>NC_083288.1:50937663-51237663 GCF_963506605.1 Zootoca vivipara
GATGGTACCATGATGAAGGGGACCTCTGCCTCTACTGTCTGGCTGGTTGACGCTGGCTCCGTTTTGAAGCAGGAATTCGCAGGCCAACAGAGAATTCTGGGTAGAGAGAGAAAGAAAGGTGGTTAAGTGGGGAAATGAAGGAAGCGGGTCGGCGTTTGAGAGCGTCAAGAGTTCTGAGCCCCACACAGTCTCACCGCGGCGACGGCCTGCAGCAAAGGGGTCCGGCTTTCGTGGAGCACATTCACCCAGTTGACGTCAGCGCCGTGAGCCAGGGCGTCCGCCATGGTGGGCAGGCTTGGGGGGGCAGCGGCAGCTTGATAGAGCAAGGCTCCTGGGTGCAAGTCGTGCAGGTTGTCTGTAGCAGGCGTGGGGCTTGGAGAGGCCCCCTCCCTTGCCCCTAAAAAAAGTGGGGGGCGGCAGAGAGAATCAGTCCAGCAACAGCCACCAGCATGGATTGCTTAGGAAGCTGCCTTGTACCGAGTCAGACCACTGGCCTGTCTAACTCAGGAATGTCAACGGCTCTCCAGGATTTGATTCATTTCACAAAACGTATACACGGCCAGGAACCCGAATGCAGTTTACAAAAAGAGCTACAGCAATGAAACCAAGAGAAATTTACAATAGCACTTGGAAACACACAAATTATAATTACCTCCACTTTCCTATGCAACTGGGTAGGCCTGTCGAAACAAGGATGTTTTTAGCAGGCGCTTAGGCATCCGCTTGCTCCCAAGAGGCAGGCAGTCCCAAAGTGTCGGTAGCGCCAGGTCCACCGTTCAAAGCAGCCAAGTGGACCAAAGCAGTGGGGTAAGGAGATCTGCAGGGCCGTCTCCAGCAGGTTGGGCCCCCTGGCGCGGAGGCACGGAGATCGCTCCGGCGCCCCCGCCCTCGCAGCGCGCAGCACGGCTTCCGCGCGGCTTTGCCGCAAGTGCCCCCCCCTGCCAGCCCGGCACCCTGCGCCACCAGGACTGTACCTAGAGCCGGGCCTGGAGATCTCATAGGTAAAGGGCTTTGTATACTGATCATAACGCCTTGGACTCAGCCCAGATTGGCAAACAGTGCAGACACCCGACTGCTGACAGGAGCGAGGACTTGCCAGGATATGAGCCCCTCTGCTCAGAGATCCACAGAGCCTAGGGCTTGCCAATTGGAAGGTCGGCGGTTCAAATCCCCACGGCGGGATGAGCTCCCGTTGCTCGGTCCCTGCTCCTGCCCACCTAGCAGTTCGAAACCATGTCAAAATGCAAGTAGATAAATAGGTACCACTCTGGCGGGAAGGTAAACGGCATTTCCGTGCGCTGCTCTGGTTCGCCAGAAGCGGCTTAGTCATGCTGGCCACATGACCTGGAAGCTGTACGCTGGCTCCCTCGGCCAGTAAAGCGAGGTGAGCACCGCAACCCCAGAGTCGGTCACGACTGGACCTAATGGTCAGGGGTCCCTTTCCCTTACCCAGTCATTTAGAAAGCCGCTGCGAGTTTTAATCTGTTCTTATTCCGTTGTCGTTGTAACTTTTCAAAATCTTACTGTTATTGGCCGTCGCTCTTATTGATCATTTTATTGCTTTGTCCTTTTTGGTAATCTGCTTTGAGGTGTTTCTTTTTTTACAACGAAGCTGCAATCCCTCCAATGCCAGGGGTTGGACTACATGGCTCTTGGGGTCCCCTTTCGACTCTACAATTCTGTGATCCTATAAGCGGTGTGTGAATTTCAGGATAAATAAATGTGCGCTTGCATTCTGGGGCTAGGACTGAACAGCACCTGGGAAGACGGGGGCTCTCATCCAGCCCAGCCCTGTTCCATGTGTGTGTCCCCCTCCTAAACTGAACTCACAAACAAACCTCCACCACCTTCGAAGTATACATGGCTTTGAGGGACACATACCCTGGTTTGAGTTGGCTCGGCTCGGAATCCTTCCTGTAGGAGTACAAAAAAGGGGACCGGTAAGAAATGGTATATTGAGGTTGAATCCTGCCAAGACAGAAGTACTATTTGTGGGGGACAGGGGGCGGGCGGGTGTGGAGGACTCCCTGGTCCTGAACGGGGTAACCGTGCCCCTGAAGGACCAGGTGCGCAGCCTGGGAGTCATTTTGGACTCACAGCTGTCCATGGAGGCGCAGGTCAATTCTGTGTCCAGGGCAGCTGTCTATCAACTCCATCTGGTACACAGGATGAGACCCTACCTGCCCGCCGACTGTCTCGCCAGGGTGGTGCATGCTCTAGTTATCTCTCGCTTGGACTACTGCAATGCGCTCCACGTGGGGCTACCTTTGAAGGTGACCCGGAAACTACAACTAATCCAGAATGCGGCAGCTAGACTGGTGACTGGGAGCGGCCGCCGAGACCACATAACACCAGTCTTGAAAGATCTACATTGGCTCCCAGTACGTTTCCGAGCACAATTCAAAGTGTTGGTGCTGACCTTTAAAGCCCTAAACAGCCTCAAAGGCCCAGTATACCTGAAGGAGCGTCTCCACCCCCATCGTTCTGCCCGGACACTGAGGTCCAGCTCCAAGGGCCTTCTGGCGGTTCCCTCGCTATGAGAAGCCAAGTTACAGGGAACCAGGCAGAGGGCCTTCTCGGTAGTGGCACCCGCCCTGTGGAACGCCCTCCCACCAGAGGTCAAAGAGAACAACAATTACCAGACCTTTAGAAGGCATCTCAAGGCAGCCCTGTTTAGGGAAGCTTTTAATGTTTGATGGATTTCTGTATTTTAACATTTTGTTGGAAGCCGCCCAGAGTGGCTGGGGGAACCCGACCAGATGGGCGGGGTATAATTATTATTATTATTATTATTATTATTATTATTATTATTATTATTATTTCCTTTCAGCATTTGGGTAAGCCAGCAGGACTAAACTGCTTCTGGTGCAACGGGACACTGTGATGGAAACCAGAGCAGCACATGGAAACGCCGTTTACCTTCCCGCCGGAGCGGTACCTATTTATCTACTTGCACTTTGACGTGCTTTCGAACTGCTAGGTTGGCAGGAGCTGGGACAGAGCAGTGGGAGCTCACCCCGTCGCGGGGATTTGAACCGCCGACCTTCTGATCGGTAATCCCAAGAGACTCCATGGTTTGGACCACAGCACCACCCACATCCCTACTTAAGGGGGTTGGACCAGGACCTGGGAGGGACCAGGGTTCAAATCCTTATTTAGCCACACGAAACTCACTGGGGGGGCTTGGGGGGGGCAGCCACTGCTGCTCTCAGCCTAACCTACCTCACTGGGTTGTTGTGGGAATGAAATAGGGAAGAGGAGAGAACCATGTACACCAGGCATCCCCAAACTGTGGCCCTCCAGATGTTTTGGCCTACAACTCTCATGATCCCTAGCTAACAGGACCAGTGGTCAGGGAAGATGGGAATTGTAGTCCAAAACATCTGGAGGGCCGACGTTTGGGGGTGCCTGATGTACACCATGGGTAGGCAAACTAAGGCTCGGGGGCCGGATCCAGCCCAATCGCCTTCTAAATCCGGCCCACGGGCAGTCCGGGAATCAGCATGTTTTTACATGAGTAGAATGTGTCCTTTTATTTAAGATGCATCTCTGGGTTATTTGTGGGGCATAGGAATTTGTCCATTTTTTTTCTTCCTCGAAATATAGTCCGGCCCCCCCACAAAGTCTTAGGGACAGTGGACCGGCCCCCTGCTGAAAAAGTATGCTGACCCCTGGTGTACACAATCACCCCCCTTTGGAGAAAAAAGTGGGTAATTCAATGCAATAAAAATAATATATATATAATATAATAATAGGGACCCAGGTGGCGCTGTGGTTAAACCACTGAGCCTAGGGCTTGCTGATCAGAAGGTCAGCGGTTCGAATCCCTGTGGCGGGGTGAGCTCCCGTTGCTCGGTCCCAGCTCCTGCCAACCTAGCAGTTCGAAAGCACGTCAAAATGCAAGTAGATAAATAGGAACCGCTACAGCGGGAAGGTAAACGGCGTTTCTGTGCACTGCTCTGGTTCGCCAGAAGCGGCTTTGTCATGCTGGCCACATGACCCGGAAGCTATACGCCGGCTCCCTCGGCCAATAATGCAAGATGAGCGCCGCAACCCCAGATTCGCCCACGACTGGACCTAATGGTCAGGGGTCCCTTTACCTTTAATATAATAATAATAATTTATTATTTATACCCTGCCCATCTGGCTTGGTTTCCCCAGCCACTCTGGGTGGCTCCCAACCAAATATTAAAAACACAATAATAAGTTTTTTTCAGAGCAGATCTATTAGAAACAGCAGACCTGGCTTAAGGCTACATTCGGACAACACTTTTGTTCAGTTTCATGTTTTAGAGGAGCTTTCGCATTGACATGAAAACCGCTTCTGGAAAACCAGCAGGACCTGGCTCCTGACTTCTGTCTCTAACCCCGCAAATCTCCCGAAAACTGACAGCTATCTTATATCCCCTGTGCTAAGGGCGGGGGGGGGGGGAGGAAGAGAGCCTATCTCTCCATACCTGCGCCCCCACGGATCTGCCCCGGAGGTTTGGGTTTGGGGAACGGTTTGGGCTTCTCGAGCCCCCGGACGTCTCCGCCTCGATGCAGCCGTGCCCCGGCCTTTGGGAACTGGGTGATGAACTTCTTTTCCACGTATTTGGCCCTGATCCAGGCCTCCTTCTCCAACCTTGGGGCAAAGAAACAGAAGAAGCTTTAATTTTATTTTTTTACTTTTATAACTAATGGCAGGTACCAGAGGTGAATTTTGCACATGTTCAGAGACTTGACAATGTTCCTGCACAGAATTGACAAGTGAAGGGGGAGGAGCCAAAGTTTCCTGGTGCATGATGGGAGTGGTGCAGATCAATTGAACCTCTGGCACAGTCCTATGCAACAGCAGCAGCACCTGGAGGTGCTTCCTGGCCACCATGCTATCAACCAATGAAGCTGCACACTCCTCTTCCCTCCCCATCCCTCTTTCCTTTTGTGCCGTGTCTTCCGGATTGAGTCCGCCCCTGGAACACGGACCGCCTTATCTTTTAATACACAGGGACCGCTTAGAACTTTTTAGGTGCATTATAAAGTATTGAATAAAAAGGTAGGGAATCAAATGTGTAGACACACACACACACACAAACACAAATCTCTCTCCTTCTGTGCCTGTGTGGTGTAGTGGTTAGAGCAGTGGCTCTCGAACTTCCTTCTCTGGGCCACACTTTCAGAATAAAATTTTTGCTCGGGCCACATTGAATTGCTTTATTGATAAGAAATACCACAAATTGAATGCTCCAAGCAGTACTCGATTCATAATATAGAACACAACTACTTTATAATATAGTCACGGGATGACCAGAAAGCATAAAACAAGGCAGTTGCCTAAAAACATGAATCATTCCCAAAATATAATTAGGAACAAGCCTCTTACATAGGTACAGGGTACAAAGTCGACGAGAGGCGTGAGCTTGTTTTTTGCCAGGTAATCTCATTTATATCGGATCTCATCAACACAAGAAGCCTTTCTCTTCTTCTGTGATCTTTCTTATTTGCCAGAATGTATTTGCCCTGTACACAACAATACGTACCCTGTTTCTCCAAAAATAAGACGTAGCCATAAAATAAGCCGTAGCAGGATTTTTAAGAATTAAAGGAATATAAGCCATACCCTGAAAATAAGACATAGTGATAGGCGCAGCAGCAATGCCAGGAGGAGGAGGAAAAAAAGAAGACATCCCCTGAAAATAAGTGTGGTTTTTTGAGGAAAAATAAATATAAGACGGTGTCTTATTTTCGGAGAAACACGGTAGTGGAGAACTGCAGAAGAACAGCCAACACTCCCGAACCTCTCCTGGCCCACCAGCGTGGTGCGTCGCACACCCTTAGAGAGCCACTGGGTCACAGCAAGACCCGGGTTCAAATCCCCACTTGGCCATGGGCGGGTGTGGCCTAGAGGCAGGCGCTGCCAAACCTCAGCCTAACCTACCCCACAGGGTTGTTGTGAGGATAAAGGTGAGAATAGAAAACGACGCACACCAATTTGAGCTCCTCGGAGGCAAGGTGGGAGAGAAATGTAGATAATTCTTCTTCTTTTTAGGGGCGTTTGTAGCAGGCGGGGGCTGGGGGGGAGGAGGAGGAGGAGGAGGAGATGTGGGGTGCTTCAAGGAAGGGGACAGCCTCACCGCGAGCAGCCCGGCTGGGGACGCTTCATGTTCATCTCTTCCACCCGCGCCTCGTAAATCTGGTTGATGACACGGTTCCCCAGTTCGCACATCAACTGCAAGAGGAGGAGGGAGAGGAGAGGCTCTCAGAAGCTGCAACGTAGGCCCCCCCGGACACGCCAACCCCCCTGACCCATCTCCGTTAGGCAACAGAGAGGGAACCTTTAGCCTTCCAGCTTCTGCTGGACTACAGCTCCCATCATCCCCAACCACTGGCGACCGATGGGGAGTTCAGAGCCCACCCGCCTTTACCTTGACTAGCTCAGGTTCCCAGGAGTCGAGCGTCAGCGACCGGACCTTGGAGAAATGGACGCCAAGGCTCCTAATTTGGGGACGGAGGGAGAGATCAGGCAAGGGGTGCTGCTGCCCCATGCAGGGCATAGTTAAAACTGCGGAACTCCCTGCCACAGGAGGCGGCGGTGGCCAACAATCTGGAGGGCTTTAAAAGAGGACGAGGCAAATCCATGAAGGGCTATCGAATGCCATTAGCCACCGCGGCTGGGATCAGAAATATTTTTGTGAATCCCGGTTGCTGGAAGCCACAGAGGTGGGAAAGGGCCCTTGGGCTCAGATCTTGCTTGCGCGTTCCCCATAATAATCATCTGGTCGGCCACTGTGAGAGCAGTTCTGCCACGGAGGTCCAGCACCGAGGGCCTTCTGGCGGTTCCCTCACTGCGGGAAGCAAAGCTACAGGGAACCAGGCAGAGGGCCTTCTCGGTGGTGGCGCCCGCCCTGTGGAACGCCCTCCCACCAGAGGTCAAAGAGATAAACAACTACAGTGGAACCTCGGTTTATGAACACCTCGGTTTATGAATTTTCGGTTTATGAACGCCGCGGACCCATCTGGAACGGATTAATTCACTTTCCATTACTTTCAATGGGAAAGTTTGCTTCAGTTTATGAACGCTTCAGTTTAAGTACTCCGCGGACCGTCTGGAACAGATTAATTACAGAACCAATTACACCCATGCTTCGGGTTAAGTACGCTTCAGGTTGAGTACTCTGTGGACCCATCTGGAATGGATTAATCCACTTTCCATTACTTTCAATGGGAAAGTTCGCTTCAGTTTATGAACGCTTCAGTTTAAGTACTCCGCGGACCGTCTGGAACAGATTAATCCACTTTCCATTACTTTCAATGGGAAAGTTTGCTTCAGTTTATGAACGCTTCAGTTTATGAACAGACTTCCGGAACCAATTGTGTTCATAAACCGAGGTACCACTGTATATCTAACAATCCAGGATAGAAGCGGGAAATGGCACTGGAATAAGGGAATTTCCAGCAAAAAAAGAGAAGGTTGACAGCTGTCGCTTGGAATAAGGGAGTTTCCCGCAAAAAAGGGAGGGTTGACAGCTATGGCGGGGTACAAATAATAAATTATTATTATTATTATTATTATTATTATTATCATTATTATTACCCAGCAGACCCTGCTTATGTTCCTAACAGAGGGGGAAACCTTCAAGGTGGGGTGGGTGAAATGGCAGTCCCTCTCTTTGGATTATACCCAAGCCCTACCCTCTCTTCACTGGCTCCTCCCATCTATGGCAAGCACCTCCCCACACCATCACAAGCCCCACCCACTTTCCCAGTCCCTGGTGTGCAAGCCCCGCCCCTTTCCTACACAAGCTCCTCCCACAATCTCAGCCCCGCCACTTCAGCCACTAACTTCTTACTAAGATATACCGTATTGGCCTGAATATAAGCCGCGCTCCCCCCCAAAAATTCCAATTTATATTCGCGACCTTACGGTATGCAGCCAGGAGCGCGGCAAAGTGGCCCTGCCCCGTGTGTAGTCCCCCATCTTCTCCCCCAAGGCGAAGAAGGGAGAAAGTGAGGAAGGGGCAAGGCCGCTGGCAGCGCAGCGCAGCTCCCCCCTTCCGCCCAGTATGCAGCGAGGAGAAGCAAGGAATGGATCGACTTACATTCCGGTATATTTTCTTTTTTTCCCCCTCCCCATCCCCTCCAATTTTAAAGGCGCGGCTTATATTCTGCTGCAGCTTATATTCGGGCCAATACGGTATTTCAAAGCCCCTCCCCTTTATCCAAGGCTCCTCCCACCTCCCTCAAGCCCCGCCTCTTAGGGCAGGAAAGGGAGCAGCAGAGAAAACCAGGAACTGGAATCCGCTCCCTCCGCCACGCCCTAGTTTGCTAGCTCACCTGTGGATGCCGGAACACTCTATGCAAAGCGTGATGCCCAGGTTGATGCTCGCCCATTCGGGCGCTGGCTCCCGGCAGTCGCAACACTGGGCATTGCCCTCCAGTCTCTGTACCTGGTCTATGACATGCTTGTCTACCCCGACCCGCAGCTTCCGGCTGGAGGGGGACTGCAGGTTTGCGGCAGAAAGTGAGGCCGTCCGCTCCAGGAGCTGCAGAGGAGTGGAACCAAAAAGGTTTGCATGTATTTCCACCCCCCACCCCACCCCTTTCCCAAGTTCAGAAATGGGCATCAGGGCGCGAGAATCTCAATCCTCATTTTGAAACGGCAGCCACAAGAAAACCAAGTCGCTAGTCCTCAATACAGGCTGGGAAGGCAATGACTGTGTAAGCCTTAGGAAGTGCAGGGTGGAAGAAGATTTAAAAGATATTTGAAAAGATATTGCAATATTTAGAAAAGTATTTCTTTTGTGAAGATTATATAGGCTATAAGTGTTAAAATAAGGTTTTGAAGTAGTGTTAGCAAATGTAGAATCTAAAGATTTGGTTAATAGATTATGGAATATTTAAATTAAGATTTGGTTTTTAAATGATGGAGAATAAACTGCTAAAAATGTATTATAATGAAATTCAGAAAGAAGGGAACGAGGGAAGTCATTTGAGATGTGAAAGAAAATAAGATTTATATAAGAAATATTTTCATGTATTTTTGTTTTTTATTAGTTTGTTTGTTGTATTTTGTTCATTTTGTTTGTTAGAAATGTTTTTTGTTTGTTGTTGTTTCTTATAAAATGAATAACAATTTATATATATATATATAAAAAGGAAGTGCAGAGTGCAAGAAAGTTTCCAAGAGATGGAGTGGCAATACGGTAAGCAGAGTTCTGCAATGTAAACAGGAGATATATATATATATATATATATACACACACACACACACAGTGGTGCCTCGACTTATGAATTTAATCCGCTCCGAAGGCACCTTCGTAAGTCGAAAAGCGCCATTGGAAACGCGATTTCCCATAGGAATGCATTGGAAACGGAAAAAATCGTAAGTCGAAGCAACCCCATCTAAAAATTTGTAAGTTGAAAAAGCCCTATCTAAAACCGCCGCGGGTTTTTCCCGGATGTCGAGACATTCGTAAGCGTGCGGCCATTACCCCCATTCGTAAGTCGAAAAATTCAGTTGTCGAGTCATTCGTAAGTCGAGGATCCACTGTGTGTGTGTGTGTCTGTCTGTCTGTCTGTCTGTCTGTCTGTCTGTCTATCTATCTATCTATCTATCTATCTATCTATCTATCTATCTATCTATCTATCTATCTATCTATCTCCTTGGTCAGGACCTCCCCAGAGAGCCACCTGCAACAATATTTGGATATAGACAATATTTGGTCAAGAATTTATAACCTTAGTAAAAAAAAAAGTGACAAAAATAAAAATCTGCAAAAATGAGAGAAGTTTTAAAAAGGTAAAGGACCCCTGGGTGGTTAAGTCCAGTCAAAGACGACTATGGGGTTGTGACGCTCATCTCGCTTTCAGGCCGAGGGAGCCAGCGTTTGTCCACAGCTTTCCGGGTCATGTTGCCGGCATGACTGAACTTCTACTGGCACACGGAGCGCCATGACAAGTGCCAGAGCGCATGGAAAAAGCCTCTCTCGGTATGCCCCACAGAGGACATTAAGGTCCACAAATAATAACATACTGGAGATCCCGAGTCACAAGGTGGTTAGACTGGCCTCGACCAGGACCAGGGCCTTCTCAGTACTAGCCCCGACCTGGTGGAACGCTCTCTCTCAGGAGACTAGGGCCCAGCGGGAGTTGTCATCTATTCGTAGGGCCTGCAAGACAGAGCTGTTCCGCTTGGCCTTTGGACTGACTCAGTCTGACCCCGGTGTTACCCTCCCCTAAGGTTTTATCCTACAGGTATTTAATTTTTAATTTTTTAATTTTTTTAAATATATTTATTGAAAATTTTTAGACACACACACACATACAAAAATACAGAACCCCCCAAAAAACAGAAAAAACAAAAAAATACAAAAAACAAGAAGAAAAAAAATACAAAATACAGAAATATCAAAGACTAAAATTCTAACTTAAATCTTTACCCTTTAGACTCCCCCGACTACCCCCACCTAGGGTCCCTATTACAATATTATTTAGGCAGTATTCATTATAATTTTGCTTACCTTGAATATTATTCTCTCAATCCTTTATTCTTATTTTCATCTCTTCTTACAAATAATACAATCACCTTTAATCTAATATTTCATACCAAATATTTCTAATTCCCATTATTCATTCTATAAATCTTTTCCCCTCTGCCTATAAATTTTTTATTAACAACGAATCATCATTCTAATATTAACTCTTGTATCAAATATATTTCAAAACATAATAGCATAACTCCCCCCCCCTTCCCCCAGATCTAGGTTTTCCAGAAGTTTACAGCGAGATCCATATAACATACCAATATAGGGCCACTCCATTCCGTCCATCTCTTTCGACATTTATAATCTATTAACCCACTCCCACCCTTTCCCATAGCTTCCACAGAACACTTTCCCCCCACTTCTTCAGTTTCCCACATGCACCTTTATTCCTGTCTTCCCAGAGCATGCCCTGTCCTCCCCCTCTCACTGGGAGGGCCAGAGCCCACCCTGGTTCATTTTGGAGGAGTTCTTGAGACCAGTCTTTTTTCTGTTCCACATCTCCCACTTGTGGAACATTCTTCCATCCTTCTTCTTCCTCTTCCTGTTGTGCCAATTCTCCATACGTTGTACAAATGTCCAGTGTTGATGCTTCCTTTTTCACCTCAACGTCCGATTTTTCAACCTCAACGCCAGTTCTTCTTTCCGTGCAGCTTTCTCCATTCACCTCTCTTAATTGTTTATTATATCCCCATGATGAGACACATTCCCGCAACAAAGTGGTATACGAGTTCAGTCCCTTTTTAATTTCGCGGATCTCTGCAAATATCTTATGCCAGGGCTGATCTTTTGCAGCTGCTGAATCCGAGGCCATCTTATCTATTCTAGTCCCGTGGGAAACCCACCAGTTGCACTGCAGGAAATGGCGGAGGGCTTATTCCGAAACATTATAAACCATTTTGTTGCCCAATCTGGTTACTTTGTTCTTTAATTTCCTTTCAATAGCCTCACTTTTAATTTTTTTCAGTTCAAGTTATTTCCCAGTCTAAGTATCCTTTCTTTTAATTTCTTTTCACCATATTCCACTTCTTCTTTTCTTTTAACAGTTCCACCCCTCAAAGTCCGCTAGATCTGGTTCCCTGGGGGGACTTCTTTTTAGCCAGTTGCTAATAACTTAGATACTTCGTTTCACCTTCCCAGTAAGGGATCGGTTACTGCATCACCGTCTGTCAAAGGGGGGTAATCGACTCCCTTTTTAAATCACCCCCTGCAGCCAATTCTTAAATTTTTTTCCAGTATTTTTCCAGCTTTTTGCTGACAGGTTTAAAATATGAAGTCCTTACTTGAGAAGAAGGAAGAAATCCACCGCTTTCCGCTTCCGGCACGTAGCTTCACTTCGCGAGGGTAACAGTTTCGCTCAGGATGGCCCCCGCGACTTCCACTCAGGCTCTCTCCGGGGCTTTAAAGCTTGCCGGGGAGCTGAGGAATCGCGTTTTTGGGGCGCCGCTGAGCCTATTCGTCCCCCGGAAACTCAACCGGGGACTCTTTTGGGGCGGTGGGGCGCTATCCCACCTTCCCCCCCCCTCGCGAAGCCGGGCTGCCTCGGAGCTCAAGGCAAACCCCGCCGGTTCCAGCGCTTGCGGTGGCCGGAAGTCTTATCCTACAGGTATTTAAATGAGGTTCCATTTGTAGATTCCTAATTTTAAAATTGTATTTAATTAATCTGCATTTTAATTGAATTATTTCTTTTATGCTTGCTTTGATATTCTTGTTGTTAGCCGCCCTGAGCCTGGTCTTGACTGGGAAGGGCGGGGTATAAATAAAATTATTATTATTATTATTATTATTATTATTATTATTATTATTATTATATTCCCAGCTCACCAGAGCCTGGGAAGTGGCATCTATCAATAAAGCCACAAATCTAATAAGAGAAGGTCAGGCTGGCAAATGGGAAAATGGAACTTGTTTATCTTCCACTGGAGCAGCAAACATATAAAACTGAAAGTTGGTTGTTGGAAGACATATAGAGGCATCAAAAATTTCCTTTCCCATGTATGGCAGACTCTGCACAAAAGTTCTGTATTGTGGCATATTTTAGCACACTTCCATAGGCTGCCTTCATCGCATTTATATTCAACACACCAATATTCAGTTGCCAAAACTATTATTATAAGCACAAATAATTTATGCAGCACTAGTTGCTTATGTAACACACACACACAAATTATGCACCCATTAATTCCTATGCAAATTGCCCCCCGGTGAGCTTTATTTTCTAGGCGTTGCAGAAAATGGGGCTCGGCTGCAGGTGGGAAGCCTCGCCTCCGGCCCAAAGCTCCTGTGTGGCCGACACAGCGCAGCTGGGAGATTCCGACCTGGGTGGACTCACAAGCTTTGCATGCAGGATTCCCAGGTTTGATTCACAACTCCTGCTCAGAGGATCTCAGCCATCAGGGGACAAGGAGAGGCCAACACCTCTCTTGGCCTGAGATGGTGGAGAGCTTGGTATTTAAAGAACCTCTTAATGAGGGTTAAAGAGGAGAGCGCAAAATATGGTTTGAAGCTCAACATAAAAAAAAAAACAAGATCATGGCCACTGGTCCCATCACCTCCTGGCAAATAGAAGGGGAGGAAATGGAGGCAGTGAGAGATTTTACTTTCTTGGGCTCCATGATCACTGCGGATGGTGACAGCAGTCACGAAATTAAAAGACGCCTGCTTCTTGGGAGAAAAGCAATGACAAACCTAGACAGCATCTTAAAAAGCAGAGACATCACCTTGCCGACAAAGGTCCGTATAGTTAAAGCTACTGTATAGTTTTCCCAGTAGTGATGTATGGAAGTGAGAGCTGGACCATAAAGAAGGCTGATCGCCGAAGAATGGATGCTTTTGAATTATGGTGCTGGAGGAGACTCTTGAGAGTCCCATGGACTGCAAGAAGATCAAACCTATCCTTTCTTAAGGAAATCAGCCCTGAGTGCTCACTGGAAGGACAGATCGTGAAGCTGAGGCTCCAATACTTTGGCCACCTCATGAGAAGAGAAGACTCAGGGGTCCCTTTACCTTTACCTCAATTACAGGGAAGTCAAGCTAAAAGCAATAAGCAAACAGTTGCGGGTGTCTTCTGCCTAGGGTGACGGTGGGGACAGGAATACTGTAGATTTGCTCCCTCTTCTGGTGTTCGGCAAACCCCTACCTGCCCCCGGGGTTCCAGGTGCTCTTCATTGTAAGCAGACGCGATGCTGTTTTGAACGGCACACACCCAAGCTTGCTGGTGCCTCTCCGAATCTGCTTGGAGGAAGCAGCTCCTGTCAGGGAAAGCGGAAGGGTAGCAAAGGGTCAAAGAGGGAAAACGCAGAAACACAGAACTGAAGAGTTGGAAGGGACCTCTAAGGGTCATCTAGCCCAACCCTCCCCAAAGAGGCAGGGATCGCTGCTAAATAATCCCCGACAGGTGGTCATCCAACCTCTGTTGAAAAACCTCCAAGGACGGAAAGTGAATTCTGAGGGAGTCATAGAATCATAGAATCATAGAGTTGGAAGAGACCACAAGGGCCATCCAGTCCAACCCCCTGCCAAGCAGGAAACACCATCAAAGCATTCTTGACATATGCCTGTCAAGCCTCTGCTTAAAGACCTCCAAAGAAGGAGACTCCACCACACTCCTTGGTAGAAAATTCCACTGCTGAACAGCTCTTACTGTCAGGAAGTTCTTCCTAATGTTTAGGTGGAATCTTCTTTCTTGTAGTTTGAATCCATTGCTCCGTGTCCGCTTCTCTGGAGCAGCAGAAAACAACCTTTCTCCCTCCTCTATATGACATGTCCTTTTATATATTTGAACATGGCTATCATATCACCCCTTAACCTTCTCTTCTCCAGGCTAAACATACCCAGCTCCCTAAGCCGTTCCTCATAAGGCATCGTTTCCAGGCCTTTGACCATTTTGGTTGCCGTTCCACTCATCTGACTTCATCCTAATCTTTAGTCACCATCTCCTTCATTTTCCTCTGAATCCACTGGTCCTGCCCTCCAGAGCAGCTGAAAACAGGCTTGCTCCATTTTTGTTTTCTGATTTGAAAATGGCTGCCTCTCAGTTCCCTCTTCTCCTGGCTAAGCTCTTCCAATGCTGGGTTTCCAGGCCCACTTTATAGTCTTGGTTGTCCTCCTCGGCACACCTTCCAGCTTGCGAATATCCTTCTTTCCGAGCACAATTCAAAGTGTAGGTGCTCACCTTGAAAGCCCTAAACAGCCTCAAAGGCCCAGTAGACCTGAAGGAGCGTCTCCACCCCCATCGTTCAGCCCAGACACGGAGGTCCAGCTCCGAGGGCCTTCAGGCGGTTCCTTCATTGCGAGAAGTGAGGTTGCAGGGAACCAGGCAGAGGGCCTTCTCGGTGATGGCACCCTCCCATCAGATGTCAAGGAAATAATCAACTACAGTGGAACCTTGGGTTGCGGACGTAATCCCTAAACAGGCCTGCCTTCAGCAGATGTCTTCTAAAAGTCAGACAGTTGTTTATTTCCTTGACATCTGACGGGAGGGCGCCACCACCGAGAAGGCCCTCTGCCTGGTTCCCTGTAACTTGGCTTCTTGCAGAAGGCCCTCGGTGCTGGACCTCAGGGTCCGGGCAGAACGATGGGGGTGGAGACGCCCCTTCAGGTATACTGGGCTGAGGCCGTTTAGGGCTTTCAAGGTCAACACCAACACTTTGAATTTTGCTTGGAAATGTACTGGGAGACAATGTGGGTCTTTCAAGACCGGTGTTATATGGTCTCAGCAGCCGCTCCCAGTCACCGGTCTAGCACACACACACACACACACACACACACACACTTGAGGGTCTAACAGGGAAGAGAAAACTCACTTGGTGGGAGACACCACCTCGAAGCAGAAACGACGTTCGTGGTCCGGGCAAGGCTTGACCGTGCACAAGCGAAGGTCCTCCACAACCACCGTCAGGACATCCTGGGCTCGGGAAGGAAAAGGGCAGGATTTAGGCCTGGCACAAACAGCCCCCTGCCTCTCCCTCTTCAGATGCCACCCTCATTCTTTCCATCCATGCCTTGCTCTCATCCCCGACATTAACCCATCTGAACTCTCCTCCACCCCACAGATAGAATTAATCTTACACACACACCCTCATGGATTAGCAGATAAATCTGCCAAACCTGTTAAGGCTCCTAATTCTTCTTCTTTTTTCCCCTCTCTCTCATCAGGCTCCTAATTCTTCATTCAACAAAGCAAGTTGAAGGCGGAGGGGAACATGTTTTGTCGGTAGTTTGGGTGCAAGTGAGCTTTGCAGAAGGCAGGGTTGAAAAGCAAAGAACTGATTTCTCGTCTCTTCACATCAGCCCAGGGCTGCACTGCCAATTCCTGGGAAGCCTTTAATCTTCATGATTTTGGATCGCCAGCTTTCAAGGGGTTGGCAAACGACCCTTCTTGAAAAGGAATCTCATAAACTGAAAGTATTCAGAGGGCACAGCTCGAATGAGCATTTTTTCCTTACGTGTGGCATAATTTTATTTCTTATACAAATGTCGAGGCATGGGGTCACTCGGCGGCGCCAGTAAATGGAAACGCACGGCCCATTTAGGACTACATAGAACCCTTATTCTCAACAATAACCGAACTCGCAGATGGATAATGCTTTTCATCCCAGAAATATTTGTAAAGGGAATCTTCGCATGGGTTAATAATGTGTGATCCCTTTGGAACTGTGCTGTTGTCTTTGTAATTTTGTCCTTCGGAGCTGTGACGCTTTATATTTGAAATTCTTTGTTTTCTTACTTTTTGTTGCTAACAAATCAATAAAATTAAAAGAAGAAGAAGAGCGGTTTGCATGGGGACAGAGGGAGGGACATCCATATTCCCAGACTATCCCTGGGCCGTTGACTTACTAGCTGACTTCTCTTATCTCTTTCATGTTTAGTAAAAAAGGTAAAGGTAAAGGGACCCTTGACCATTAGGTCCAGTTGCAGACGACTCTGGGGTTGCGGCGCTCATCTCGCTTTACTGGCCGAGGGAGCCGACGTACAGCTTCCAGGTCATGTGGCCAGCATGACAAAGCCGCTTCTGGCGAAACAGAGCAGCACACGGAAACACCATTTACCTTCCCGCCAGAGTGGTACCTATTTATCTACTTGCACTTTGATGTGCTTTAGAACTGCTAGGTTGGCAGGAGCTGGGACTGAGCAACGGGAGCTCACCCCGTCATGGGGATTCGAACCGCCGACCTTCTGATCAGCTCAGTGGTTTAACCCACAGCGCCACCAATGTCCCTTATGTTTAGACTGATACTCTAATGTCTAATACACTTTTAAAGCCATCCAAGTTGTAGGCAATAACTGCCTCCTGTGGCAGAGAGTTCCATAGCTTAACTACGCACCATGTGAATGTTTTATTTTATCTGTCCTAAATCTTCCAACATCCAGCTTCATGGAGTGTCCCTGAGTTCTTGTGTTTGACAGAGGGAAAAAAAAGCTTTTCTCTATCCCCCTTTTGCCAACTTCAGTCGTACCGCCTCTTACCTGCCTTTTCTCTAAACTAAAAATTCCCAAAACCATTTCTTCCTAGGAGAGTTGCTCTCCCCTCGCCCTTGATCTTTTCAGTGACCCTTTATTGAATCTCTCTCCTCTCCCCCCCCCCAACAATATATTTTTTGGAGGCAAGGCAACCACTTTGCATACCAAAAAGCTCCAACAGCTCACCAGCCTGAATTTCAACAAATTAGGAAAAAAGAGGCAGGTGGAATCTTGCAAGCCTTATGCCCTTTGCTTGCTCTAAAGTTTTTGCCCCTTCCTGTCACACCGACACTCCCCCCCCCCCAAAAAAAAATTCACACGCATCTCAAAGGCTCACAAATAAATCCATTTCCTATTCCTCACCTTGGCCTTCTTCTGATACACCAGCTGGTTGCTCTGAATGGAAAACCAGCGCCTGCAATTAGAAAATATAAATAATATATATACATAATGAAGGAGCACAAGGCAGCCCTATAGATGTTCTGGACTATGGGTCCGAGAAAGGGTGTTCCATTAGGGTGTTGAGTTTTTCATTTTTTCTCTCAAAAATTATTTCCTGTAGCACAAATGGATGAACTTTTGCCTATTAATGACTAAAATGAGGTATATTCCATTGAAATATTTAAAAAAAGGTTACGCACAAACCGTTTTTAATTTTTTTTGTATGCTGTTTTACCATTTCATAAAATTAACAATTCTATATTTCATAAAATTAACAATTCTATATATAACAATTCTCCGAGGTCTAGTCAGTTTCACTTCTAAGGAAAACAACAGTGGCTTCGAGCAATAAAGATTCGGCAGCAATATTTTCAAGGAAAACAAGGCGTTCTTGAATCAGGGGTGGGTCTTGCTCGGCGGGGGCGGGCGGGCGGTAACCTGTGCTTTTATTTCCAAAGCCTGAAAGCACAGGTGTGTCCTGACCCTTGCAAATACTTTCAGAAAAATGAGACGCTGCAGAAACTGCTCCAGGTATTGGCACGGAAGGAGGAGGGAGATTATACGCCTTGGGCACTAACCAATAGGTGCTGATCCTGCACTCAGATAACGTGCATCGATAGCACCACAGACAGTCACGTTGCTGGGGGGGGGCGGTTATTGCTTGGAGGGCTGTGAAGATTTGCAAATCCAGTTTGGCCACAGGCCACTGGGTTAGCGGGGGAGGGAAGGGATGGCGGCGGAACGTGTGTGACAGGAGCAGTTGGCAACTCAGGCCGCATCCAGCTCATGAGGAATGTAAGGAGAGCCTCGCAGGTGGACAGAGTCCAACTCTGCTTGCAATTTCCAGCAATCTAACTCGGTTAGAATACAGCAACGCATTACAGTGGAACCTCGGTTTATGAACACCTTGGTTCATGAATTTTCGGTTTACGAATGCTGCGGACCCGTCTGGAACGGATTAATTAACTTTCCATTACTTTCAATGGGAAAGTTCGCTTCAGTTTATGAACGCTTCAGTATATGAACAGACTTCCGGAACCAATTGTGTTCATAAACCGAGGTACCACCGTATATGTAGGGCTGCCCCAGAAGGTGGTTTGGAAATGGCAGCTGGCGCAGAATTCAAAGGCCAGGTTGCTCATCAGAGCAAGGTGGTTCGAGTATTAGAACGACTGCAACGGCTACCAATTAGTTTCCAGGCTCAAAGTGCTGGCTTTTGACCTATAAAGCCTGAAATGGCTCAGGACCCCAATACCTCAAGGGCCAGCTCTCTGCTTATGAACCGTCCCAGACCCTGCAATTGCCCCCTTCTTCTTGTCCAGAAGATGGCAAAACGAGAACGGGGCCTTTTTAGTGATGGCTCCCCGCCTGTGGATTGCTGAAGTGGTGGCTGGACGATGCTGCTCCCGGCAACGCTAAGACCGCCAGGTGCTTTTAGCTGAAATGGCATCTAGGATTTTCTTAACTGGCTTTAGGCGTTTTAAACTGCGGTCGTTTTTAAACCTGTTTTAGAATGCTTTCGATTGTAAACTGTGTTACCTCTGTGCCGCCCCGAGCTCTTTGTGCAGCAGGAGGAGTTGGAGATAAGCTCAAAAAACTGTGCCCTCAAACCTCACCCGTCCTGCTAGAGGGGGTGGCAACATAGCTGCCAAGTACCCCGTTTTCCCCCGGGAAACCCCCGTTTTTACTTACCTTTTCCCGGTGGTCCCCCGTATCACTTCGTCTCCCGTTTTTCTCCGTTATTTTCTCCTGCCGGCGGCCATTTTTTTCCTGATTTGCCCTTCTATGGGCACCAAAAATGGCCACCACCGGCTTCAAATGTCGCATCTACGCATGTCCGGAAGTGCGTAACGCGACTTCCGGTGCCGGCGGCGGCCATTTTTGGTGCCCATAGATGGACAGAGCGACACCGGAAGTTGCGTTGACGCACTTCCTGACATGCGTAGAAGCGACTTTCGAAGCCGCCGGCGGCCATTTTTGCTGCCCGACGCAACTTCCGGTGTCACACGGCTGCCGGTCCCGGATTCTGCAGTCCGGGACTTGGAAGGTAAGGGTGGCAAACAGGAGCACCCAGAGCTGGGTGCAGAAGACGGGGAGCCCTGCTCACCTGCTCCAGGTCTTGAAGGCATTGCTGGCTCGCTTGTACAGGTAGCCTTCCATCACCACCCCTCCGGGCTCCGTACGGACCTCGGGAACAACGTCGTCCTGGGACAGGTCCTAGGAAAGAGTGGGGGGGGGCAGACCCACCTTATTACAGAAAGAAAAGATGCCCAAAGGCAAAGCCCACCCACATGTTCAGACTCCTCCCACCCAAGCCCCACCCTGTGCTGTTCCGCCCACCGTCACAAGCTCCACCCCTTCGCCCGCAAGCTCCGCCCACACTCCAGGCCTCAGGCACTCCCCTGCCAAGCCCAGCCAACTGCATTTCAAAACCCCTCGCCGCCTTCCAATACTCCTCCCAGCTGTCCCAAGCCACGCCCCTTAGAACTTCCCCACACGGAAGCTCCGCCTCCCCAAGGCTCCTTCCCTCCCAGGCATACCTGCCAAGTTGCTGTCGGAGAAATAAGGGACCAGGCCGAAAGTAGCAGACCGGAAGTAGTGCTGCCGCCATTTTGGAACTGGGCGGAGCATGCTCAGAAGTGACTTTTGATGCTGCTTTGCCCAGTTCCAAAATGGCCGCCGTGCCAGAAGTCGCACTGCAGCCATTTTTGGAACTGGGCAGAGCAGCATCAAAAGTTGCTTCTGAGCATGCTCCGCCCAGTTCCAAAATGGCCACCGCGCCAGAATAAACCGGGGAAAAACAAAAAAATCCGTTTTTTCAGCTAGGAACAGCTGGAAAAACGGGGATTTCCCGGGGAATACAGGAGACTTGGCAGCTATGCTCCCAAATCAGCTCCCGTAAGGCAAAACTGGGGCAGCCCCCCCCCCCAGTGCTCAAACCTTCTGCTTGATGACGGTGTGCCTCTGCTCCATGTCCCTCTTTTCTCGGGCAGACTCCAGGACCAACTGATCGAGCTGGAGGAAGAGAGGGAGGGGAAATGAGGCCGGACGCCTGGGTCCCTTTCTCTGAAAGGCACACGAAAGTTTGCCTGGCATTTCTGCACACACACACACACCCCTCCAGCACACTGGACTGGGGAGGGAGGCCCATTCTAGCCGAAACCACAGATCTGGGGGGGTTACCCTGCAATAGAGCATGTGGAGAGAGGTGGAGAGAGATTTGAACTCGGAAAAAGCACAACTGGGGGGGAAACAGATTTGAAATGAGTTTAAGGGAGGAGGATGGAAAGGCGAAAGGATGATGGGAGTCGTCAAGACGGCCCAAGATCACCGGTTTGCCAATCTCCACATGTACTACAACTCCCATCATCCTGAGTCGGCTCAGCCGATTGCCCTGGATGATGGGAGTTGCAGTACAACGGCGCCAGGCAACCCAAGGTCAAAGGACGCTGGCTCATAGCAGCCTTCGCCAGCCTGGCGCCCTCCAGGTGTCAGGGCTGCACTGGAGCATGGGACTTGTAGTCCAACATCGAGCCAAGGCTGCAACAGCCTTCCGGAGGGAAGGAGCAACACCTGAAATAATCCACAGGGTGCCTGCGGGAGTCACTTGCCATTAACCCTTAAAGCAGCACCGCCGGCCATGTCAAGTCCCTAGTCCTCATTATGGCTTGGAGAACCCAGAATCAGAAACACCCACCCCACCCCCCGAATGCAACATTTTCTTCTCCACCAACCTCCTAATCGTTTCCACCCGCCTCCAAGTTTTCCCTCTCGCTGATCTTGCACTCTGCAAAGAATCTCCTCTCGGCCAAGCTGCCTACCTCGAAAAGCCAGAAGGTTGCTGCGTCTCGGCAGCCGGCATGGAGGCTGAATTCCTGCATCCTGTTTTTATCTCCAATTCTTCTCTTCTTTGCTGACAGGGCTGGTTCCCCAGCCTCCTCCCCCCCCCCCCCACCGCCCAAGCCAGCTTCCTCCCTCTCCCTCTAGCAGTTGCCAGGGGCCAGGCAGGAAAAGATCATAGCGAGAAGTTTGCTGGATAAGGGCAGCAGCCCACTAGCCCAGCATCCTCTTCTCACAGCCAGACAGATGGCCCCAGAAGGAAACCTGCAAGCAGGATTCGAACTCAAGAGCAATTCTCCTGCCCTGCGGTTTCCAGCAAATTGCACCCAGAAGCTTCCAATGCTTCTGACGGTGGCGACAGAGCACAGACATTGCTCTCGCTCCTCCTCCTCCGTGAATTTATCCAATCCCTCTTTTTAAAGCCATCCAGATTGGCCACCACTGCCTCCTGTGGCAGGGAGTTCCGCAGTTTAACAAGGTATCTGTCCTAAATCTTCCAACACTCAGCTTTGCCGGTTTGTCCTTGAGTTCCCGTGTTGTGAGAGAGGAAGGAGAACGTATCTCTTTCCTGCCCACCCATCTCCCCGCTGCTTTCTCCACTCCCCTCGAACCCTGCTCCCTCCCTGGACTCCCCTGGGTGCTCACCTGAGCCGCCAGGTCCTTCCGATACTGCTCCAGCCGCTTCGCCGTCTGGAACCCCTGCTCCAGGTAGAACGACTGAGCCTCCATGAACGCCAACATCTGGAAAAACAGGAAGCAGCTGCTTAAGTTACGAGCGTTCGTACCCAGCTCTTGGGCTGAAAGTACTATAAGGTAAAGGTAAAGGGACCCCTGACCATTAGGTCCAGTCGTGACCGACTCTGGGGTTGCGCGCTCATCTCGCGTTATTGGCCCAGGGAGCCGGCGTATAGCTTCCAGGTCATGTGGCCAGCATGACAAAGCTGCTTCTGGCAAACCAGAGCAGCACATGGAAACGCCGTTTACCTTCCCACTGTAGCGATTCCTATTTATCTACTTGCATTTTGATGTGCTTTCAAACTGCTAGGTTGGCAGGAGCTGGGACCAAGCAACGGGAGCTCACCCCGTCACAGGGATTCGAACCGCCGACCTTCTGATCAGCAAGCCCTAGGCTCAGTGGTTTAACCTACAGCGCTACCTGGGTCCCTATTGAAAGTACTATATGATCAGTTAAAATGAGACAGTCCCAATTTATAATCTTAGGCTTATAATCTTAAACAAAGAAAAGCACGTCACACAAGGAAAGGGCGATAGGGAGGGAAGAGGGGAAAAGCAAACCCAGGCACAGATTCCTAAATAGCTTTTGTCATAATCAGCAGGCATAGAAAACGGTTGGGGGTAGGAGCTGGTCTGTTGGCAAAGTAACAACTATGATTTTAAAAGAAAAGGGTTCGGGGGTCTGGGGTTGCCTAGAAGCCGCCTTTTTTTTACTAGGAAAGCCTAGACAAGTGAGAGAGGGCTATAGTTGGTTACCGCAGGGCGGGGGGAACTCTGGATGTGCTCAGAGACACCCTCATTTCTACATGTGCTTCAGACCTAAAACAGGCTGAGGCTGGAATGAGGGTGGGCGACGCAGTCTTTCCATTGCACCTGCCAGCTCCCCACACAGGCAAAGAACCAGGATTTAAACCCCCCCCTGGCTGGGGCTGATGGGAATTGCAATTCCAAAACTTCCGACTGGCCTACACCGAACCGCAAACCGCCGGCTACTCACGAACTTCAGGATCTCAAACTTCTTCTTCGACTGGATCACGTTGATCTGAAAGACAGAGAAGCCCGTTCCGTCGCTTCGGTCCTTCGTACTTTGCTTCCAACGCCAGGCGTGGGGGGGTTCGCCCAGAGACTTCTCCCGACATTCATTTTGCCCTTTTTCAGAAATTTATTACATGTGTACCCTGCCTTTCCTCTAAGGATCTCCAGGCGACACGCATGATTTTGGGGGGGCTGCCTTTTCTCCGCACAACCACCCTGCGAGGCAGGCCAAGAAGTGGCGACTGAGGCCTTAGGGTCACCTAGCGAGCTTCAGAGCTGAGTGACGATTTTGAACCCGGGTCCCAGGGCCAGGGAATCTTCAAATCCTGGGTCATAGGGCCAGAGAATATACGGTCTGGGGGTGCAAACGTGGTTCTTCATACCTCTCTGCTTGGCCCTCAGGACTCTCGAGACCCTTTTTGGCGGCCCTCAGCAACATTTGACGCCTCCTAACCCTTGAGTTGGGAGGCTGGAGGCCTTTAGGACCCTACCAGAGCCTTGTGCCTCCGAGCGCTGGGGGGGGGCCCTCAAATTTTGACCCGCAGCAAGGCAGTGCGTGACCCACGGTCCCCTTACTGCCCGCTTGGTATGAAAAGTTGGGACACCCAGAGCTAGCCTGTTGTGCAAAAGGGGGAAAGCACGCCCATCGCCCCGCCCCCTTTGCCCCTGGCCCCGCCCCCAAAAACGCCACCCCAACGAGGTTGACCCGAAGGGAACGCCCTCCTTGGATTGAGAAAGGCTCCCCAAGCCCCGGGCCAAATCAGACAGAAGGGGGAATCTGTTCCGTCCTGCCGCCCTTCCCCAGAGCCGAGGAGAGAACCCAGGAGTCCGAGCTGCCCGCTGGCCCACCTGCAGCACGTAGTCGAGGGCTCGGGCACGGAAGGTTGTGCGGGCGGCTTTCAGGGCGACCACGGCCTCCTCGGCCTCGTGGTGGCGCCGCCGCGGCACCTCGGCGTTGTGGTGCAGGGCGCTGGCGAGACTTTCGCTGCCACGTTCAAATTCCTTCCGGGTCTCCTTGAACTGCTTCATGTCCCTGAAACAAACGTATTCCTCGTTTTCGTCATATTGCAAAATGGCAAGGAGCCACATTGGATCGAAAAAACCGCCCTTTCTGGAGACGTGAGGGGGTTGGGCTGGATGACCTTTGGGGAACCCCTCCCGGCTCTACAATTCCGCGAGGTCGGATTACATCAGCGGTTATTCCCCCTCAACTTTTGTAGCTACCCAGAGTGGCTGTGGCAACCCAGTCAGATGGGTGGGGTACAAGTAATAAAATTATTATTATTATTATTATTATTATTATTATTATTATTATTATTAGCAACGTAGCGGAGGCCCCACGCTCTCCTCTTTCTCTCCGTACGTATGCCAATCTGCCAAAAATGTTTACTAAAATCTATGGGACGATTAGCTGAAAGGTTTCAGCTCTCGGGAACTCGTGGCATCGACGCTGGCGGCTGCCAAAACCGCAACTGCCCACAAAATCTAAAGCTTTACATGGCTTGCAATTTTCTCTTTCATGGTGAAGGAAGGGCTCCAGAAAGATTCAGCTGGGCCTTTGAAGCAGCTGCGAAAAGGGCAACTTACAAGGGATCTGCGGAACTCACAGCCACAGGAACTCCACCCTCAAAGACCAAAGACAGCACGGGACAGACAAGAAAGCTTCGACATCCTCCCCCTTTGAAACACCAAACTGCCCCCCACCTGGTCGACCTGAAGCTGCCTTCCCTCTGGCAACCCCCCCCCCCCCAACAAAAAATCCTGACCCTTCGGAGCGGGTGCTTTAATGACAATACATACTCTTTCACCAGACTCTGCAGCTGTTGTTTGAGGGACTGTTGCGTCGTATCCAGAAGCTCCTACGGAAAATAAAAGGGCCACAGTTCACCTCCAAGTAGGGCTGCTGCCAGTCCGTGTAGGGAATATTGAGCTGACAGATCAGCATAAGGCAGCTTCCTCTGCTGGGGTGGGACCAGAGCTTACTGACCTCTGCCTCCTTTGCAAACGGAAAAGTCCCGGGTCCAACCCCTGCTATCGCCAGCCAGGTTGGGAACCTCCCTTACCCGAGAGCTGCTGCCGGCCAGTGCAGGCAAGACAGAGCTGATGGACCGATGGGTTCTCACCCTCTCCCCACCCACGCTTGGAGGGTGACGGAGCGGCCGAGCACCCTTTGGGAAAGAGGAAGGTGCAGGAGGAGGGCGATGGGGGCAAGGGGGACGGAAAAACGGCTGACGTCACTCACCTCGTGGCCGTCAATCATCTTCTTCAAGCTCTCGGAAAACTTTTCAAGGCACTCCTGGAAAACAAGGGGAATCAGAAGGGTTGCAGGGTTGGAAGGAAGGGCCCCCCAAGGGTCATCCAGTCCAACCCCCCTGCAACACGGGAGCAAATCAAGCAAGGAAGAGAGGCGTTTGGGAGAGGGCACAGAGTCTGGGATCTCCGGGTACCCCTGCTTGCGATCTGGGGAAGATCTATCCCACAGAGCGGACACGGAGCAATGGATTCAAGCTACAAGAAAGAAGATTCCACCTAAACATTAGGAAGAACTTCCTGACAGTAAGAGCTGTTCAACAGTGGAATTTGCTGCCAAGAAGTGTGGTGGAGTCTCCTTCTTTGGAGGTCTTTAAGCAGAGGCTTGACAGGCATATGTCAAGAATGCTTTGATGGTGTTTCCTGCTTGGCAGGAGGTTGGACTGGATGGCCCTTGTGGTCTCTTCCAACTCTATGATTCTATGATTCTAACTATCAGTAAAAGCCATTTAAAACAATTTTAAGGAGACTCCACCACACTCCTTGGCAGCAAATTCCACTGCCAAACAGCTCTTACTGTCAGGAAGCTATTCCTAATGTTTAGGTGGAATCTTCTTTCTTGTAGTTTGAATCCATTGCTCCTTGTCCGCTTCTCTGGAGCAGCAGAAAACAACCTTTCTCCCTCCTCTATATGACATCCTTTTATATATTTGAACATGGCTATCATATCACCCCTTCACCTTCTCTTCTCCAGGCTAAACATACCCAGCTCCCTAAGCCGTTCCTCATAAGGCATCGTTTCCAGGCCTTTGACCATTTGGGTTGCCCTCTTCTGGACACGTCCCAGCTTGTCAGTATCCTTCTTGAACTGTGGTGCCCAGAACTGGACACAGTACTCCAGGTGAGGTCTGACCAGTTCTAATTTCAGGTACCGGTAGGTAGCTGTGCCGGTCTGACGCAGTCGAAATAAAAATTATAAAAAATTAAAAAATTGTCCAGTAGCACCTTAGAGACCAACTAAGTTTGTTCTGGTATAAGCTTTCATATCTGAAGAAGTGTGCAACGCATTAAAAGCTTATACCAGAGCAAACTTAGTTGGTCTCTGAGGTGCTACTAGACAATTTTCTCTTTTTATTTTGATAGTTCTATTGTTTCATTCTCATGTAAATCGCTTTTTTACACAAAAAAAACACAAACCACTCAAGTGGTGTGTAAATTTTACAGAGTAAAATAAGTACATAAGAAATGCCGTGTTAGGTGGAACCAGAGAAAAGGGTCTTCCCTAGTCCCCAGATACTCGCCAGCGAAGGGCACTCTGCACGTGCTCAGAGGCAGTGCCTTGGCACAGCTAAGCCCCGGCTGCGAAAACAGGTTCTAAGGGGTGGAGAACCGGCTTCAGGTCAGCAAGTAGTCGCCCTGCCCCACTCCCAGACCTTGCCCTCAAATAAAATGACGCAATTAGGTGATTAATGATGTTTACCTGCACCAGGTCACCTCACCACTAAGCCACCGCTCCCCCCCCCAAAAAAAGGTGCGCCCAAACATCACAGCTCCCCACCCTCCTCTTGTGACCCCCCCCAGGCCTCGGCAAAACCCGTCTTTCAAGCCCAGTGGCTCGGCACACGCCAGGCAGGCTAGCTAAGGCAACAAAAGCAAAAAGCATCTGGAGCATGGGGGGGGGGCCGACCTTTCCCCTTCCCCACCCCACATTCAAACGAACCCTGGCATCTGGGCCCACGCACCTTTCCTCTTCCCTCCTCCTCCACCCCTCCTCCAGGCACGACCGTCCTTCCCACCTCCCCAGCCCAGAGCAAACTTACGTTCATCATGGTGTCCCCCGGGGAATTCTGAGACAGCTCCTGGACCCCGGAGACGAAATTCTTGCTGTGGGTGCAGTATTGCCGCCCCGAATCCAGCATCGTGGTGCACAGCTTGAGAAGCTGGGGGTGGGGGCGGGCAGGAGAGGGGGGGCAACGAACAGGGAGGTCAGGCAACACAAGAGACGGGCAGGAGCACCTGCCAACTCCAGCCCGCGGCATGGGAAGGCAGACAAACACCCCTTTTAATGTGGAAATCTCAGCTTTCCCCCCCCCCACCTGATTTATTTATTCCGCACAACAACCTTGCAAGGTAGGCCGGGAGAGGCAGTTAAGGGTCATGGCTGCATGGAGATTTGAACCCTGGTCTCCCAAGGTTCCCGGTCGACACTCTAACCGCTATTTTAGAAACCGCCCTCTGGCCCTGGGACGAAAGGCAGTGTAGAAATTCAATAAATAAGAGCAATAATAATAGTTACAGGTAGGTAGCCGTGTTGGTCTGACATAGCTGAAACAAAATAAAAAAATACCTTCCAGCAGCACCTTAAAGACCAACTGAGTTTTTTATTTTGGTATGAGCTTTCGTGTGCATGCACACTTCTTCAGATACACTGAAATAGAAGTCCCCCGACGCTTATATGTCGAAAAGTGCATTTATTTCAGAAATGCAACTTAAAAGGTGAAACCAATATATGAGATAGATGCATGACATGCAAAGCAAGGTATGTCAAGCCTTTATTTGTTGTAATTGTAATTATTTGTCGTTAGGCGGGTCAACTATAAATGGAATGTAATTAATGAAATTTAATAGCGATGTTTATTTTTGTATTATTGTAACTATTTGTTTTATTACTGTGGAATTTCCAAAAGAAAGCACTTGTAAAAAATGTAAAGAAAAATAAAAAATAATTAGTTGCATTACTGAAATAAATGCACTTTTCGACGATATCCTAATCTTCCGAGTTTCACCTGTATACACAGTGGTACCTCGAAAGCCTAACGGAATCCGTTCCGGAAGTTCGACTTCCAAAACATTCGGAAACCAAGGCGCAGCTTCCGATTGGCTGCAGGAAGCACCTCCTGCAGCCAATCGGAACCCGTGGAACCCGCGTTGGACGTTCAGGTTCCAAAGAACATTTGCAAACCGGAACACTCACTTCCGGGTTTGCGGCGTTCGGGAGCCAAAATATTCGACTCACACGGCGTTCGGGATCCGAGGTATGACTGTATTTTTAAATCAGGGATGAGAAAGAATGTAGAGTATTCCTGTTCACCACTCCCACTTTCATCTCTCTTCCCCTCGCGGTCTCCCCTCCGTTGCATTTTGTTACTATTTCAAACGATAGTTGTTTTTGCCTTCCAGGGCCTGCACGGTGTGGGCCCCGGACAGCTCTAAGAATGCTTCATCCCATGTGACCCCAAAGCCCCCCCCCTCCTTCTGGATTTTTACAGTCATGTGAACAAGGTTTTCTGCTCCAGCTTGTGGGGAAGAATTTGCCGCTTCCCCAGGAGCAAGGCCTTCTCTCGACAAGCGAAGGAGACCTTTGCACAGCTCGGCTCCCTTGCAAGCGGATCGCCGCTCCCTCACCTTTTCCAGCTGAGACTCCAAGGCAGAGACCTCCGTTTCCACCGTCTCAATGGCAGCCCTGAGGTTGAGGGGGGGGGAAATAAGAGGGAGGAGGGAAATATCAGCACAGGTGCATAACCAGGATTTAACACGGGTTCAAGGTCTGCATCAGCCACGGACTCACTTACCTGGCCTGGGGGAAGCCCATCAATCTGCCTCTATTTCCCGCTTGTACGCATGAAGATTATACCAGGACAGGAGGCGGGCAGGTGTGGAGGATTCCCTGGTTCTGAATGGGGCAACTGTGCCCCTGAAGGACCAGGTGCGCAGCCTGGAAGTCATTCTGGACTCACAGCTGTCCATGGAGGCGCAGGTCAATTCTGTGTCCAGGACAGCTGTCTATCAGCTCCGTCTGGTACGCAGGCTGAGACCCTACCTGCCTGCAGACTGTCTTGCCAGAGTGGTGCATGCTCTGGTTATCTCCCGCTTGGACTACTGCAATGCGCTCTCCGTGGGGCTACCTTTGAAGGTGACTCGGAAACTACAACTAATCCAGAATGCGGCAGCTAGACTGGTGACTGGGAGCGGCCTCCAAGACCACATAACACCAGTCTTGAAATATCTACATTGGCTCCCAGTACGTTTCCGAGCACAATTCAAAGTGTTGGTGCTGACCTTTAAAGCCCTAAATGGCCTCGGTCCAATATACCTGTAGGAGCGTCTCCACCTCCATCATTCTGCCCGGACACTGAGGTCCAGCACCGAGGGCCTTCTGGCGGTTCCCTCGTTGCGAGAAGCCAAGTTGCAGGGAACTAGGCAGAGGGCCTTCTCGGTGGTGGCGCCTGCCCTGTGGAACGCCCTCCCACCAGATGTCAAAGAGGAAAACAACTACCAGACTTTTAGAAGACATCTGAAGGCAGCCCTGGTCAGGGAGGCTTTTAATGTTTAATAGATTTCTGTGTTTTATTTTTCTGTTGGAAGCCGCCCAGAGTGGCTGGGGAAACCCAGCCAGATGGGCGGGGTATAAATATATTATTATTATTATTATTATTATTATTATTATTATTATTATTATTATTCAGGAACTTCTTTTGTAATAAGATAGCTACTTTGAGATCTTGTATAGAATGTCCTGGGAGATTGAAGTGTTCCCCTGCTGGTTTCTCTGTCTTGTGATTCCTGATGTCAGATTTATGTCCATTTATCCTTTGGCGCAGGGTTTGGCCTGTTTGTCCAATATAGAGAGCCGAAGGGCACTGTTGACATTTGATGGCATACACAATGTTAGAGGATGAGCAATTAAATAGTCCTGAGATGGTATGTTGGATTACTGTGTTTTATTTTTCTGTTGGAAGCCGCCCAGAGTGGCTGGGGAAACCCAGCCAGATGGGCAGGGTATAAATATATTATTATTATTATTATTATTACTATTACTATTACCAGTTGCTGGAAACTGCAGGAGGCGGGAATGCTCTCGCACTCAGGTCCTGCTTGCCAGCTTCTCTGTGTTTAATCCCCAGAACATCACCTCCCCCTTCATCCGTTCCACCGGCAAACGGGTCCTGCCATCAAAAAGCTCTTCCTAATGTTTCGTCAGAGTCGCCCTTCTTGAAACTTGAATCCATCGGATTGGGTCCTACCCTCCGAAGCAGGAGAAAACAAGCTTGCCCTCCAGATATTTGAAGGTGGCTATCCTATCTCCTCTCACTCTCCTCTTTTCCAGTCTAAACATACCCAGTTATTTCAACCACTCCTCATATGGCTTGGTTTCCAGACCCTTGATCATCTTGGTTGCCCTCCTTTGCACACATTCCAGCAGGCTCTGCTTTTTAAAATTATGTATTATGTATTATTATTAATTGAATCTATACACCACCCTATACCTGGAAGTCTCTGGGCAGTTCTTGAGTGAGGTCGACCTCAGCAAGAGGTCGAAGCCAAGCACTCTTCCTTTAGGAAGTCCGGTTCTGGGCAACACAATTTAAGATGGATGTCGACAAGCTGGAAGGTGTGCCGAGGGAGACAACCAAGATGGCCAAAGTTCTGGAAACCAAGCCATGTGAGGAACGGTCGAAAGAGCTGGGTATGTTTAGCCTGGAGAAGAGGAGGCTGAGAGGCGACACAAGATAATAATAACCCTTTAGATATTTGAAGATGGCTGTCCCATGGAAGCTGGAGCAAGCTGGTTTTCTCCTACTCTGGAGGGCAAGACGCAAACCAATGGCTTCAAGGAGATTCTGACTAAAAATGAGGAAGAACTTTTTGACGGTAAGCACCATTCATTCGACAGCGGGAGGGGACCCCCTTGGAAGCTCCTGGACTCTCCTCCATCGGACGTTTTTAAGCAGAGTTGGGTGGCTATCTGTCATGTATGACCCAGTTGAGATTCCTCTATCACAGGGGGGTTGGACTAAAGCATGGGTAGGCAAACTAAGGCCTGGGGGCCGGATCCGGCCCAATAGCCTTCTAAATCCGGCCCACGGACAGTCCAGGAATCAGCGTTTTTTTTCCATGAGTAGAATGTGCCCTTTCATTTAAAATGCATCTCTGGGTGATTTGTGGGGCATAGGAATTCGTTCTTCTTCTTTTTGCCTTCAAAATATAGTCCTGCCCCCCACAAGGTCTGAGGGACAGTGGACTGGCCCCCTGCTGAAAAAGTTTGCCGACCCCTAGAGGCAAATTAAACTAAATTTAATTAAACTAAAGTGTTCAGGAGGCAAATTAATAATAGCAGAATGGAGAACGCAAGACGGTTAACAGGTCTCCATACTTTCTCTCGAGGGCTAGATAAGCAAGTGGGTGGCGGGAGCCAGTTTGTTACCGACAGGTCTTCACAGAGTTGGAAGGGACCCCCAACGGTCATCTAGACCAACCCCTGCAATGCAGGAACCACAGCTACAGGCGCTGCCTCCATCCAGCTCAGTATTGCCTACACAGACTGGCAGCAACGGCTCTCCAGGATTTCCGGCCGGGAATCTTCCCCCGGCCCTAGCTGGAGGTGCCATTGGGGGCCTTTCTGCATGCAAAGCAGCTGCTCCGAGCTACGGCCCTTCCTTGCCGAGTCAGCTAGCCAAGCTGGCCGTCACATGGGGGGGGGGGTAGCAGGACAGGAACTTGCAAGAAAAGATCCTCTGTACAGGAGCTAGGAAGGGGAGCCCAGGAGCTAAGCTTAGGGGCCAAGTAGCATTTTAGAAGCACCTTCGTTCTTCTCCGCCACCCCCTGAAAGCTGCCTTGCGGTCGCTTCGCAAGCTTCCTGCCTCAGCCGGGGTTGCAACCACTTCCTGCCGGTTGCCTGGAAACCTTTCCTACCCAGAGCGAACTGGTTTTGCCGCGCACGCGAACCTCCAAAGAGACGTTCTCCGAGCGACAAACGACTATTATCATTTATTAAATTTGCGTGCCGCCCTAAACCCATAGATCTCAGGGCGGTTCGAAACACAAAATCACAATATAAAAGGCCCCGCCTGCACCATGGCTCCCCCCCCGCCCAAGGAATCCTGGGAACTGTAGTTTGCTAAGGGTGCTAAGAGTTATCATGGTTTTCAGGACACAATCTTGTGATTGTTGTCCTGATTTTAATGCTGCGTTTTAACATGATATATGAAAAAATTATATGCCTGTTGTCTTTGTCCATGGAGTTTTCTTGGCAGGGATACTGGAGTGGCTTGCCAGTTCCTTCTCCAGGTGGATCACGTTTAGTCAAAACTCTCCACTATGACCTGTCCATCTTGGGTGGCCCTGCATAGCTTCTCTGAGTTATTCCAGCCCCTTCGCCACGACAAGGCATTGATCCATTCTTAAGGAAATCAGCCCTGAGTGCTCACTGGAAGGACAGATCGTGAAGCTGAGGCTCCAATACTTTGGCCACCTCATGAGAAGAGAAGAATCCTTGGAAAAGACCCTGATGTTGGGAAAGATTGAGGGCACTAGGAGAAGGGGGCGACAGAGGACAAGATGGTTGGACAGTGTTCTCGAAGCTACGAACATGAGTCTGACCAAACTGCGGGAGGCAGTGGAAGACAGGAGTGCCTGGTGTGCTCTGGTCCATGGGGTCACGAAGAGTCGGACACGACTAAACGACTAAACAACATGAAAATTTGGGGTTGGCTTTTACAGCCCAACTCTCCATCCAGGGGTTCGGTGTCTCCCAAGTCCACGATCGGCCAGAGAAGAATGAGTGGAGGGCACCCCCTAACTTTTACGTATAACAAATGCTATGACCTGCCCTGGCACCTTGGGGTGAAGGGAAGGTAATAAATAAACAAGTAAAGGAGGGACGACCCCCATGCATAGCAGGGGGTTGGGCTAGATGACCCTCCGGGTCCCTTCGAACTCTATAATTCTACTATTCATCTCCCAGGGTGGTTCAACAATCAATCCCCTCCTCCCAGGGAACTGTAGATCTGTGAAGGGGAATAGGGATCACCGCCCATAACAAACTAGAGTTCCCAAGATTCTTCGGGGGGGGGGGAACCCAACTGCTTAAAATGTTTAGTGCTGTTCGGCAGTGGAATTTGCTACCAAGGAGTGTGGTGGAGTCTCCTTCTTTGGAGGTCTTTAAGCAGAGGCTTGACAGGCATATGTCAGGAATGCTTTGATGGTGTTTCCTGCTCGGCAGGGGGTTGGACTGGATGGCCCTTGTGGTCTCTTCCAACTCTAGGATTCTATGATTCTAAATGGGTCTGGCTACAATTTCTACGTTGCAAAGACAAGGACCACTGGAAAGGGTCGGGAATAAACTCTTCCAGGCGAGGGCTTAAAATTGCAAATATTGGCAAGTTGTTTTTAAAAATTGCCAAGTCTTCCTTGGAACGGGCAACTGTGGATTAAGCAGAGGAAGTATACAGCCTGGCATTTGGGTGGCAGAGGCATCGTACGGAGGCTGCAAAAAGCCTGCATGGGTGAGGAGCACCCATCCCATAATAACACCCTAAGCAGCACACCCATGCGTGGGGTCTGGTAGGACGGAAGGCGGGGAGGCCAACAGGAGGCCTGATTCCCAATTTTTTGCCTGCTTTCTGGCGTTTACTTGAGATACCTCGATTGGAGGTGCTCTTTAAGTACCTCCTAACTGTGTTAACTACTGGGGGGTGTAAGACAGTGCCCCTTTCCTCTGGGGGGCACCTGTGCCCTGGCTCTTCCCAACGAGGCAAAGCCGCCCCCCTCAACACAGCCACCGAACTCAGGCCATTTCAAGATGGCCGCCACACGGACGTCCCCCACAATGCACCGGGACTATGGCTCAAACCGGAGCGGAGGAAACTCAGAAGGGGGCTCAGACCAGGAGGGAAGTGTGGCAAAACCACAGGAAGCGAGGAGAAAAGCGGCATCAAACACAAAACACGAGTTTGACGATGCCGCGACACACCCAAAAAGGCGTCCCAGCCTTTCTCAGCTGTGGAAAGAGAAGGATTTTTAAAACCACCCACTGGGCTTCCCACCAGAGGAAAGTTGTGGCAGAACATCATACAAGTGGAAATCGGTGACGCCTGGAAACAATCTCTCATGTCCGTCACCCACGTAGCGACTCTCAGGGCCACGTTCAAGTTCAACGCGATACCACTCTGAGAAGGTGTCGCTTCCCCCAAAGAATCCTGGGAACTGTTGTTTGGTTAAGGGTGCCAAGAGCCACTGGGAGACCCCTATCCCCCCCTCCCCATTCCCAGAGTTCCCTGGGAAGTGGGACTTATGTGTCAAACTGGCATGGCTTCCCCCAAGGAATCCTGGGAGCTGTAGTTTGGTTAAGGGCGCCGAGAGTGTTGCCAGGAGGAGACCCCATATTTCCCCTCTGAGAGCTACAATTCTTAGAGCTCCCTGAGAAGATTCCCGTTCTGGGAATCGTAGCTCCGTGAGGAGAAATAAAGGGTTCTCCTAACAATTCTCAGCAGCCTTCAACTCCCAGAAGTCTCTGGGGGAAGCCATGGCGGTTTGAAGTGTTATCATATAAAGCAGGATCAGACCACTTTACGCAGTCATGGCTCCCCCCCCCAAAGAATTATGGGAGCTGAGAGTTGGGAGCTGGCTCCTCTTTTCCTCTCAAAGAGCCACAGTTCCCAGAGTTTCCCCGGTTAAACTATCATGGCTTCCCCCAAGGAATTCTGGGAGCTGCAGTTTGGTTAAGGGTGCTGAGCGTTGTCAGGTGAGCTGACCACTCACAGAGCTACAATTCCCAGAGCGGTTTAACAGCCAGTCACTCTTTCCCAGGGAACTCTGGGAGTTGCAGTTCTTTAAAGGTGTGCCTAACAACTCTGAGCACCCTTATCTACAGTTCCCAGGATTCCTCGGGTGGGTGGGGAAACCATGACTGTTTAAAGCAACATGATACCGCTGGTGGGGCCTGGCCAAAAGGCTTTTGAGTCCCCCAAACAGCTCTGAAAACTATGCAGCCAACGTCAGCCTCCTTTATACCACCGGAGAAGACCCTGGGGAGTTGAGGTTCCTCCCCCAGCGGCTGCACAGCCCAGTGGATTCACCCCTTAAAATGTCACTGCCCCACACGGGCGTTTGGGGCCAAGCCTGAACCGCAATGCTTCAGGGCCGGGGGTGCTTCTGTGAGAAAGCTGCCCCAAATTTCACACGCATACACCCCAGGCACAGAATAGGGGGCAACGATGACTGCTTCACACTGAAACACTTTCTAGCCTTGCCTTGGTTATCACTTCCTGGCCTCTCGCCCCAGCGTGAGGTTTGTGCTCCCATGTGTGTAGGCCCAGGCCGGAAACTCTTGCTAGTGGGGTTGGGGGGGGGGAGAAGGGGGCACTGCCAAAACCTCACTATTGGAGAAGAACTAGCCCGCAATCTTACACCTGCTCTGCTGGAATTTCAAGCGTTGAGGGTGCCACACTACCTCCTCCATTTTAGTTTACGCGCCCTGAGCCTCAGCACAGCAGCGTCGTTTGCAGCCCTTACAACTGGAGTTGGCAACTTACCTCACCCAAAATTTACCCCCCTTCCACAAGGCCTGTTCCTTGCTGCCTGTCCACCTGCTCCTGCGCCATTAAGGGCAGGTGGACAAGCAGCGAGGAACAGGCCGATTCCTGCAGCACTCATTGCTGATAAAGACACAGGAGCAGAGAGCAGGCTGAAAAGTTGGCAGCCCCACTGGCAACTCACTCCGCTTCACAGTATCATCTCCACACTGTCCCCCCCCCCCAAAAAAAATTTAGTAGTATTTTACACACACACCTCTCCTGCCACTTCCCGCACTGCCAGACTTCTTTTGTAGCCTGGTGCAAAGGAAAGAAGTGGGGAGCCAAGGGCCCCAGAAAGGGAGGCAAAAACAGTCCCCCTCCAAAAAAACAACGCAGCTCTCCTCTTATCATGAGATTCCTGCATGGCAGGGGGTTGGACTAGATGACCCTCGGGGTCCCTTCCAACTATATGATTCTAGGATTGGAGAAATTCCCCCCACCCCACCCTGCCTTCGGAAAACGAGAAAGAGCGATTGATTCCCTTCCATTCCTTAATATTTCTCCAATCATTTAGGGTTCGCCACCGTAGCCCCAACACCTCTCCCTCTTCCGGACCCCGCCAGTTAGGGCTGTAGCCGCCCCCTCTGCTCTCACCACTAGAGGACACTTCCTCCCCTTCTCCAACAAGGCAGCCCAGCCCTCCCTCCCCAAACGAAAACTCTCTTTCTGAGTTTGTTTGTTTGAAAGAAAGGCAGGCCCGGGATGTCCTCTCTCCAAGGCCGAAGATACTGCCGGCTCGTTTCCAACCAGTGGAGGAGGGAGGCGGGCGGCGGGCCGGAGGAGGGAGGCGGGCGGCAGTCAGATAGCGGAGCCGTGCGCAGAGCGAGCGGGAGCGCCGTCTCTGCAAGGCTCGCCGTCGGGGCAGCTGCGTGGCGGCGGGACAGCCCTCCTGCCTCCGCCTGGCACCGGCCGGAGCGCGATGCGTAAAGGCGCACCAGCTGCATGGCCAAGAGCGCACGGCGCGGCGCGCCAAGCGGACCCACCTGAAGCGCGGCGAGTCTTTCAGGCACTCCTCGAAGTCCAGCTTGACCGTCATCGCGGCGCCGTTTCTCCGGGACGCTCCGGGGAGCAGCAAAGGGCGCCCTGGCCGGAGGTGGAGGCGGCGGCGGCGCTGATACCTGGACCAGACCTGCGAGCAGCCGCGCAGAGGCAAGACGAGCCAGGGGCGCGCGGAGGAGCAAGGAGGCGCCGCCGGCAGCGACTCCTGCTCCGCCCCGGGGCGGGGTGCGCGGCTGCCGGCGACGCCCGGCGGAGGAGCCATCCTCGCGGCGGCCGGGAAAGGGCAGCAGGGCGCCCCCCCTCGGTCTGCGGGACGACCCGGAACCACGCACGGGCGGCCGGTCCACGAAGCCGAGCGCGCAGCGCCGCCTGGAGCAAGTCCCCTGCAGCTCCGCCCGGTGGGACGCCGCCGCCGCGCAGGGAGGTGGAGGAGGAGGAGGCGGGTTGGCTGGGAAGTGGGAAGATTCCCGGGACGAGCCGGCCTTAATCGGGAGGAGCAGGAGGAGTGGAGGGAGGAGCCGGCTGGATACTGTACTTGTAAACCGCTTTTAGCGTCTCTGCGGAGTAAGCGGCATATCCGTTTGGTCCGATGCAAGGCGAGCAATCGGATCTGGAGCCCGTCTGGATTTATATGTTACATAAACTGTATATACCGCTTTAAAAAAATCTCGGAAAAAAAACAAAAAGAAGATAAAAACAACCATATAGAAAAGTCGTCGCCTAACTTTCTGAAAAGGGGGTCACCGCCCCCTTGGACCTTGGTTCATAAACTCATCCCCAGTGCCCCCTACTCTATGAAAAGCTTTATTCAGGATGGTGGTTTGCAGGACACGCTAAGGAAAATAATAGCGCAGAAAAATTCCAAACAGGAACAGTAATTGCACATTTATTCAAAATCCACTTAACCTATTTATTTTAATGAATTGAACAGTGGTGGTGGTGTCTGTCCTCGGAGACAACGGAGGAGGGCGTCTTTGGGGGTGAGGTCAAGCTGTTGGACGGTTGCAGCACCAGCTGTGGCTGTAGTGAGCGAGACCGATAGGGGAGAGACATGTTTTGTTGCAGCTGGGGCAAAGGAAGGTGGCCGGTTGTGCAGTTGCACCATGATATCTGGTGATGCAGTCAAACCTCGGTTGTCGAACGTAATCCGTTCTGGAAGACTGTTTGACTTCTGAAATGTTTGACGACCGAAAACTGAAAGTGCAAGCCTCGGTGCAATAGGGAAACTCAAAACGGAAGCCGTGTAGCACCGCGTTCAGCTTCCGAAAATTGTTTGAAAACTGGAGCAGTGACTTCCAGGTATTTGGCATTCGGGAGCCGAAACATTCCAAAACGGAGGCATTTGGGAACCGAGGTTTGACTGTGCCAGCTTTTTAGTGCCTGAAAGACATTGACACAGCTCACATCGCTCTGCTGCCCCCCTGCCTCTTAACACCCACCCACCCACCCACACAAACACCCCAGCAGCACATTCTGTTGGAAGCCGCCCAGAGTGGCTGGGGAACCCCAGCCAGATGGGTGGGGTATAGATAATAAATATATTATTATTATTATTATTTCCCATCTTTATGGTTACAGCCAAGGGACTGCCTCGTGAATCCATGATATCTTCTTCTTTGGTCATCCCTTGTAGCCTAGTAAGATTGTCTTCCATATAAACACAGTTTTAACAATGAGTCCGTAAGTGACTGTGGAGGCCAGTTCTGGATCCACCACACAAGTCCTTCCACAGTGGGGACATTGTATATGAACAGCTGTGGTACCCCCAATGTCCACTGGGAGGCGGTGCAGCACTTTTGTTTCCTGCTACCGTGTTTCTCATATTATAAGACATGTCTTATATTTATTTTTTCCTCAAAAAAACACACTATGGCTTATTTTCAGGGTATGTCTTATATTTTTCCTCCTCCTCCTCCTGCCATGGCCGGCATTGCTGCTGCGCCTATCACTATGTCTTATTTTCGGGGTATGGCTTATATTCCTTGAATGCTTAAAAATCCTGCTATGGCTTATTTTATGGGTATGTCTTAAAATATGAGAAACAGGGTAGATACAGTAGTGCCCTGGAAGAATTCAAGTTAAGAGTCTCCCCTTCTGCAGGTGTCTAGCCTTCCCTAGGAAAGCAGCCAGCTTCTGGATAACTCTGTTGTCCTGGGTCATAATGAATTTAATTTGCTTACTTTCAAGCATTGTTCTACACTTGCTGGGGGAGTTTTAACCACAGCATGCAATGCGGTCAGTTCAGTTTAAATAACTTTTTTTTAAAAAAAATTAACAACTTACATTGTCAATCAATACAGCCAAATATATTTTTCCCCCTTTTTATACCCTCCCCTCCCTCCCTCTAAGGACTTCCCTCAATTCCCCCCTCTGGTTTGTTTGCACCTGTCATTCTCTGCATGTTATAAGATTGTACATATCATTGCCTTATCCATCATATGTTCTACGGTACTAATAAATTGTGGGTGTTAATTCAAAACCTGCCAAGGAGTCCAAATCCTTTTGTTGCCTTTTCAAAGTTTGTAAAAAGTTCCCATTATTCTTTGAAGTCACGGTTGTCCTTCTCTCATAGTCTATATGTCAACTTTGCCAACTCTGGCATAAAAGGTAAAGGGACCCCTGCTCCAATACTTTGGCCACCTCATGAGAAGAGAAGACTCCCTGGAAAAGACCCTGATGTTGGGAAAGATGGAGGGCACTAGGAGAAGGGGACAACAGAGGACGAGATGGTTGGACAGTGTTCTCGAAGCTACGAACATGAGTTTGACCAAACTGCGGGAGGCAGTGCAAGACAGGAGTGCCTGGCGTGCTCTGGTCCATGGGGTCACGAAGAGTCGGACACGACTAAACGACTAAACAACAACAACGACCATTAGGTCCAGTCGTGACCGAATCTGGGGTTGTGCGCTCATCTCGCACTATTGGCCGAGGGAGCCGGCGTACAGCTTCCAGGTCACATGGCCAGCCAATTCTGCATAGCTCAGTTTAAATAACATTTTTAAAAAACAGCGGTTCTCACAAGGTGGGGCAGGAGAGGAGGGGACCGCAAATGTGGCGAATAGACTCAAGGACAATTGAAGAATTATTTGAACATTTCAGTCCATGGGGTCACAAAGAGTCGGACACGATTAAACAACAACAACAACAATAGTATCAAAATGCGGTACAGTATATCCTTCACGTATACTTGACATCTGACGGGAGGGCGTTCCACAGGGTGTGTGCCACCACCAAGAAGGCCATCTGTCTGGTTTTCTGTAACCTCACTTCTCACAGGGAGGGAATCGCCAGAAGGCACTCGGTGCTGGACTTCAGTGTCTGGGTTGAACGATGGGGATGGAGACGCTCCTTCAGGTATCTTGGGCGAAGGCTGTTTAGGGCTTTAAACGTCAGCACCAACACTTTGAATTGTGCTCGGAAACGTATCGGGAGCCAATGTAGGTCTTTCAAGACCAGTGTTATGTGGTCTTGGCGGCCGCTCTCAGTCACCAGTCTAGCTGCCGCATTCTGGATTAGTTGTAGTTTCTGGGTCACCTTCAAAGGTAGCCCTACGTAGAGCGCATGGCAGTAGTCCAAGCGGGAGATAACCAGAGGATGCACCACTCTGGCCAGACAGTCCGCGGACAGGGAGGGTCTCATAAAAAAAGGTAAAGGGACCCCTGACCATTAGGTCCAGTCGCGACCGACTCTGGGGTTGCGCGCTCATCTCGCATTATTGGCCGAGGGAGCCGGCGTATAGCTTCCAGGTCATGTGGCCAGCATGACAAAGCCGCTTCTGGCAAACCAGAGCAGCACATGGAAACGCCGTTTACCTTCCCGCTGTAGCGGTTCCTATTTATCTACTTGCATTTTGACGTGCTTTCAAACTGCTAGGTTGGCAGGAGCTGGGACCAAGCAACTCTCATCCTGGGACCAAGTCTCATCCTGCATACCAAATGGAGCTGGTAGACAGCTGCCCTGGACACAGAATTGACCTGCGCCTCCATGGACAGCTGTGAGTCCAAAATGACTCCCAGGCTGCGCACCTGGTCCTTCAGGGGCACAGTTACTCCATTCAGGACCAGGGAGTCCTCCACACCTGCCCGCCTCCTGTCCCCCACGAACAGTACTTCTGTCTTGTCCAACCGCCTCCAGACACTCACACAGGACCTTCACTGGTTCTGATTTGAAAGTGAGGTAGAGCTGGGTATCATCCACATATTGATGAACACCCAGCTCACACTCAGTTAGAAGATCTGGTGTGGCACGACCCATTTTTTTATTCTGATAGTGCGGCTCAGAGAAAAAGTTTGAGAACCACTGATTTAAAACAAGGCAAGGAAAATATCAAAATCCATGCAATGGGGCTGTGGCAAATTAGTATCCCTTCATCTACAGAACATAACAAAGCATAGAATCGTTGAGTTGGAAGGGACCCCTAGGGTAATCTAGTCCAACCTGCAGCAATGCAGGAATATTTTTGCCCAACGTGGGGCTCAAACCCACAACCCTGAGATTATGAATCTCATGCTCTGTTGATTGAGCTCTTCAGCTAGTATAGGAAGTGCCTGGCTGCTGGATCAGGCCACAGGGAGCCCATCTAGAACATCACAGCAGCCACCAAGCAGATGCCCTCACAAACTTCACAAGTTCATAGCTTTCCCCTTCGTTTCCGGTGTCTGGCACTTTCAGGTATACTGCCACTGCAACTGAGGCTCTCTTTAGGTTATTTGGGGCAACCAGTAGGCCTGTCCACCCCCTCCAAGTCTTCACCTCATCCCCATGTTAGGACACAAGACTGCTGGGATTTGTGCTTTGACCATCTCAGAGATTGGGAACCTTTTCCAGGCCGAGGGCCACATTTGCTTTTGGGCAACCTTTCGAGGGCCACGTGGCAGAGGAAAGCGGGGCCAGAGGCAAAAAGTGAGCAGATTTTTGCCTGTGTCCGCCAGGATAAGTTCCAGCCACGAAGAAGCCCAGGTTAAATACCCCTTTGCCCTTTCACAACACCTGACCAACTCCATTAAAGATAGAAGTTGAATATGCATAAAATGCAATGTTTGTATTCGTTTGGAAACATTTTGCAAAGAGAAGTTTTCATTAGGCAGCCAGGTGGTTTAACTGCAGCAAAGAAAAGGGTGGATAGTTCTTGGACATTATTAAGGGACTTACAAGAAGACTAGACCACATTTCCAGCTTGTTTAAGAGTAATAAGTTGCTTTGTATTTTGCAACATTTATTTTGTAACTTGTTTAAGACTGTTTGAATACGAGAATGGTTGTGCAATATCAGGTCTCTTTGGCAATACTGAATACAAAAATTAGGAGAACTTCATGCTAAAAGGCCGATGAATTTTCATGAGGCCTGGCACCCAAAACACGAGTCAAACGGAGGCCCGCTTTTGTCCAAAACATCCATGTTTATTATGTACAAAAAATATCAATTCCCAGCAACACAAAGACAATTAATAATAAAAAATATGCACACAACCTTGATGAGTCATAGTGCTTTAAATAAGGCCACATTTTAAAAATCTAGGAATACCTCCTTTCCGGAAGACCGGCAATATTTTCCCTCCCCTTTTCCCATGCAATTAAAAGCAAGTATTTAAAATCTATTAAAAGCAAGCAAATATCTCCAAGTATAGAAAAGTTTCCGACACACGATTTAGGGGGCGTTTACTGGGAAGTTTTTAGTGGTGGGATAAAGTGAAGGGTTGAAATTAACAGGCCCCAAATTAGAATGCCCATTAATATCGGTAATAGGAAAGAGGCAAACAGGTTGTTTTCCAAAGGGCTCTCTGGCTTGAACGAGAGTATCGTATCTTTGTAGGTTGGGGGTCAAATGTTTTCACCAGAACTGTAGCAAATGTACAAGGGGGGGGGTGTATCTCTGTGTGTGTGATTGGAAGTATTCGCACCAATGATTTTCGCAGCAAAGCAAACCTTCACACTTGCCTCTAATGCCACACGAAGCAATTAGGGTCTAATCCTGCCACCCTGAACACTTCCCACCATGCTGAACAGCCTTCCTAATATAAACCATTTCTACTCGCCCCAAAGTGAATGTTCTATATACTTACACACAGTTACAGATACCACTGGGGGTTCTCCAGGAGGGCTCCATTCATTCCTCCCCGCCCCCCAAAAATATAAATGCTTGTACAACAGATGGGTGTAAACACCCCAAGGAGAAGCGAGCCATTGTTTTGAAGCTCAATTTGCTGGTGTTAAAGGACAACACAGTTAAGTGCAGAATTCTCCAGTCTTCCCAGTTCAGGAGCTGCTTTCAAACAAACTTAAGGGAACCGGGTCTTGTGTGTTTTAGGTCTGTCGCAACTATACGTGTCCCTGAGTGATATTTTAAAAAATTATATTAATTTGGGAGTCTGCAGGGGTGGTAGGTGGAGAAGAGAGCTCAATTAACAAATTATCTGTGTCCGTCCCCCCTCAATCCAATAAGTCGGCGTGGAAGTGTTGTGTTGGGTGTGTTTACACCATCTTACATTAATCACTTATGATCATTCCTATCCGTTAGCAAAAGAATTACACGGGGAAATTGCAAGCTAAAAAATAGTATTATTTAGTAAAAAGCTGGTGTGAAATGAGTGAAACATTTAAAAACGCCTCTCTCGGGTGGGGGGAAGGAATTTCTTGAGGTCGTCCCAAAGAGTTCAGGGTGGTCCTTCCCTCCCACGCCTCTGGGGTAGGGGCAGGGGGGGGGCAGTCCAGCGGTATTCTAGGCGTGGGGATAGGGTGAGGCAACTGTCAATCAGGAGCACTTTAGACATATTCTTTGGAGCTGGGAGGTTTGGAGATGGGTTTCCCCTGAGGGTACTGGCGCCCCCTGTAGGCGGTCTTCCCCGGGCAGGAGCAGGAGAGGAGCCCGCCCCCTAAGAGGAGCAAGGCAGCGCCGGCCCAGCCGATGAAAATGGCGTATCCGAATTCGTACCTGCAAGGAGGAGAAAGGTGAATCGTAAAGATGCTCCACTGGGCCAGTTTAGGCACACATTTCTAAAGCAGTTGCGCAGTCCAGTTGGTCCCTCGGTTCTCAAACACCTTGGGACTCGAACAACTTGGAACCCAAACGCTGCAAACCCGGAAGGAAGTGTTCCAGTTTGCGAACGTTTTTCGGAAGCCGAACGTGCTCCGTTTTGAGTGTGACGCTCCCGATTTGAGTGTTACACTGAGCATAGCTGCCAAGTCTCCCGTTTTCCCCGGGAAATCCCCGTTTTCCCAGCTGTTCCTAGCTGAAAAAACTGATTTTTTTGTTTTTCCCCGGTTTATTCTGGCGCGGCGGCCATTTTGGAACTGGGCGGAGCATGCTCAGAAGCGACTTTTGATGCTGCTCTGCCCAGTTCCAAAATGGCTGCTGTGCGACTTCTGGCGCGGCGGCCATTTTGGGACTGGGAAAAGCAGCATCAAAAGTCACTTCTGAGCATGCTCCGCCCAGTTCCAAAATGGCCGCCGCGCTACTTCCGGTCTGCTATTTCCGGCCCGGTCCCTTATTTCTCTGACAGCAACTTGGCAGCTATGACACTGAGCTCTGTCTGTTTTTGCTATGGATTTTGCGTTTTTGTTTTCGCGGCCTTTTTCTTTTGTTTTCGGCAACCAGTTCGGCTACTGATGGATTGATTGTGTGACTGCATCACATTGCTTATTGCTTTCATTTTAGGGATCCATGGTCTCGTTAGATAGTAAAATTCAGGTGAAATTGCGGTTTTAAGGGATCGTTTTTAAAAGTCTGGAGCGGATTAATCCATTTTGCATTACTTTCTTTGGGAAAGCGTGCCTTGGTTTTGGAACGCGCTTTGCTTTTGGAACGGACGTCCGGAACGGACGTCCGGAACGGATTAAGTTTGAGAAACAAGGTACCACTGTAAAAGGTAAAGGTAAAGGGACCCCTGACCATTAGGTCCAGTCATGACCGACTCTGGGGTTGCGCGCTCATCTCGCATTATTGGCCGAGGGAGCCGGCGTATAGCTTCCAGGTCATGTGGCCAGCATGACAAAGCCACTTCTGGCAAACCAGAGCAGCACACGGAAACGCCGTTTACCTTCCCACCGGAGCGGTACCTATTTATCTACTTGCATTTTGACGTGCTTTCGAACTGCTAGGTTGGCAGGAGCTGGGATCAAGCAACGGGAGCTCACCCCGTCACAGGGATTCGAACCGCCGACCTTCTGATCAGCAAGCCCTAGGCTCAGTCCATCTAGGCTAGCATCCTGTTCTCACGGTGGCCTAGCAGATGCCCGTCATGGGAAAAACCTGCAAGCAGGATTCGAACACAAGAGCCCTCTCTCCCCGTCCTGTGGCTCCCAACAGCATTTACTGCCCCCAGAGCACAGCTATCTTGGAAACCCAGCCAAATGGGCGGGGTAGAATAAATTATTATTATTATTACTAATAGCCACTGATAGCCCTCTCCTCCGCCATGAATTTGCCCAACCCTCTTTTAAAGTCATCCAAGTTGGTGGCCGTCGCTGCCTCCAGTGGCAGGGAGTTCCGCAGCTTAACTCTGAGCGAAGGAGGGCTTTCTTTCATCGGCCCCAAACCTTCCCACATCCAGCTTCATTCGTTACCCCTACAAGTTCCAGCGTTACGGGGGGGGAGGGGAGCTTCTCCCTGCAACGCTTTCTTCCAGCAACGGGAGCCTGTGCTGTTAAGAATGTATGAGCATAAGAAGAAGAGTTGGCTGGATCTGGCCATCAACCTGGATAGCTCAGCTGGTTAAGAGCACGGCGCTAATTCAAGAAATCTTTAATAAAAAATACTTTTATAAAAAAAAAGAGCACGGCGCTGATAACGCCAAGGTTGCAGGTTCGACCCCCGTATGGGACAGCTGAATAATAATAATAATAATAATAATAATAATAATGCATTGCAGGGGGTTGGGCTAGATGACTCTGGGAATCCCGTCCAATTCTACGATTCTACTGGAAAGGGGGGGGAGAGTTGCTTTTTGTGCTTGAATCCTGCTTGCATGTTTTCCACTGGGGCATCTAGTTGGGCACAGTGAGAACAGGATGCTGAACTAGGGTGGACAAAAAAACCAACGATTTTTTTTACAAAAAAAAACAACGGATTTTTTACTTATTTAACTCGGATTTTTAAAATAAAATGCTTTCAGAGGAAAAATCTTTCTAAAGAGAGTTTTCTATTTAAGTTACATTATAGCCCAAGAGGAGGCAGTGCAAGACAGGAGTGCCTGGCGTGCTCTGGTCCATGGGGTCACAAAGAGTCGGACACGACTAAACGACTAAACAACAACAATAGCCCAAGGGCTATGCATAAGGAAATAAGGATTTGTTTAAAGTTTTTCATGTGTGCTAAAACTCAGACTAAGTTCCTTTTGGGGGGGAAAAATCATTTAACCACATTGGTTAACAAACACGGATACATATGCTATAATGCTATTGTTTTAGTTAAATAAATTGTTTAAATTGTTATTAAGGAAATGATTCTTTTTCTCCTTCCAATAAAGAAATACATTGCAATGCGGTTGAAGCAAAATTCCAAGTATGGTTGATAACTTGGCCAATAAATTATTCTATTCTATTCTATTGTCCAAATATAAACAATAACAATTTTCTGTCTATGTATTTCTGATAGTATAACGAAATCGGTACTGTAATTACAGATATAACTGTAAAAACTACTTTGAGAATTTATTCTTCCAAAAATGAAACCTCCATTTGGTTGTAAATATTAAGAGGACGCCTGCAAGGTTGAACCTTTCTGTAAAGAAAAAAATGATTTAAATCAAGTCTTACTGACTAGTGATTTAAATCGGGATTAATATCGATTTGATTTAAATCAAATCCACCCTGTGCTGGACTATTTAGCACAAGGCGGTGGGGCAAGGTTTTGATGAGGTGAAGCAATCAGAGAAGCCCAGACCTTGTGGGGTTTGGAGGCCTACAAGCCCCGAAGGAGGCGGCCTCTGCCAATTCATTCCTTTCCCCCTATCCTACTTCAGCCGGAAAACTCACTTTGCATTTGTCGGCACCGAAATGCTGTAGAAATCCCTCACGGTCTGGTGGCCGATCCACGAGCAAGCAACAAGTGCACACAGCCCTGGGGGGGGAAAAGAGGGAGAGAGAGAGGGGAGGGGTGGGAGAAAATAGTTTATATAACAGCTTCTTTCTCCTCTATGGTGTTCAAGGAACAGCCTGGAAAACTCTCGGTCCCATGTTCAACTTTGACATGCTTAAAAAGGAAGCCCTTTCAGTTCGAAACCCATCATCTGTTATGGATGCTTTTAAGTCGGGATTCCCGCATCACAGGCGGGGTTGGACTAGATGACCCTCGGGTCCCTTCCAACCCTACAATTCTACGATTCCTTTGCTAGTTCAAGTTCATAAGAACATGAGAGAGGCCTGCTAGATCAGGCCAATTGCCCATCCGGTCCAGCTTGTGGGTTTTCCAGAGGTCTATTATGGAAAACCCACAAGCAGGATTCGAACGCAAGAGCCCTCTCCCCTCCTGCTGTTTCCAGAAAGCAGCATCATTTCCTCTGACTGTGCAGGTAGGGCACAGCCATCCTGGCTAGTAGCCATCGATCACCCTCTCCTCCTCCATGAATTTGCCCAGTCCTCTTTTAAACCCATTTAAGTTGGTGGCCACCCCTGCCTCCTGTGGCAGGGAGTTCCGCAGTTTAACTACATGCTGCACATGCAAGTTCGTCCAAATGACCCTCGGAAGTTTTATCCCCTCCCCCCCAGCATTCAGGATGTTACATGTTGCTGTCCTGAAGTTACAAAAAAAGAGAGATATTTACGACTTTATAGACTCTTTGAACCCTTTATGCTCAAAGATCCTAATTATTTGCGGGGGGGACGGACGGACCTCAAGTGTGTGCATGTCTTCTTATGCCCCATTCATTATCACAAAGTAGAAGCCACTTTAAACAGTCATGGCTTCCCCCAAAAGAACCCAGCGACATGTAGTTTGTTAAGGGTGCTGAGATTTGCCTCGTAGAGCTACAGTTCCCAGAGTCAGGCCACTTTGGGAACTGTTCTATTCTGCCTTGGCCTGACCCCACGTGGAGTCCTGTGTCCAGTTCTGGGCTCCCCAGTTTAAGGAGGCGGTTGACAAGCTGGAACATGTGCCGAGGAAGGCGACCAACATGATCAAGGGTCTGGAAACCAAGCCTTATAAGGAACGGTGGAGGGAGTTGGGCAAGAGATACGATAGCCATCTTCAAATATCTGAAGGGCCGTCACCCGGGAGATGGAGCAAGCTTGTTTCCTGTTGCTCCAGGGGTTTAGGAACGGGTGGCGCTGTGGTCTAAACCACGGAGCCTCTTGGGCTTGCTGATCGGAAGGTCGGCAGTTCGAATCCCCGCGACAGGGCGAGCTCCCGCTGCTCTGTCCCAGTTCCTTCCAACCTAGCAGTTCGAAAGTGCGCCAGTGCAAGTAGATAAATAGGAAGGTAAACGGCGTTTCCGTGCGCTCTGGTTTCCATCACAGTGACCCATTGCGCCAGAAGCGGTTTAGTCATGCTGGCCGCATGACTCAGAAGTCTGTCTGCGGACAAACGCTGGCTGCCTCGGCCTGAAAGCGAGATGAGCGCCACAACCCCAGAGTTGCCTTTGACTGGACTTAACCGTCCAGGGGTCCTTTACCTTTTACCTTTAGGATCTGAACCAGTGCAAGAAAGGAGATTCTGTCTAAACATTAGGAAGAGCTTTCTGAGCTGTTCACAGCTTTGGAACAGACTATGTAGGGCTACCTTTGAAGGTGACCCGGAAACTACAGCTAACCCAGAATGCGGCAGCTAGACTGGTGACTGGGAGCGGCCGCCGAGACCACATAACACCGGTCTTGAAATATCTACATTGGCTCCCAGTACGTTTCCAAGCACAATTCAAAGTGTTGGTGCTGACCTTTAAAGCCCTAAACGGCCTCGGTCCAGTATACCTGAAGGAGCGTCTCCTCCCCCATCGTTCTGCCCAGACACTGAGGTCCAGTGCCAAGGGCCTTCTGGCGGTTCCCTCGCTACGAGAAGCCAAGTTACAGGGAACCAGGCAGAGGGCCTTCTCGGTAGTGGCACCCGCCCTGTGGAACGCCCTCCCAACAGATGTCAAAGAGGAAAACAACCAGACCTTTAGAAGGCATCTGAAGGCAGCCCTGTTTAGGGAAGCTTTTAATGTTTGACGGATTTCTGTATTTTAATGTTTTGTTGGAAGCCGCCCAGAGAGTGGCTGGGGGAACCCGGCCAGATGGGCGGGGTATAAATAAATTATTATTATTATTATTATTATTATTATTATTATTATTATTATTATTCCCTCGGAAGGCTCTCTGTCGGAGGTTTTTAAACAGGGTTCAGGGGGCCACCTCTCTGAGATTCCTTAGCTGCAATTCCTGCATTGCATGGGCTTGGACTAAATGACCCTCGGGCCTTCCTTCCCGCTGCGCAATTCTACGAAAAACATCACCAGCGACTAAGCCAGCTAAACCCAACACCCCTTTGCCATATTCCGCCAGCTGCCAAATCCTGAACAGCTCTAGAAAGGATCGCGTAGCCTCTTCTGAACAAAAGAGGAGCGATGCCACAGGTTCATCGCTGTCAGAAATTACAAATCGGCCAGGCTCCAGGTGTGTTTTGCAACTGGCGTGGGTTCCAATTGCAACTGCCTGGAGATCTCTGGGCGCCAGGTTGGCGACAGACATCTCTGCCTGGCTGGCCCCTCCAGCTTTCTTAAGCAGGTGAGCAGCTTGTTCATTTTGTTTATATCCCACCTTTTTCCTCCAATGAGCACATGGTCCGTCCATCCCCCCTCCCACTCAGTTAATCCCCACAACAACCCTGCGAGGTAGGTGAAGAGGCTGCAACTGACTCCAAGGTCACCCAGTGGAGATTTGAACCCTGATCTCCCGGGTCCAAGTCCGACGCCCTCACCACTACACCCCACTGCCTTCCCAGAGTCCTTCTGCTATGGGAAAGCTGTATAAATTAACTAGACCAGGGGTCCCCAAACTAAGGCCCGGGGGCCAGATGCGGCCCAATCACCGTCTAAATCCGGCCCGCGGACAGTCCGGGAATCAGCATGTTTTTACATGAGTAGAATGTGTCCTTTTATTTAAAATGCATCTCTGGGTTATTTGTGGGGCCTGCCTGGTCTTTTTACATGAGTCAAATGTGTCCTTTTATTTAAAATGCATCTCTGGGTTATTTGTGGGCCATAGGAATTCGCTCATATATTTTTTTCCAAAATATAGTCCGGTCCCCCACAAGGTCTGAGGGACAGTGGACCAGCCCCTTGCTGAAAAGGTTTGCTGACCCCTGAACTAGACAAAGAAATATGCGGAAAGCAAAAATACCACTTAAGAGAAAAATTTGAAACATTTCCTCTGAAGCTCGCATTTGTTTTATTCCAGGTGGTTTTATTTGATGTTTTAATGTGTTGTAAACCACCTGGAGATGCTTTCTTTAAAATATGAAGTGTGTAAGAATGAAATTAATAGTAATAATGAGACATTTCATTTTAAGGGGGCTAGACATTCCATTGTGGGGCCCCCTAACCCAGGTTCGAGGTGCCATTGGGTGATAAGCGTATATATCTGAGTTTCTAACGCTGATTCCTAGCGCCGCTTGCTGCCGCCCTCCCTCGAGATGGGCACGGTATTCCCTCCTGTATGACAACACTGCTGCTTCTGCACCGCCAAAACAAACAGCCTCTCCCCATTCCACAGATCCAATTTGCGGCCTCCCTTCAATAGATGCTTTCCCTGTGGGAACGGCAAGAGCGGCTCCAGAGCTGAACCCGCCTTTTCACCAGGCTAACTGATGCTTTACCTGAAGCTACCTTGGAAGGTGACCCGGAAACTACAACTAATCCAGAATGCGGCAGCTAGACTGGTGACTGGGAGCGGCCGCCGAGACCACATAACACTGGTCCTAAAAGACCGGCATTGGCTCCCAGGACGTTTCCGAGCACAATTCAAAGTGTTGGCGTTGACCTTTAAAGCCTTAAGCCAGGCACCCCCAAACTTTGGACCTCCAGATGTTTTGGACTACAATTCCCATCTTCCCCGACCACTGGTCCTGTTAGCTAGGGATCATGGGAGTTGTAGACCAAAACATCTGGAGGGCCGCAGTTTGGGGATGCCTGCCCTCTGCCTCAGTCCAGTATACCTGAAGGAGCGTCTCCACCCCCATTGTCCAGCCTGGACACGGAGGTCCAGCTCCGAGGGCCTTCTGGCAGTTCCCTCCCTGCAAGAAGTGAGGTTGCAGGGAACCAGGCAGAGGGCCTTCTCGGTGGTGGCACCCTCCTATCACATGTCAAGGAAATAAACAACTATTTGACCTTAAGAAGACATCTGAAGGCAGCCCTGTTTAGGTAAGTTTTTAATGTTTGACATTTTATCGTATTTTTAATATTCCATTGGAAGCCGCCCAGAGTGGCTGGGGAAACCCAGCCAGATGGGCGGGGTATAAATAATAAAATTATTGTTATTATTATTAGCAGAGCAGATGCCTTGCACAGAGAAGGCTTCGGGGTCAATTCCCTGATGGTACCTCTGAGCAGGCCCCGAGTACGAAACCCTCTAGAGCAGCCGCCACTTGGCGTGGATAAGACTGAGCTGGATGGGACAGCAGCCTGTCGCTCTGGCGCTCTGGAACCCCAAACAGAACCTCTCCTGCCTCAAACTATGGAACATAAAGAGAGCTGTAAGGGAACTCCCAAGAGTCACAGAGTCCAGCTTCCTGGGCCGTTTGAATTAACAAGCTCATTGCGGGCAGCATTCATAGCGCAAACGGCAATTTGCAAGGCGGGTTTTATGACTGGGACGGCAGCCGATTGAAGCAGTTAGCTAATGCACAGGAAAAGGATGCAATGAGGCGAGGGATCTTCGAGCAGGCATGGGTTCCAGTCTGTGCAAAACTCTCACTACCAAAAAAAAATCAGTTAGGAGTCTGCTTGGGATGGAGACTCATGAGTAACAGAATGACAGTCGTACCTCGGAAGTCAAACGGAATCCGTTCCGGAAGTCCGTTCGACTTCCAAAACGTTTGGAAACCAAGGTGCGGCTTCCGATGGGCCGCAGGAAGCATCTGCAGCAATTGGAAGCCGCGTCGGACGCTTGAGTTCCAAAGAACATTCGCAAACCCGAACACTCACTTCCGGGTTTGCGGCGTTTGGGAGCCAAAACGTTTCGACCATAGCTGCCAAGTTCCGGCCCGAGAAATAAGGGACTGGACCGGAAGTAGCAGACCGGAAGTAGCTCTGTCGCCATGTTGGAACTTCGCGGAGCATGCTCAGAAGCGACTTTTGATGCTGCTCTGCCCTGTTCCAAAATGGCCGCCGCACCAGAAGTCGCGCTGCGGCCATTTTGGAACTGGGCAAAGCAGCATCAAAAGTCGCTTCTGAGCATGCTCCGCCCAGTTCCAAAAAGGCCGCAGCGCCAGAATAAACCGGGGGAAAAACAAAAAAATCCGTTTTTTCGGCTGGGGGCAGCTGGAAAAATGGGGGTTACCCGGGGAATACGGGAGACTTGGCAGCTATGGTTCCGACTCGTAAGGCGTTTGACTTCCAAGGTATGACCGTATGTCTTTCCAGGGAAATTAACTTGAGAACATTGCAAGGCCTGAAAACCACCCAGCAGGACCCAGAATGGAGTCCAGTTCTGGTCGCCTCACCTCAGAAAGGATACTGTAGAGTTCGAGAAGGTTCCGGAAAGGAAACCAAAATGATCTAAGGATAGGGACTCGTTTATGAGGAAAGGATGCTGTGTTTGGGTCTTTTGAGCTTAGCGAAAAAGCACCCCGCCCAAACTCAGCCCTCCAGGTGTTTTGGGACTACAACTCCCATCACCCCTAGCTAACAGGACCAGTGGTCAAGGATGATGGGAATTGTAGTCTCGAAACACCTGGAGGGCCAAGTTTGGGGGTGCCTGCCCTAGAGAAAGTGTCTCGTATAGCACCAGAACTCGTGGAAATGGGGTGAAGATGCTTTTGGGGCTGGCTGAAAAGGGCCCCCTCCATACTGACCCAGCGGCCATTGTTCTTCCGAGGCTCACCTAGCAGAAAACGGGCCTTTCCTTGGCCGACTCACCTGCAACCATGAAGATGATGCCTCCCGTCATGGCAATCCGAGCCTTCGTCACCTTGTCTTCGCTCCCGCAATTGGTGCATTTCATGCCCATGGTGGAGACCCCCACGGCGATCACCCCCAGCACAAGGGAGACCACCATCAGCGCCCGGGTGGCTTGGCGAGAGGCTGCAAAGATAAAGGGGGGAGATTCAGAAAACGAAAGGGCAAGGCTTCTCTGCAATAAGGCTACAGTTTACGGTTTCCTAAAAGCCTGGCAACGGATTTCAAGTTCATTTTTTAATCTGTCCAGGGTCTATTTGCTTGCTTTTTAAAGGTACCAATTTAATTTACAGCAAACGCTTTAATTTCTCTCTCCTTTAAGTACCGGTGCACAAATATTTCACTATTTAAAAAAAAGAAAAACAACTGGGTCGCATCGCAAACATTTGCCGTTTTCAAAATAGAGACTTTTGGGGATGTGTGACGCACTGGGGCTCCGTCGATTTCCGGAGCGAAAACTTAGCTGGAGACAGTAGAGCAAATAGGTTAGAAACCACAAATTTATTCTGATTAATAATACTGGCAGTCTTCACTGGCTGACTTATAAATTACTAAATGTGTTAACACGAATAGAAGTTAAGGACAATGCAGCTGTTGTATAAGGAATCGTTATTACAATTGGGACGTAGTGGGATTAAATAAGGGCTTGGGAGCAGAATTAAATTAAAAGTTCGAACCTTCAATTCTAGCACGCGGGGGGGCACTTAAATTATGCAATTGGGTATTTCACTGATTGATATTGGAATTGATATTATAATTTGGTATTGATACAATGAGGCATATATTGGCTTATTGTTGCTGAAAACTAATAAAAACTATTTATTTATTTTATTTTTAAAAACCTACAAATTAAAAAGGTGTGGCTCTTTTGTTTCAGGGCTGAAATGGCACCAGTAGTGAGGGTGCACACATCAAGTGTCTTTTTATGAGGACAGAAGCAAAGCCTTGAAACATGGGGATCTCCTCCCCCCCCCCAAAAAAAATATTCCCACTCGGCTGCTTTAATCTGCAGAACTGAAACTTCCACAGGGGCAACATAATCCACACTTGCAAGAAATCCATCTTTAAGTGTGGCAGCACCTGCCCTCGAACTCGGGTCCCGCTTGTGGGTTTTCCATAGCCATCCGGATGGCCGCTGTGGGAACCGGATTCCGGGCTAGGTGGGCCCTTGGCAGAGTTCTTCAGATCATAGCTGAAAAATGCAGGATCAGCAGCGGCGCGGCACCGGAAGTCGCTTCTACGCATGGGGCATGCGTAGAAGCGACTTCCGGTGCTGCTCTGCCCGATTTCCGGTGCCCAGACATGGGCAGATCCCCCCCCATCGCCAGCCCCCCAGTGGCCGCGGAGCCAGCAGGGGAAGGGGAAGGCCGCAGGAAGCGGCGCCTCAAAGGTGGGCGGGGGGGGAGAGAAACGGCCGTGCGAGGAGGCGGTGCCACGCCGCCACCCCTGCAGTTAGCGGGAAATGGCCGGTGGGCCTCCTGCCATCGCTGCCCCCCACGGCGGAGCGCCAGTGAAAGCAGGAATGGCCTCTGAGCCTGCCATATCTCAATGGGAGCAGGCAGCGGCCGCAGGACTTGCCGCCACAGCCAAAACCCCCACACACACACCCCAGGGCCGCAAAACTGCCCTGTTAGAAAGGGGGAGACCAGAAGAGTCTCTCACCGCAGCCGCCACCCTTGAGCGGCACCTGAAATGGAGCCTCCCTGGCAGGTAGGAAATCCGGGATTTTTTTTTTTTCCTATTCGGGATAACAGCGGGAAATGGATTAAAATCCGGGGGTTTCCTGCGAAAAACGGGAGACTTGGCAGCTATGCTTCAGATGTTCTTAAGCCCCACTGATCCTCTGTCGGAGAGGATAAATGGCAGCCCAGCCCTTTTCCTGCTACCGTTTGAATATTTGAAACCGGAGAGCCCTTCCCCAGGTAAATACCAGGCGTGCAAGTTTCAAGAAGTTAAACAAAGCAACGAAACGCCTTTGCAGCAATTTAAAGGCATGACTCCGGTCTGTGAGTCACCGCGGGGCACTTTCCCGCTTCCTGTCCCAGAGCCAGGAAGCTGTCCGCATACCTCCCAGGGTCAGCAACGTCTAATCTTGCCCCTTCCTGAAATTTATTCATTGGCGCGTGCTATTCTTTTTGCAAATCTACCAAAGAATAAAATTAAGGAGATGCTCGGGGGGCAGTGGTGTAGCATGGGCTGTGGGTGCCCGGGGCAAGGAGGAGTGCGGGAAACAGACGGAGCACGTATGCACATTTGACCCAGGAGATCGCAGCCGCAGAGATGAGAAAAGAAGAGGTCACTTCCTGGTTGGCGCCGTGGAGAAGCCATTTTCGACAGAGCCCAGCGACGGAAGCGAGCCAATGTATCGAGGCCGCACCGGGCATCAAAATTTTGTGCCGCTAAGAATTTGCCACCCCCGTGCCCCCCATGCTACGCCACTGCTCAGTGGGCGTGAGACAAAAAATGGGGGTCAAGGAGGGTCAGTTGGGGGAGTGAAAAATGTCCCTATTTTTCATCGGAGGAATGTTGTAAGCTATACAGACACAACCTGCTTCCAGTCTTTAATTTTGCCCTGAATCCCAATGAAAGACTTTACTGTTTGCTAAACCCAATGACTGGTTCCTGGCTGAGGGCATGGAGGATTCGGAGGTTGACGACAGTGCAAGGTTCCTAGGGGTCACGAACCCTCTACCGGGGTTAAAGTACTGGAGGGAGGGGGGGCAGACTGACCCGGACCACCCTTCCACAAACCTGATGCCCCCCCCAGCTGCTTCAGACTGCAACTCCCAGCAGCCGCTGGGGGGCAGTCAGGCCCCGATTTCAGTTCCCGCCTTTGGCTTCCTGCCAAGGAACAGCCTGGCCAGGTTCAAAAAAAGAGAAAGGGATTCAAAGTCTAAGAGAGCCGTTTACTAGCAGGACCTATAAAGCCACACCTTGTTTAATGCTTCAAGCTTTCGTAAAGGTGGGAGTCGCAGCAGGACTCCTGGGTTCATGGAGAGAGCCCCAAGGAGCAATCGAGGGCCTCCGCCCGCCTGCCTGCCTGTCACCAGTGGCGACACAGTGGGGGGGCGGTGGGCTCCCGGTGGCACATCTCTGGGGGTGATGAGGCAGCGCCCCGCCACTGCAGCGCAAGCAGCCATCACGGCGCCGTCCCACCAGATGTCAAAGAGAAAAACAACTACCAGACTTTTAGAAGACATCTGAAGGCAGCCCTGTTTAGGGAAGCTTTTAATGCTTAATAGATTATAGTCCCATGGACTGCAAGAAGATCAAACCTCTCCATTCTGAAGGAAATCAGCCCTGAGTGCTCACTGGAAGGACAGATCGTGAAGCTGAGGCTCCAATACTTTGGCCGCCTCATGAGAAGAGAAGAATCCTTGGAAAAGACCCTGATGTTGGGAAAGATGGAGGGCACAAGGAGAAGGGGACGACAGAGGACGAGATGGTTGGACAGTGTTCTCGAAGCTACGAACATGAGTTTGACCAAACTGCGGGAGGCAGTGCAAGACAGGAGTGCCTGGCGTGCTATGGTCCATGGGGTCACGAAGAGTCGGACACGACTAAACGACTAAACAACAAAGATCATTGTATTTTAATATTCTGTTGGAAGCTGCCCAGAGTGGCTGGGGAAACGCAGCTATAAATAAATTTATTATTATTATTATTATTATTATTATTATTATTATTCAGGAACTTCTTTTGTAATAAGATAGCTACTTTGAGATCTTGTATAGAATGTCCTGGGAGATTGAAGTGTTCCCCTACTGGTTTCTCTGTCTTGTGATTCCTGATGTCAGATTTATGTTCATTTATCCTTTGGCGTAGGGTTTGGCCTGTTTGTCCAATATAGAGAGCCGAAGGGCACTGTTGACATTTGATGGCATACACAATGTTAGAAGATGAGCAATTGAATAGTCCTGAGATGGTATGTTGGATGTTGTTGGGGCCAGTGATGGTGTTGTCCGGGTGTATGTGGCAGCAAAGTTGGCATGTGGGTTTATTGCAGGCTCTGGTACCAGTGTCCATGTTAAGTCTGGTGGTTGTATTATTGCGGTTTACCTTATTCAATCGATGTCCATGTAATTTATTATACAAAGGTTCCACCACACGAGCAGTCAGGGTTCGCACGGGGGAACATCGTTCCCACATACGAAATGCCATTATGGAGGCACCTTTGGTCGGACATTTTATTTCCCATAAACATTTGGACACAAATTTATTATTTACAGTATTATGGGTAAATCAAAAGAAATTCGGGATTAGGCAAGATTTTGAACGGCGGCTACGTTAACAAGAAACACGTTTCATTTTTCTGTTCAAATCAATTCATCCGGGGGGGTGGGGTGGCTAAATTCTGAAGTTGGCTTTAATTGTTTCACTTAAAAATTGCTGCACGCATCATTTGTTGTATGTTTAAATCATTTAACACTATTCCTCCATATATTTGTTTTTCATGGGTCTACTTTGTAGACCATACTGATCCTTTAAGTATATCATTACTGTACTGGAAAGAACTGGGGCTTACTTCCTATGTCCTATGCAATTGTGTTGCAAGCATCAGCAGCTACACAATCTAGTGAGCAGTGATCCTTAGCATGAATCCTACTTACATATTCTGTTGAAAAATATTGGGTATGTGCCTTTTTGTATATATTTTGTTTTGTGTATTCTGCTTTATTATACAAAGTGTATGGAGGCTCCAATACTTTGGCCACCTCATGAGAAGAGAAGAATCCTTGGAAAAGACCCTGATGTTGGGAAAGATGGAGGGCACAAGGAGAAGGGGACGGCAGAGGACGAGATGGTGGGACAGTGTTCTCGAAGCTACCAACATGAGTTTGACCAAACTGCGGGAGGCAGTGCAAGGCAGGAGTTCCTGGCGTTCTCTGGTCCATGGGGTCACGAGGAGTCGGACACGACTAAACGACTAAGCAACAAAAAACGGAGGTAGCTCAGTTCGGCTCTCATTCATCGGTTGTACGCCTTGTATAGTGGAACCTCGGTTTATAAACACCTCGGTTTACGAATTTTCGGTTTACGAACGCCGCAGACCAATCTGGAACGGATTAATTCACCCATGCTTCGGGTTAAGTACGCTTCAGGTTGAGTACTCCGCGGACCCGTCTGGAACGGATTAATCCACTTTCCATTACTTTCAATGGGAAAGTTTGCTTCAGTATATGAACGCTTCAGTACTGTATCTTATTTCCAGCTGGTGAAGACTATTACGAAACAGTAGTTTCGTTCCAGAGACGCTGTCCCTTTGAGGCGCCTTCCGTTGTAAGTTTCGAAAGACTATTGTGAGACTGGCCTTAGATATCTGTTCCGAACACACAGCTAAACAGTCCTCGCTCCCACTCTGTTATACTGTATGTATGAACTTTGATTGGCTTATTCCTACAATTTGAATCATAGAATCATAGAGTTGGAAGAGACCCCAACTTGCCAATATTTGCAATTTTAAGCCGTCGCCTGGAAGAGTTTATTCCCGACCCTTTCCAGTGGTCCTTGTCTTTGCAACGTAGAAATTGTAGCCAGACCCATTTAGAATCATAGAATCATAGAGTTGGAAGAGACCCCAAGGGCCATCCAGTCCAACCCCCTGCCGAGCAGGAAACACCATCAAAGCATTCCTGACATATGCCTGTCAAGCCTCCGCTTAAAGACCTCCAAAGAAGGAGACTCCACCACACTCCTTGGCAGCAAATCCCACTGCTGAACAGCTCTTACTGTCAGGAAGTTCTTCCTAATGTTGAGGTGGAATCTTCTTTCTTGAATGGTATCATTAGTCTATTATATATTCTCTACTAACTATCAGCCTGCGTGTTGTGTTTGTATTGTTGTGATGGATGAAGGATTCAGAGCAAGATGGTTTGAGGCTATAATGCCAATTCTGGCCCGAATGCACTGGCTGCCGGTTCTGGGCCCAAAGCAAAATGCTGGTTTTGATGTATAAAGCCTTAACCACCTCTCCCCCATATTAATCAACCCAGATTTCCTTCTGAAGTCCTCCCTCGTGTACCCACCCCCTCCATAATAATAATGTTTTTTTAAAAATATTATTTATACCCGACCCATCTGGCTGGGTTTCCCCAGCCGCTCTGGGCAGCTCCCAACAGTATATGAAAAACATGATAAAACATCAGACATTCAAAACTTCCCTAAACAGGGCTGCCTTCAGATGTCTTCTAAAAGTCAGATACAGTAGTTGCTTATTTCCTTGACATCTGATGCGAGGGCGTTCCACAGGGCCGGCGCCACCACCGAGAAGGCCCTCTGCCTAGTTCCCTGTAACCTCATTTCTCGCAGGGAGGGAACCGCCAGAAGGCCCTCAGAGGGGGACCTCAGTGTCTGGGCTGGACGATGGAGGTGGAGACGCTCCTTCATGGGAGATCTGGAGGGTGGCGCCACAAGAATGGGCCTTTTCGCTGGTGGCTCCCTGCTTAAGGATCTCCCTCCCCTTTTAAGCTTTTTTGCTTAAAATATTCTAAGTTGCTCTGAGTTGCCAGAAGAGGGCAACCAAAATGGTCAAAGGCCTGGAAACGATGCCTTATGAGGAACGGCTTAGGGAGCTGGGTATATTTAGCCTGGAGAAGAGAAGGTTAAGGGGTGATATGATAGCCATGTTCAAATATATGAAAGGATGTCATATGGAGGAGGGAGAAAGATTGTTTTCTGCTGCTCCAGAGAAGCGGACACAGAGCAATGGATTCAAACTTCAAGAAAGAAGATTCCACCTAAACATTAGGAAGAACTTCCTGACAGTAAGAGCTGTTCGGCAGTGGAATTTGCTACCAAGGAGTGTGGTGGAGTCTCCTTCTTTGGAGGTCTTTAAGTAGAGGCTTGACAGCCATATGTCAAGAATGCTTTGATGGTGTTTCCTGCTTGGCAGGGGGTTGGACTGGATGGCCCTTGTGGTCTCTTCCAACTCTATGATTCTATGATTCTATGCCATGTCAAAACAAGGGGGGGGGGAAACGGCCAATTGATTTAATGTACGAAAATAACAGGGGTTTGCAAAGTTTAGGTGCTGCAGAGCCGATTCCTTCTGACTGAGATGAGTGTTATGTTGCACCCATAACAGTGCTGGTTTTCAACTGCACTGCCATTTCGGTCCTTCTCTAGGGCAAATGGAGGCGGTGGAAGACAGAGAGAGAGAGGAGAGAGAGAGAGAACAGGAAGACTTGGAGAATTTGAGTGTTTTGGAAACGGACTTGCACTTTCATGGCAAAGCTGATATAGGGATTGATCGGAATCCAGCTCTGCTTTGCCGCACCCTTTCCCTTTCTTCTCTCCTGCCTCCCCCCCACCCGCCGGACGAGAGGAGGTGACATCACCCCTCCCTCAGGACAGGTGCGCACGCAGACCTGCCCAGGTGCCTCGGACAACGACGACACACACACACACACCAGCCAACCAGCAGGCGAAACAAAGGGTTTCATTGAAACCGGCGCAGGTGGACAGAGTTCAGGGAAAGGGGTGGGGTGGAGTGGGCAGGAGCTAGCGGCTAAAGCAGGCCTTCTCCGGGGAGGGGGGAAGGCTAGGCCTGGAACCAGGAACTCTGGCTGTTGTTACTTCACTGGGGGAGTCCCTTCTGCCTCCCCCAAAAGCCAAGCCAAGTTTATTGCTCTTGGCCCCCTTCTTCTGAATCCCAGTTGCTGGGAACCACAGGAGGGGAGAACGCTATTGAGCTCAGATCCTGCTTGTGGGTTGCCCAATGGTGGGCGGGGGCCATGCTTGGCCACTGGGAGAACAGGATGGGGCCCTGTTTGGCCTGGTCCAGCTATAGGGCACCCCTAAAGTAAATACCTCCCTGCAGACAGGAACCTCTAATCCTGTCTCCTCAACTTTTTCTGCCTAACTGCACACCCAAGTTGTGTTAGACCCCCACAATCCTCTTCAACGTTCCCCGCCGATCAACTGGGAAAACTCTTCCTCACGGATCTAGTTCTCAAGGCTTCCTTTCTGGAAAATCTGGGGTTTCCAAGTCCTCTACCTTACGCAAAGGGGTCTGTGAAATGGGCACAAAAATCAGCAGCCTCCCCCGGGATGGAGATGTAGCCAGTTACAAAACAGATTTCTGCTGCCACCACTTCTTCCCGTGACCCCTGCGGTTGTGTGAGCAACGCAAGTTTGTTTTCTCAAACAATGAAGGGCGATAAGATTATCAGGCACCCTCGGCACTGAGATCTGGTTTTATAAACAGAGGCCGGCGCAACTCAGGTATAGAGAGAGAGAAGCCAAAGCAGATCGCCCTGGTTGTGGAACCCACTGGATCCCAATTCCCAGGGATGATGTCATAAGCCACACCCAAAACCTGGCGCCCTCCAGGAGCTTGGGGCTACAATTCCCAAGCATTGCCTTTGGGGGGGGGGAGATGTGAACTGTAGCCCAAAACTTCCCAGGTCAAAGGGGCTTCAAATCTAGAATCCTGGTTTATAGAGCCTTCCTCTAAACCAGGGGTGGCCAACTCCCAAGAGACTGTGATCTACTCAGAGTTAAAAACTGGCAGGGATCTACCCCCTTTTTGGGGGTTCAGGTCAAAGTTGTTGAGCTTTTTTTTAGGAAGGAGGAAGGCCTTGGGGGGGGTGGGGGTCAAAGTTTTTGAGGGGTGATATGATAGCCATGTTCAAATATATAAAAGGATGTCATATAGAGGAGGGAGAAAGGTTGTTTTCTGCTGCTCCAGAGAAGCTGACACGGAGCAATGGATTCAAACTACAAGAAAGAAGATTCCACCTAAACATTAGGAAGAACTTCCTGACAGTAAGAGCTGTTCGGCAGTGGAATTTGCTGCCAAGGAGTGTGGTGGAGTCTCCTTCTTTGGAGGTCTTTAAGCGGAGGCTTGACAGCCATCTGTCAGGAATGCTTTGATGGTGTTTCCTGCTTGGCAGGGGGTTGGACTGGATGGCCCTTGTGGTCTCTTCCAACTCTATGATTCTATGAGCTTTTTCAGGGAGGAGGTAAAATGCTGAGCTTTTTTTAGGGGAGCCACAGTTGTTCAGCTTCTTTGGGGGGAGCCAATGATCTACCAGTGATCTACCGCAGACGTCCAGTGATCTACTGGTAGATCACGATCTACCTGTTGGACGTGCCTGCTCTAAACTAACCAGGCCAGCTTCCTTCTTATACATAAGAAGTCCGGTCTGGAAGGTGGCAACACGAGAACGGGGCCTTTTCTGTGGTGGCTCCCCATTTATGGGATTCTCTCCCCAGGGATGCTCACCTGGCGCCTTCATTATACACCTTTAGCCGCCGGGCAAAAACGTTCCCCTTCAACCAGGCCTTGGGCTGATCGGCATCCGATGTCCTTTTAAATTTGTTTGGGGGTGTGTGTTATTGGGTTGCCTTCTTTCTGGTTTCTATTATGCATTTTGTGTTTTCTTTATATTGTAATGTTATGTTGTGAGCCGCCTTGAGATCTACGAGCATAAGGCGGCATGCAAATTTAATAAATAATAATTTAAAAAAATCAGAGGAGCCATGCTGGAGTTTTGGCCCATGATGGGAAACCCTCTGGCAGAATCTGAGCGCAAGAGCCCTCTCCTCATTGGCTACTGGGAGCTGGAATCCTGAAATATCTGGAGGGTCACAGGTCCCTCAGCCTTGCCCTAAAGATCCCGGTTGCCTCCAACACCTGCTTCCTCAACATAATGGAAGGCATAGAATCATAGAGTTGGAAGAGACCCCAAGGGCCATCCAGTCCAACCCCCTGCCAAGCAGGAAACACCATCAAAGCATTCTTGACAGATGGCTGTCAAGCCTCTGCTTAAAGACCTCCAAAGAAGGAGACTCCACCACACCCCTTGGCAGCAAATTCCACTGCCGAACAGCTCTTACTGTCAGGAAGTTCTTCCTAATGTTTAGGTGCAATCTTCTTTCTTGTAGCTTGAATCCATTGCTCCGTGTCCGCTTCTCTGGAGCAGCAGAAAACAACCTTTCTCCCTCCTCTATATGACATCCTTTTATATATTTGAACATGGCTATCATATCACCCCTTAACCTTCTCTTCTCCAGGCTAAACATGCCCAGCTCCCTAAGCCGTTCCTCATAAGGCATCGTTTCCAGGCCTTTGACCATTTTGGTTGCCCTCCTCTGGACACGTTCCAGCTTGTCAGTATCCTTTTTGAACTGTGGTGCCCAGAACTGGACACAGTACTCCAGGTGAGGTCTGACCAGAGCAGAATACAGTGGTACTATTACTTCCCTAGATCTAGATGCTATACTCCTATTGATGCAGCCCAGAATTGCATTGGCTTTTTTAGCTGCTGCATCACACTGTTGACTCATGTTAGGCCTGGCATCGCTGGTCCTACCTGCAAAGACCCAAAACCATTGTCTTTCCTATTGTGGGGCATGTAATGGGCGTTCGAAGTTAGCCAGGCGCGTTTTCACCTGGCTACGAGCCACTTGCGACCAAGTGAAGGTGCGATCCTGAGGTCTCTACCATCCAGGGATGCTTCCATCTGGACTGTTTCTACACACTAGCAACACATCCTCCGTCATATTTTATCTGCCCAATCCGAACGGGTTTCAGGAACCAAAAGCCGTACAGTATTGATAAATATGATTTTTGAGCTTTCTGACCCCAAAATGGCAACTGGACACTCTGTTTTGGTTACTGCCACCCTGGTTTAAGGAGCCATTTTGGGGCCTAGCTTATATACGGTACTGTACCTAAGTTTCTAACTAACACTGCATGTAATGAGATGTTTCAGGTGGAATTTTTAGGAATTTGGCCAAAATGACAGCAGCGGTTAGGGATATCTCAAAGCAAAAATGTAAGGCAGAATGGAAATATGTAGATTATTTAATTAAAGAAAATATAAATACAAATTTGGTGATATGCTTCGATTGAAACACATACAGAAAACATCTAAATTTTTCTTTGTGTTTTCTCAAGTTTTCAATGAATGGACTGGGGATAAATAAGGTAGATAAAAATACCTATACTAGATAATCATGTTAGAAAGTTATGTTGAAGTAATCAAGATAAAGCAGGATAAGATAAAATTTAAAAATTCGAAAGCGATGTTTAAACAATAGGAAGTCAATTTTTAAAAATTTTATTTTTGTGATTTTTCTTTTTGTATTTTTTGTATATTTGTATCTTATCTTTCCTTCGTAATTTTGTATTTTTAGTTTTCCTTTGTATTCCTTTCTTTGTATTATTTCTGGATTTGTTTTTGTAATTTTTAAAGTATGCAAATAAAGATCTACATTAAAAGAGAGAGAGAGAGATGTTTCAGGTGCCCAGCTTCAGATATCTACCAAGCTACCCCCTGGCTCCCTCTTCAAAAGCAACGGACGCCACACCCTGCTCCTCTGTCAATTGGTAGAGCATGAGACTCTTAACCTCGGGGTCGTGGGTTCGAGCCCCACGCTGGGCGAAAGATTCCTGCGCGGCAGGGGGTGGACTGGATGACCCTTGGGGGGTCCCTTCCGACTCTACAAGTCTCTAATTCCATGGCAATCTTTGAACAGTAAAAGAAACAATGAAGACCGGGTGCCAGTAACCACTAATTCCAACCGCGAGCAGTGGGTACCCTCCAGCTGTTCTGGACCACAACTCCCATGAGCCTCAGCGAGCGTGTTCTGGGGGCTGATGGGAGGACGGGTGTGCTGACAGGGGCTGATGGGAGTTGTGGTCCCCAGGGTAAACCGGTATGGAAGAGGCTCCCCCCAAGAACAGACAGGAACAAGATGCACATTTGGGGTGGGGTGTGATGTTGGGGAGGGCGATCTCTGGCAAGCAGGAGCGAACCCGGGCCAGAGTGCAATCTCGACTCAGATATGGAAGCCATTTTGAGCCGGGAAACGCTCAGCCTTGAATCACACGGAGCTCTTGACTTCCAGGGACATGATTCAAAGCACAAGGTGTCTCTCGCCAGAATCATTTCCCAACCAGATCATAGAATCATAGAGTTGGAAGAGACCACAAGGGCCATCCAGTCCAACCCCCTGCCAAGCAGGAAACACCATCAAAGCATTCCTGACAGATGGCTGTCAAGCCTCTGCTTAAAGACCTCCAAAGAAGGAGACTCCACCACACTCCTTGGTAGCAAATTCCACTGCCGAACAGCTCTTACTGTCAAGCTCTTACTCCCAAGATCCCTTGGGAGAGGAGGAGGACCATGAAAGCCAGCAGGCGGGAGCCATTCCCCTTCCCAAATATCTCTTTAAAAGGGGGAAGAAAAAAAACACCCTGTGACCATACACTGTAGCTTTAAAGCACACTCTTTCCCTCAAAGAATTCTGGGAACTGTAGTTTGCCCCTCGCAGGGTTATAATTCTCAGCGGCCCCTGAAACCACAGGGCCCAGAATTTGAAAGGAGATTCAAATGTGCTTTAAAGGTATTGTGGTTCAAATTTGCCCCTTGTTTATAGAATATTTCCTCGCCACCTTCAGCACTTCCTCCTTCTAAACTCCCTGCTCTGCTTCTCGGCTATAGTCACAGTCTATGCCGGATTCAGAATCTCTGCGTATATTCATTATATAATAAAACCGTAGAGTTGGATAGGACCCCCGACGGTCATCTAGTCCAACCCCCTGCAGTGCTGGAATCTCAGCTAAAGCACCCAGGAAAGGTGGCCATTCATCCTCGCAAATGTAATATATATTATAGATTCCACGTCCTCAGAAACCTGGACTTAAAAAGCCTTGCTCTGGCTTCTGTAAGGAACGCCTCTCCCACCTAGCCTGTTTTAAATTGTAAGCGCCTCGAGGGCAGAGACCTCTCTGGTTTTGCCTATCAAATTCCAAAAGGCAGCCATGGATACTGGCCATAAAATAAATTTACCCTTTCCTGCTCCACCTCTCTTTTTTATTTTTTAAAAACAAGGTCAAAGAGATCTGGGAGGGCCCTGAAGCGGCAGGTGGTGACAAGAGAGCTGGCCTTTGTCATTCTTCCCCTGAAGGTGTGGCTTGAGAGGGAAAAAAGCCCAGAAAAGTGACCCAACCAGTCCAGGTGGTTTCAGGAAGAGAATTTCGGCAGAAAAGGAGGAAATAAGTGAAGGGGAGAGTTTTGAGGTGGGCGGGTGGGTGGGTTGCTGTTTTTTATTATTAAATTAGTAGTGGAAGCAACAGACTTGCAAAAAGAGGGCACACAGAAGATGGAAGAAAAAATATTTAGTGTTGTTTCTAACACACAATTTAAAAAAAAACCAAGATGTGTAGATCCCCACCCTCTTTCTGTTTGGAGAAGGAGGGGTGGTGCGGTCATTGTGTCCCAGTTGTCTAAACAGAGATTTAACAACTTCTTCCCCCTCGCTAACTTCCTTTTTTCCTGTCCGCCCATAATGCAGTTTGCACTGCATTTACTGCATTTAATCCCAGTTTAAGGCGAATCATAGTCCCACGGGGCTTAACGGGGTTGTAAAATCAGGTAAGGCTGAAAATCCATCCCTTCCACGAAACAGCTGGGAAAGACACACCAATTACTAATTAAGGGATTCCGAGATATAAACCGGAGGATTTGGCTGGAAGCAGGAAAATGAAAAAGTGTCTCCCGTAAATGCAAACGTGGGGGGGGGCACCCAAAATTGGCCTTCCTTGCTTTTCTAATCTTTACTACACATTGCAAAAGAAAGAAAGAAAGAATAAAGTTTTGGGGTCTTCTCTTAAAGCACCACTATTTACCGGCCATATAAAAGGCTTGATTTGAATCCAGAGCTTGGGCCCCAGAACCATTTTGAATGTGAAAGGAGAAATCCGTTCCTGCTTGTCAAACACAACTAATCGACAGGGATTATAGAAAGGGCTTTTCAGAAGATGAGGCACCCACTGAGCAAATACATTTTCTTTTGTCTCCTAAATGCCTGCAAAACCCAGTCAATCTCACCACCCAAATATCCGAATTGAAGGAAAGAATTTAAAGTACAGTACTGTAGGATGCTTTTCGTCCCTCCTTGGGGATTGGGGGCTGTTTCTTTTGCTCTCGCCCACCCCCTCACCCCAAATCTTCCTTTCGCAACTAAAGACATGCAGAAAGGTCTGCATTTTTGGCTGGGGTGGGAAGAAAATTCGGGCTGCGGAAGGGGAAAGTGGGTCCGAAGAAGGAACAGAGGACTTCTGCAAATGAAGATGTGGCCATGGACCCCAAAGGGACAAAGAGGAGATGATTGGGGGTTTTGTGGCTTGGGGGGGGACACAACCCACACTCCAAATCTCTAAAGAAGGGGAGCGAGGGAAGTTTCCAGACAAGGCCAACATTATTTCTCTCTGTGTGTGTTTCTCAAGGGGAGCGGTTCCTGGCCTGGTGTACAGGTTGGGGCTCCCTGTTCCCTGAAGTGTGGGATGGAGAGACAATTTGAGTTAATCAGTAGCCAAGGGGGCAAAAGTGCAGCGAAGAATCAGGCAGGTAAAAGGCCGCTTTTTTTTTTTGCAGGAGGAAAATGGATGCCTCCTGCTCCCGATCTCTCCCACCCAAGCACCGAATTCAACTTCTCAAACTGACCCGAGAGCTTGCAAAGAAGGGCAGGATATAAAAATATATAAACACAAAACACCTTCAAGGTTTGGGGAGTGGCCACAAAAATGTAATTTGCTATTCTCTTGCCCCAAAGACTTTCTTCCTCAACCTCCCAACTTGACCCCCCTGCCCCACCCTCCTTCCTGCCCTTGAAACCCCACTACAAACTCCCCTTTTCTGCCAAAGGCCAAACACTCCCCACGCCTGCCCCACAACGGCGCCCTTCCCGCTAATCTCACAACCTTGCGCTTTCTTTGTTAAGAAAGCCCCACATCCCCCCAAAAACGTATCCCTTCCCACCAGCTGCTCCTTGCCCCCCCCCAAGCTATCCCCCTCCCAAAGAAAACCCCCATCTCCCCATAGCTGTAATTTACAAACTCCTTTCCATGGTGTGACCCACGCACCCCAAAAAACACTCCCTTCCTGACAACCCCCCCCCCAAGAAAAAAAACACCACCTGGGTCTCTCTCCTCCCCAGTCTCACCCCCCAATTTCCTTTTGCTAACCCGCCTATTTGTAAGCAAGTCGTTTTTCACCGTGTTTTTTTTTTCATTTTAACGCCGCAAGACCCTCCCCAAGGACCTCGGGTAATAAAGAAATAACGCAACCAGCGTTGCGCAATGATTAGAGCGCGGGATCTGGGTTCGAATTCCGATCACTAGCATGAAGTGGGGGGCGATGACCGGGGGGGGGGGGGTAGAACGATGACCGGGGAGCGGGCACCGCCCTCTCTCAGCCTCGTCTCCTTCACGGGATGGCTGTTGGGGGGGGGGATGAAATGGGGAGGAGAACCGCGCGCACCGCCTGGCGCGCCTTGGAAAGAAAAGCGCATCAGGAAAGAAGGGAGAAGAGCGTTAGCTTCCTCCTTTGCTATTTAATAAATATTTTTCCCCTCCAGAACAAGGTCCTGCTCTGAAGTGGAGGAGGGGAGGACCCTCCAGCTTCTCCCTTTCCAGAACCCCACACCCCGCTCCCCCCCCCAAAAAAAACAAAATGTAGTCCGCCTGGCTACTCACAGTCGAGGCTGAGCATGGACTCATAGCTCTTGCACTGCATCTGGCCCGTGCTCTGAAAGACGCACTCCATCCACAGGCCCCTGTAGAAGGCTTGCGCGGTGATGATGTTCGCCCCGGAGAAGGAGGACATTTGCCACTGGGGCATGCAGGTGGCCGCCAGCGCGGCGATCCAGCCCAGGAGCGACAACATGAAGCCCAGCAGCTGCAAGCCCGAGTTGGCCATGGCGCAGGTGGGAGAGGCGGAGAAGCGCTAGCTAGTGGAAGCCCGAGGAATCCGGCGGGAGCGAGAGCGGAGCGGCCAGGAGCGTACCTGCGCGCGCCAGGTGAGCGCACCTGTATTTATGCCCTAGCCGCTACCTTCCCCTCCCCCTCCCTCCTCCGGGAGGGGGAGGGGCGCGCGTGACATCAGGGGAGGGGAGGGGTGTCCGCAGAAACCGACACCCAAGGCCACCCTCGCCCTTTTCCTGGAGAGAGAGCGAGAGAGAGAGAGAGGGACTTTTTCCTTCCTGTAAAAAAAATAAATAAATAGTTTTTGTTGTCTTGTGCAACAAAACAAGACAATCAAACAAAAGTACATATCGCGTCACCACTTTCAATTCATAGTCATTTTCACGGTTCGTTCGTTTGCATTCCGTCTCTTTCTCTCTCACCTGCCCGAGTTGGGGCGCAGGCAGGAATCCGTCAGGTCAAGTCACCACGTCGTCGTCCCCAATGCAGTTTCTTCCCCCCCCCCAAAAAAATATACATTCAGCTCTGAGAGCAACATGCAAAGTGCTCACTATTTTGACTTTCTGAGTTGCAGAGCAGGTAGAAATTCGGCAGGTGAAGCAGCATCCTTGCCAGCAGCAGAATCACTGGCAGATACGGTTCTCATCCATCCATGCGATTTTATTTATTCTTAAATTCTTACAGAGGTTCCTCAGTCAGAAAGGTCCGTCTTATGTGGATTCTGGCCGCAGTTAGAACTTCTTTGGCCCGGAAAAACAGAAGAAAAGACCTCTCACTGGGTGGTAGAAGAAAGGCAGTGTGGGGTAGTGGTTAGTGCAGGCACCCCCAAACTGCGGCCCTCCAGATGTTTTGGCCTACAACTCCCATGATCCCTAGCTAACAGGACCAGTGGTCAGGGATGATGGGAATTGTAGTCCAAAACACCTGGAGGGCCGAAGTTTGGGGATGCCTGGGTTAGTGGGTCAGCCTTGGGCCTGGGAGATTCTGTGGAAGCTCCATGTAGACCCCTCCTCAGAACTGTTTTTCCGCAATGCCAGTTTTCAAGGTAACAGGAAAGTTGATGGAAAATAATCATTTTCAGGGGGTTCATGGACCCCCAGAAGCCCATCCCTTAGACCCACTTAGGGGTCAACAGACCCAAACATCATAGCTGCCAAGTTATCCCTTTTTTTCAGGGATTTTCCATTATGCTGAATAGGCTTCCTCGTGAGAAAAGGGAAAACTTGGCAGCTATGCCAAACATCGGGTGAGCAGGAAATCATTAGTATCGTAGAATAGGATGATCATTATGGAGTGTTAAAATGTAATTTTGAATCTTGAAACCAAACAAAGCATTAATATATGTATAAGATAAGCTTTGTCCTCAATCACCCTTTGACACCTGGTCTTAACAAGGGAACTTGGAGAACTTGGAGAGTACGGTAATAATAATAATTTATTATTTGTACCCTGCCCATCTGACTGAGTGTATACCGTAATGAGAACAGAGTGTGCATCTGAGCATGCACAGAGTGTGCTTCTCTGCTTGTGCTGCTGGCTTGCTTACACTGGTGGTTTTTGATTTTTTTTATAAAAAAAAAAACATTCGGTTGTGTTTGTGCTAACACGAGAGCCGTGTGGGAAAGCACTTTGGACAACTAGCAGTGAGGCAGTGAGTCACGTTTATAAGGAGACTCTTGTCAGCTCATGACGACGGAGACCGGATTTGAAACCAGCCTTTCGACTGGTCACACCGACTTACTTTAAAATAAAAACCACATATTGCGGGGCTGAGTCAGCTGTCGCCGAAAGCAGGTTCTCTAAAGTTACTGGATATTTTTTGATGATACCCAGGAAGTTGAATTATTGTCAAAAGAACTGGTTGTGTATATGATCCCAGCAGCTCAAATAATAATTGCAACTCAACGGGAAACAATCCAAAATATTACACTGGACGTTTGCTGCTACCACTCGCTCCGGAAAAGAGCTGTAAGGGAGAATATTAGGCATAATTTGAGATTACAGCTACAGCCTCCAGACACTTTTTGCATGATTTGTCATTCTTTTATTACATATACAACGGAACCGTCGTTTTCGAGACAAGCCCGGGGAAATCTGGAACGAGACCTGACAATCAGATAACGCTGATGTTCTTTATTTGGACTTCATTTGTTATTTTAGTTTTGCTTTTCACCTTTTAATTTTCGCCTGTGGCCATAACAGTTCTCTCTTTTCACCGAACAGTAGAATTGGGAGGGACCCCGCGGGTCATCCAGCTCAACCCCCCCTGCAACGCCAGAATCACGACAGGCGGACATTATATATACATTATGAAATGAAATGGGAAATATTTATCCAATAAAACAAACAAACCCAAAAGCAGGTTCTGTGTGTTCACTGGTGGCGACAGGCCCTCTTTGTATGCTCAGAGTTACTCTCGCTTAGCGGTGCCTCGTTGCTAGCCACAGGAACGCTCTCCCATAAAGAAAGCCATTGAGTTTCCAGGTCCGCCAGAATCACACCCAAGTTTCCATGCGCTTTCTGCCAGGTCATCCTGTGTGCCATTGTTGTGGCCCATAAATCTTTGCCTCTCAGCGATGCATACGGAGAGCACCTGCTGGTCCCTTGCCCAGTCTTGCCCGTATATGGGCAAATGTTCCTGCCGAAGAGGCGCCTGCAAAGCTCCACCATCATCTCTGCTAAGAGGCACGCCCTCTCTGACTCCCTCGTTGCTTCTAGATAGCCAAAGTCACTTTATGGCTGAATTTCTGCCCAAGGCGAAACTGGCAGCAGGTCACGCCAAGCTGATGTTTCAACTGAGAAGCAGGCGGCGAAATGGTGTAAACCAGCAAACTGCAACCCAGTCGGGTGGGTGGGGTAAAACCAGTGCCGGATTTACGTATAAGCTAAACAGGCTCTAGCTTAGGGCCCCGCTCTCTTGGGGGCCCCACCAAAAAAATTAAAGGGGGGGGAAACTGGATGTGCGTTTCCAAAATATAAGATAAAAAAAGGAATAGAATAAGACCTACATACAGCAACAGTGTTTTGTGTTGTGTAGGCTCCTAGGGTGTAAGTCATGGGCCCCGCCTGCTAGCCTGCTCCCTATAATATCACTGGTTTGCTCATTTCTATACGGTATATAGGGTGCCTACATTTTGCATGGACGGGTTGCAGGGCGACATGGGCAAATGGCTTGAGATACCTCTTAGGTCCATAAATGACCATACAGTGGTACCTCGGTTTATGAACACAATTGGTTCTGGAAGTCTGTTCATAAACTGAAGCGTTCATAAACTGAAGCAAACTTTCCCATTGAAAGTAATAGAAAGTGGATTAATCCGTTCCAGACGGGTCCGCGGAGTACTCAACCTGAAGCGTACTTAACCCGAAGCATGGGTGTAATTGGTTGCGGAAGTCTGTTCATAAACTGAAGCGTTCATAAACTGAAGCAAACTTTCCCATTGAAAGTAATGGAAAGTGAATTAATCCGTTCCAGATGGGTCCGCGGCGTTCGTAAACTGAAAATTCGTAAACCGAGGTGTTCATAAACCGAGGTTCCACTGTATAGCATATATTCAACCCAAAAAACAGCAACAATTTTTTTATGACAAAGGACAGCTGGACATATAAAGGGCCCCATTACCTTCAGTAGCTTAGGGCCTCATGAAACCTAAATCCGGCCGTGGGTATAACTAGATTCTTCCTCTTCTTCTTCTTCATCATCATCATCATCATATTTTTATTTTACAAGGTTGTCGTTGTACTTCACCAATCTTAACCTATTACAGTATTTATAAGAATGGATTCCAAATATAATCAAATTTGTCCGCATTTTATATGCAAGTTGTTCATATGATGCGAGTTTGTACAAGTCTTCAATCCAATCGTAGAAGGGAGATGCATTTTTATTTTCCCAATTCATCAGTGTCGGTCTTTTCACCATGGTCAGGGCATGGAGAATCCACTCGTTCCTATTTATATCCCACCTTTGCTCCAAGGTGTTCACGGCAGCATTCATGGTTTCCCCCGCCCCTCCACACAATAACCCTGCGAGGTAGGGGCGGCTGAGAGAAAGTGACTGGCCTCACCTAGTGAGTTTCATGGTTGAGTGGGGCATTAAACACTGGTCCTAGTCCATGGGTAGGCAAGCTAAGGCCCATGGGCCGGATCTGGCCCAATCGCCTTCTAAATATCAGCATGCTTTTACATGAGTAGAATGTGTCCTTTTATTTAAAATGCATCTCTGGGTTATTTGTGGGGCCTGCCTGGTGTTTTTACATGAGTAGAATGTGTGCTTTTATTTAAAACTAGCTGTCCCGGCCACGCGTTGCTGTGGCTCAGTCTGTTAAATGGACCTTCAGAGTCCCCTCACCTTCAGAGTTCCCGTGTGTGACGTCATCTTCCTTCCACATGACAGCACCCATCACCCCAACGGCTCTATCTGCCCCCCTCACAAACCCCTGCAGCCTGGCCGGTCCCCCCGCATTGGTGTTGTTTTCTGTTGTTGTTGTTTAGTCGTTTCCGACTCTTCGTGACCCCATGGACCATAGCACGCCAGGTACTCCTGTCTTCCACTGCCTCCCGCAGTTTGGTCATGTTGGTAGCTTCGAGAACACTGTCCAGCCATCTCGTCCTCTGTCGTCCCCTTCTCCTAGTGCCCTCCATCTTTCCCAACATCAGGGTCTTTTCCAGGGAGTCTTCTCTTCTCATGAGGTGGCCAAAGTCTTGGAGCCTCAGCTTCACGATCTGTCCTTCCAGTGAGCACTCAGGGCTGAATTCCTTCAGAATGGATAGGTTTGATCTTCTTGCAGCCCATGGGACTCTCAAGAGTCTCCTCCAGCACCATAATTCAAAAGCATCAATTCTTCGGTGATCAGCCTTCTTGATGGTTCAGCTCTCACTTCCATACATCACTACTGGGAAAACCATAGCTTTAACTATACGGACCTTTGTAAGCAAGGTGATGTCTCTGCTTTTTAAGATGTTTTCTGTTAAAGGCCCTTATTCAGTTGGTTGGAATGTTCTGTTGTGATGTCACTGCTAGTATGGAGCCAATGGCCGCAGGTGAGGTGTATGTTCCTTTGATGTCCACTGGAGGGTGCTGTGTTTCCCCCCAAAAAATCATGTTTTTACCTGTGATAGGTGTCCCATCTATGTAATATAAGTGTATGCAAACACACACACATTGGTCTGGAACGTTGTGTCAAAATTTCAACCCAATTGGTCAAGCGGTTTGGGAGAAAAGTGGATTCCCACCCACATGGACCTTTTACATTTTTATATATATAGATGCAAGAAATATCAACAACCTCAGATATGCAGATGACACAACCTTGATGGCAGAAAGTGAGGAGGAATTAAAGAACCTTTTAATGAGGGTGAAAGAGGAGAGCGCAAAATATGGTCTGAAGCTCAACATCAAAAAAACCAAGATCATGGCCACTGGTCCCATCACCTCCTGGCAAATAGAAGGGGAAGAAATGGAGGCAGTGAGAGATTTTACTTTCTTGGGCTCCTTGATCACTGCAGATGGTGACAGCAGTCACGAAATTAAAAGACGCCTGCTTCTTGGGAGAAAAGCAATGACAAACCTAGACAGCATCTTAAAAAGCAGAGACATCACCTTGCCGACAAAGGTCCGTATAGTTAAAGCTATGGTTTTCCCAGTAGTGATGTATGGAAGTGAGAGCTGGACCATAAAGAAGGCTGATCGCCGAAGAATTGATGCTTTTGAATTATGGTGCTGGAGGAGACTCTTGAGAGTCCCATGGACTGCAAGAAGATCAAACCTATCCATTCTGAAGGAAATCAGCCCTGAGTGCTCACTGGAAGGACAGATCCTGAAGCTGAGGCTCCAATACTTTGGCCACCTCATGAGAAGAGAAGAATCCTTGGAAAAGACCCTGATGTTGGGAAAGATGGAGGGCACAAGGAGAAGTGGACGACAGAGGACGAGATGGTTGGACAGTGTTCTCGAAGCTATGAACATGAGTTTGACCAAACTGCGGGAGGCAGTGCAAGACAGGAGTGCCTGGCGTGCTATGGTCCATGGGGTCACGAAGAGTCGGACACGACTGAACGGCTAAACAACAACAGATGCATCTCTGGGTTATTTGTGGGGCATAGGAATTTGTTCATTTCCCCCCTTCAAAATATAGTCCGGCCCCCCCACAAGGTCTGAGGGACAGTGGACCGGCCCCCTGCTGAAAAAGTTTGCTGACCCCTGCTAAGCCCAACACTCTGACCACTAGGCCATGCCGTATCTGCCCGTAATATTTTTGCTGCTTTGTTTTCTTAACTCTGTGAAATCGCTTTGTAAAACCATAACAAACCTGTCTGTACTCCAAGGTTTAAATGGGGAGGGGGGGTTTAACAGGTCTTCTGACCCCACCTTCCTCCAGCAAGTTTTCCTGGGTCCCCATTCAGAAACATTTAAAGGGGATGAGCCGCGTGTTAAATGTGATGTGCTTGTGCTTTTGCAGTGATGATAGTTAACCTGCGGCACTCCCTGCCACAGGAGGCAGGGGTGGCTACCAATTTGGATGGCTTTTAAAAAAGGGATTGGAGAAATTCAGGACTTCAGGAGAGGGCGATCGACAATATTTACCAGCCATTACTGTCTGAAAGTTCTTCCTGATGTTTAATGAAGAGATATCAAGGGAAGATAAAAGACTGTTTATGTGTGCAACAACTGCGGCAAGAATTCTTTTAGCCCAAAAATGGAAACAAGGAGACGTACCAACGAAAGAAGAATGGCAGACGAAGATGGTGGACTTTGCAGAACTGGCGAAGCTGGCAGAAAAAATCCCAAACCAGCATGATTACGTGCTATATTCCCAAAAGACTGGTGTAAATTTATACGATATTTGAAAAATCATTGTAAGCAATTAACATCAGTAGCAGGGTTGGCTGAAGACTTGTAGAGAGAAATTTCCTACCTTTCTATATTTATTTAAATTTTAGAGTCATTTTGTAATGAGTGCAATTAGAACTGGAAAACGCACAAAATGCAATGATATATAGGTTAATTTTGAAAACCACGAGGCGGGAGGGAAGGAAGTCGCTAGGCTCTAGATCAGGCTTCCTCAACCTCGGCCCTCCAGATGTTTTGGGACTACAACTCCCATGATCCCTAGCTAGCAGGACCAGTGGTCAGGGATGATGGGAATTGGAGTCTCAAAACATCTGGAGGGCCGAGGTTGAGGAAGCCTGTTCTAGAGAGCCAGGGAGGTAAAGTGGGTAATTATGATGTGAATGTATATAATTAAATGGCTGTTAAAATTATATATAAATACAGTAAATAGAAAGTTCTTCCTGATATTTAGATGGAATCTCCTTTATTGTAACTTAACGTTCTTAGCAGCAAACTCCATTCCTGTGATTCTACTGTTGATTTAATGGAATTTAAAATGCAAAACAACATGCTCAATGTATTGTTTTTTTCTTAATCTGGGTTGGCAAACGGCTTCCTATTTGACTTGCTCTCTCTAGCAGAACAGGAACGTATCGACGTTGCAATGCATGGAATGGTGACGTAGGGGCGAGGAGAGGAAATGTTAAGTTTATTTACCTAAATGCACCTATTCCGCCAAAGGCATTTAGGCTGGAATAGGTGCATTTATTCCGCCGCCAGGTCGCTCAGGCAGCGATAAATGCACCCGCTAGTATGAGTTTGGGGAAGGAATCCAGTCCGGGATTTCCAGGCGACTCACTCACCTGCGCCCAAGGCGCCGCTTTCACAAGGGCGGGGCAGCATCGAAGAAAACCCGGCCTGGATCTCGGCCAGAATCGCGGCGCCAGATTCAGCCAAAAAAGGTGCAATTCTCCAACAAGGTCAGTAGATGGCCCCCTTGCCGCAGCCAAGCACTGGGCAGGAGACGCCCCCTGTCGGAGGTTTCACAATATTTCTGGCAATATTTGCAGCCATTCCCAGAGGGGGCGCTGCTGTATTTGTGGATGGCAAAAATAATCATTTCCTTAATAACAATTTAAACAATGTATTGAACTAAAACAGTAACGTTATAGCATATGTATCCATGTTTGTTAACTGATGCGGTTAAACAAACTTAAGACTGAGTTTTAGCACACATGAAAAACTTAAAACAAATCCTTATTTCCTGATGAATAGCCTTTGGACGATAATGTGGTAACTTAAATAGAAAACTATCTTTATAAATATTTTTCCTTTAAAAGCATTTAAACAAAAAAACCAATTTAAATGAAAAAAAAAATCCAATTTAATTTTTTAAAAATCTCTCTGTGTGTGTGTTTAACAACATAGAATCATAGAGTTGGAAAAGACCACAAGGGCCATCCAGTCCAACCCCCTGCCAAGCAGGAAACACCATCAAAGCATTCTTGACAGATGCCTGTCAAGCCTCTGCTTAAAGACCTCCAAAGAAGGAGACTCCACCACACTCCTTGGTAGCAAATTCCACTGCCGAACAGCTCTTACTGTCAGGAAGTTCTTCTTAATGTTTAGGTGGAATCTTCTTTCTTGAAGTTTGAATCCATTGCTCCGTGCCCGCTTCTCTGGAGCAGCAGAAAACAACCTTTCTCCCTCTTCTATACGACATCCTTTTATATATTTGAACATGGCTATCATATCACCCCTTAACCTTCTCTTCTCCAGGCTAAACATACCCAGCTCCCTAAGCCGTTCCTCATAAGGCATCGTTGACCAGGCCTTTGACCATTTTGGTTGCCCTCTTCTGGACATGTTCCAGCTTGTCAGTATCCTTCTTGAACTGTGGTGCCCAGAACTGGACACAGTACTCCAGGTGAGGTCTGACCAGAGCAGAATACAGTGGTACTATTACTTGCCTTGATCTAGATGCTATACTCCTATTGATGCAGCCCAGGATTGCATTGGCTTTTTTTAGCTGCTGCATCACACTGTTGACTCATGTCAAGTTTGTGGTCTACCAAGACTCCTAGATCCTTTTCACATGTACTGCTCTCAAGCCAGGTGTCACCCATCCTGTATTTGTGCCTTTCCTCTTTTTTTGCCCAAGTGTAGTACTTTACATTTCTCCTTGTTGAAATTCATCTTGTTTGCTTTGGCTCAGTTGTCTAATCTGTTAAGGTTATTCTGAAGTGTGATCCTGTCCTCTGGGGTATTAGCCACCCCTCCCAATTTGGTGTCATCTGCAAACTTACTCAGGATGCCCTCAAGCCCATCATCCAAGTCATTGATAAAGATGTTGAATAAGACTGGGCCCAAGACAGAACCCTATGGCACATCATTGATTTTTATCCACCCTGGGGGCAGGCGTCTGGGGAATGTGTATATTTTGAGACCTTTTCCTGTAAGACAAGGGATCTGGAATTGAGGCACATGAGACGGAGACTCTCTTTTGCACATGGGAAGCACGGCTGTTGTGGTGGCCCAGCCTTTTGCGATAGTGCCACCCCACCACCCCACCCCAGTTCCTCTGAAGCTGGAGGATGGCAGAGGCACCTGTTCCAGCTATAGCCAAGGATGAGAGCTGTCGGATTACGACTCCAGGGTCATTCGAGGACTTAAGGGACATACAGGGCATATATTATTATGATTGTTGTTGTTGCTGCTGCTGCTGCTGCTGTGATTATTTAAATGTCTAGCCTGCCTTCTTCCCGAAGTAGCAAAACAGAGCAATTGGAAACAAAATTAAGAATGCGTTCAAAATGTTACGGCCAGGCAATTTTCTTCTTCTCTTTGGACAACGTCTGGAGCCTGCAACTCAGCTGCGGAGCATCTGCTTGGCGTGCAGAAGGCGGCAAATTCAATCCCCCATGACGTCTCCAAATAGAATCATAGAATAGAATCGTAGAGTTGGAAGAGACCACAAGGGCCCTCCAGTCCAACCCCCTGCCGAGCAGGAAACACCATCAAAGCATTCTTGACATATGCCTGTCAAGCCTCTGCTTAAAGACCTCCAAAGAAGGAGACTCCAACACACTCCTTGGCAGCAAATTCCACTGTTGAACAGCTCTTACTGTCAGGATGTTCTTCCTAATGTTTAGGTGGAATCTTCTTTCTTGAAGTTTGAATCCATTGCTCCGTGTCTGCTTCTCTGGAGCAGCAGAAAACAATATTTCTCCCTCCTCCATATGACATCCTTTCATATATTTGAACATGGCTATCATATCATAGGGCTGGGAGAGATTCCTGCTTTGAAATCCTGGGGTGCCCCTGCCGGTCAGTGTAGACAGAACTGGCGCTGGATGATCCCCGGTGCTCTGACTTTGCATAAGGCAGCTGCCTACGTAATTATGGTCGTCGTTAAAAGGTAAATAAACTCATTAAATTAAAAGCCAAATCTGTTAAAATGCAAACAGCATATAATAAAACCTCTTCCTCTTCACCTTCTGCAAACCTTATCCTATTCCACAAGAGCAGACCAACTGAATTACTGCAATTGATTGCATCTTTCCAGTCGGTTGTACTCTTTTCCCAAAGGTTGCAGGATGAAGCCTGCCGTCTTAGTGGCTCAGACCGCCCACCTGCCCCCCCCCCCCGTCTGCCCATGCCACCCTGCAGGAAAGACTTCCTAAAGGGGTTGTGCCAGTCACGAGGGCCGCTGTGTTCCCGGAGAAAGGTAAACGGCTGGCTGACCCTTCAGACACAGAGGCCACGAGATCCCACATGCCTCCCGCCGAGTTCTTGACATTTGACGGCTGTGATGGACGGTCACAGTCTAAAAATACAGGCCCCGGGCACCGGCTCAACCTCGTGCGGCCAGTAGCGCTCCCCTCCCTCTGGCACAAGAGGTCCTTTTGCTGCCTACTCCTCCTCCTCTCAAGGGGCTTGGCCTGTAGCCATTCTTTCCGTCTCCCAAATCAAATCATGGAATGGTTGGAAGGGATCCCCCAAAGGTCATCTAGCTCAACCCCCTGCAATGCGGGAATCTTTTGCCCAACACGGTGCTCAAACCCACCACCCTGAGATTCCATGTTCTACCAACTGAGCTTTGTGATAAACTCATCTCATCGTTTTATTATCCGTTTGTTAAATCTGTCCCTCGCTTTACCTCGCCCAAAGCGACTTAAGAACTAATTAGTGATAAGGAAGGAGGATAGATTAATTGATTAAAAATTGAAATATATACATTCCTGGTAAAAAACAATAAGTTAAGGGAAGAAATAAAAGATAGAAGAATTGAAATAGAGTTGATTTAAGTTTGGGAATTGGAATTATGAAAATAAATACTGTATATAGATATATAAATATGAACATTATGTGCAAAGTAGAAAAGTTAATTTTGAGTATTAAAAAGGGTTATATTATTACTGTGGAAATTGCCTAACTGATAATTAACAAGGAACCCAGAGTGGGGGGAGTCGGGGAAGTTCAAATTGTTATGAAAATGATATGAATTAAGAAGTTTTTTTGTTCTGAAGTTTTTTGTTCAGTATTTTTTTTCTTTTCTTTTTTCTTTCTTTTTTCTTTTTTGGCCTTTTTTAGGTCTTTTTTGCCTTTTTGTTTTATCGCTCTAAGTATGAATGTAATTTGATTATGATGTATTCTCAGACATGAAGTTAATGGAAAATGAATAAAAATTATTTTTTAAAAAACAAACAAAGCGACTTAAGAATCGGACAATTACTTAATTTTTTGCTGCTGGTTTTCCTCCCCACCCTGCAAAAATAAACCTGCTTGCATAAAAAATTAAGAAGGTGAGAAGAGGGGGCCCTGCTCTGGATCTTCCATCAACCAGGAAGATTTAAAACCAGCGCCTGAGGAAAATGTGTCAAGGAGACAGTGCCTCTGAGCACGTGCAGAGCACCAGCAGCCTTTGGATTTGAGGCCTGGAGCAAGGGCAGCCATCACGGTGTCCTCCTGCAGCCGCTATCACCTTCAGCCAGCCTAGCCAAGAGTCAGGGATAATGGGAATTGTAGTTCTTGACGCCTGGCGGGCACCTTGTTGGCTAAGCCTGACCCGGAGCTGAACTTTTTATGTTCTGGTTTTACCTGCTTCTCGCCAACAGAGGGAGCTCACATCCCAAGGGACCCGGTGACCTTGGGAGCCAGATCTTTTCAGAATCACAAAATTGGAGGGGACCTCAAAGGTCACCAAGCCCAACCCCATCTTACGGGCCACAGGGAGAAAAACTGTCCCTGTCTGGAGGTTAGCTTGGGTATTGTCCCCTGGAATCCTGGCTTGGCCTTGCACCCCACACACGTTTGAACCCATCCCTTGACTGGAGAATCAGCTGGGTGCAAGGGGAACTGTAGTGCAAGACAGAGGGCACCCCGTTGGGGAAGGTTGGCGTGCAGGTTTTTAATTGGGGAAGGGTGTCCTTTCCCAGCTCAACCAGGAGATGCCGAGGGACAAGAACTGGGTTCTTCTGCACTCAAAGCAGGTGTCCTGTTGTTCTTGTTTTGGTGTTTTGTTTTGGGTTTTTTTGTAATTACTTCATTAAAAATACTATCCCCAGGGAAGTTCGCCTGGCACCTTCATTATACACCTTTAGGTGCCAGGAAAAAAAAGTGTTCATTTTTAACCAGGCCTTTGATTGATCTGATTTACACCCTGTTTTTTGGGGGGGGCACACTATTGGGTTGTTGTTTTTATTTTTATTATGTATTTTGTGGTTTTATATCTTGATTTTATTCTGTGAACCGCCCTGAGGACCCACCCCCTGGTATAGGGCGGTATGCAAATTCAATTAATAATAATAATAATAATAATAATAAGCTGCTTGGTTGCAGGAAACCTCAACAGAGTTTACAAAAAGATTAAAACGGTTGTAATTGTTAATTAAAAAACCTGAGCGTTCAAGAAATCAAAGCCAGCAATAAACTGAAAAAACCGTCAGCGTACCTAGTTCCACGTACCTAGGCAGGCTTGTCTAAGCAAAAATGGTTTTAAAGGTAAAGGGACCCCTGACCATTAGGTCCAGTCATGACCAACTCTGGAGTTGCGGCGCTCATCTCGCATTATTGGCCGAGGGAGCCGGCGTACAGCTTCCAGGCTATGTGGCCAGCATGTCTAAGCTGGTTTCTGGCAAACCAGAGCAGCACACGGAAATGCCGTTTACCTTCCCGCCGGAGCGGTACCTATTTATCTACTTGCACTTTGACGTGCTTTCGAACTGCTAGGTTGGCAGGAGCTGGGACCGAGCAACGGGAGCTCACCCCATCACAGGGATTCGAACCGCCGACCTTCTGATCAGCAAGCCCTAGACTCTGTGGTTTAACCCACAGTGCCACCTGCGTCCCTCTAAAAAATGGTTTTAGCAGGCATCAAAAGTAGAGCTGCAAAGGGCCCTGGCTGGTGTCAATCAGCAGGGAGTTCCAGAGAGTAGTTGCCTCCATATTAAAAGATTGATTTCTTACAAACGGGTGTTACATGGTACCTGGGACGGTGCCAGTTCCGCAAATCAAAGCGGCTGAAAGAACACATTTTATTTATTACATTTCTCTGCCACCTTTATTTTCCATTTTGTCTTCACAACAACCCTGTGAGGTAGGTTAGGCTGAGATTTGACTCCGAGGCCACCGAGCGAGCTTCATGGCTGAGCGGGGAGGATTCGAACCCTGCTCTCTCCCAGCTCCTAGTTCGACACTCTAACCACTGTGCCACATTGCCTCTTTCCATGTATGGGGTAAGGCAATATCCAGGTAAGACTTGTCCCAAGGTTAATAAGGACTTTGTATAGTGGACCTAATGGTCAAGGGTCCTTTATAGTAATAGTAACACCTCAAACCTGGACAGGTAACGAATCGGAACCCAGTGCAGATCCCCGAACAAAGGTGTTCTATGCCGACAGGGTCAGCAATCGCGCTGCAGCATTCTGTGCTAACTTCAGCTTCCAGATCGGGTTGAAGAGAAGCCCCACAAAGGCAGTCTAGTCTTGAGGGCAGATCCCATGGACTTGGACCGCTGCGCCACCGGCTGAAGTTGCCCGGAAGTCCTAGAAATGACCTCGGAAAATCCCACACACTGCCACATTTAATTTCAGGACGCTGAGCGAAAGGTTCCCTCATCACAAGGGGTTGGGCAGAGTGCTAATCCCTCCCCGTTCTACAATCCTTCTATTCCGTGATTCAAGAAACGTAAGGAGATTCTTCGCTAAAAAGGGTGTCCATTTCAAATCCCTTTGGGAGTCCCAGGGGTGATGGATAACTGCCATATAAAACAGAGGTTCGAGTCCAAGAAAATGCCAACGTGGCTGAACAGTAGCGTAAGTCCATTCCCCCCCCCCACTGAGAAACTGCTCTGTTCCCCCATCCTGGCTTCCAGTCTCCCCTTCTTGAAACCCACACACAACCCAGCACCCACTTTTTCCTCCTAGGTGCTGGAGGGAGATGTAGGTTGCGGACTATTTTGGGAGAAGCTGAGCCAGGTGCCAGCAGTGTGTGTGTGACTCAAGTCTGCGGGGGGGGGCATCCCTGGGGAGGGAGAGGTGTTTGAAGGGCACCAAGACTTCTCTAAAGGCCACCCAAGGGGACAGCTGACACGAGACTTGGGGGGAGGGAGAAGCAGGGAAGACCTTTTCCTCTCCCCTCCCCCCCCCCAACCTTCTCTCTCTGGCTATGAACTCAAATATCAGGTTTCTTACTCCCCGCCCCCAGGAGAGAGAGAAGCCTGTGGATTGTTGTGATGTCAAAAAAAAAAGCCACAGGCCAGTAATATCTTTACGAGCTCCGGCCAAAATGTCACAAAGGGGCAGCGAAGAAGGTTTGAATGCATGTAAGTGTGAATTGCAGGGGGTTGGACTAGATGCCCTTTGGGGATATCCCTCCCGCCTCCTCAGTTCTGCGGCAGAAGGCGGAGTGGAAGGGGTAGGAAGCAGGAGGAAGGAAAATGAGCCCCCCCCCCAACAAAAAGTCTGAAGTTTGTAGCACTTAAGGAGTTGCAAGGAGAACGCTTTGCAAGTCTTTGTTATCAACAGAGATGGAGGTTAATTTTAGGTGGTGCGTGAGGTCAGTTGAAGGGATTGGGCTGCGTTGCCTAGTGGGTGGGTGGGGGGGCAACTAATATCTCCCCCACCTTCCTTGGCTATGCCTTGGTTAACAAGCAGGTGTCTGGGACTACAACTCCCATCAGCCGCAGGAGTCCCCCTCCCGCAGCCCAGCCTACCTCGCAGGGTTGTCGTGAGGGATCAGAGCTTCGCTTCGCCTTGACCTCCGTGGAGGGAAGGCCATGCTGTATATTGCATTTATCTCCCCCGTTTTTCTCCGAGGAGAGAAATGGGCTGCTCCGAGATCACGCAGGGAGCTTCCTGGGCGAGTGGTGGGATTTGAACCCTGGTCTCTAGCCTGACACTCCGACCAATAGGCCACACTGCCTCTTTTTTAAAAAAAGCGATCGATAACAAAAAGCAGGGTGCGGACACCGATTTGGAGACAAAACAAATCGTTTCTCCGCTGTCAAAAAAAAGAGAAGAAGCGCTTTGCCCTTTCCACGTCCCTTAGGACCGGGGAGCCAAGGGGATATCTAGTCCAACCCCCTGCAAAGACGGTGGGCTTCCTTTGCGCCCATTTTACGGAGAGGGACCACGGAGGCGCGTGCCTCGACCTCCCCCCTTTCGCGACCCCGCCCTGGGGGGACCCAGCCAGGAGCCTCCTTCCACCCCCGCCCTGCCGGGTCTGGTGCCAGCCGAGCCCGCCAGCCAATGGGAGCGGGCGGGGCGGGGCGTGGCAGGGGGGGACGTGCTGCTTGCTTTGCCCCCTCCCCAACCCAGCGCAGCCCTGGCCAAACTGCGGACCTGCCAGCTCTTTGCACGAGGGTCTTCCTCAGTCCTCCTTCCTCGCGGCTTTCTCCTTCCCCTCTTCTCTATATCTCTCCCCTCTTTACCCCTCAACTTTCTTTCTTTCTTTCTTTCCTTCTTTCTTTCTTTCTTTCTTTCTTTCTTTCTTTCTTTCTTTCTTTCTTTCTTTCTTTCTTTCTTTCTTTCTTTCTTTCTTTCTTTATCATCTTCTCCCCCTTGGTTCCCTCTTTGCCCGTCTCTCCTCCTTCCCTTCCCTCTGTCCCCTCTTTGGAATTATTCCTCTAGCTCACCATTTCACCTTTCCTCTGCTTCCTTCACTCTCCCTCTCTTTCCTCCCTTTCTTCATTCTTTCTTCCATTCCCTTCATTCCATTAAACTTTTCCCTCTCTCTCTTTTCAGCTGCTCTCTCTCTCTCTCTCTCCACCTGTTCCCCCCCTCCCTCTCTCTCTCTCTCTTCCCTACTTTCCTCCCCTCGGGACATTTCCGGACTCCCCTTGTGTTTTTTTGTTTTGTTTTCCAATTATTATTAACTCCACACCTTCAATCCCCGCCTTGACCTTGACTTTGGATTTAAACTTATTTCCCAAAAGAAGAAGGGCAAGCCTTTAGCGAAAGAAAAGACGACTCTCTGTGTCATCTCAAGCGGGATTTGAACTCTCCACAGAGATGCCAGCTGGTTTCCAGCAGATACGGAGAGAGGACGAGGATGAGGTAAATGTTGGGGTGGGGTGCGGGGCTGGAGGAGAGGTGGCAGGTCTGCACAGAGGGTGGGGAGGGGATTAATGCTGTGAGGGTGCTGAGACCCAAAGCTCAAGGAGACCCATAGATCTGGGAGCACATTTTGGGCGGTCATTGCTTCTTCTGGGGTCCCTCGGAATATTCCATTGCCTACAAACGTCTCTTTAAATGCCTCCGAGTTGTGACTTCAAATTAAGACTTGGGTTTCATGTCGTATCATGCGAGCAACTATTTATACCTCTTGGTTCAGGGTGTTCCTGCAACTGTGAAATGAGGGTCATGTTTACTCGGAGGTTAAGCCACGCTGCCTTCAGCAGGGCGTCTCCCCAAGTCGCTTTTCACCCAATTGCGGCTCTCAGATGCCTCCAGAATAGGTGCTGACTGCATTCGTTACAGCGGGTTGGTCTGGATGATCCTCAGGGATCCCTTTCCGGCCCCACAGCTCTGTAATTCTGTAATTCTGTGGCCCGTGGTCCTCGCACAAACAAGTTCTTTGCGGTGTCTGTTTAGCGTCCCCTTCCACCCCGTTCTGCTTTCGCCTGCACAACGACCTTGCAAGGTGGGAAGAGAGACAGTCTTAGTTTTCAGCCAGAGAGGCGTCAAGAGAATTCAGCCCTGATTTCACATCTAGGGATTTTTGAGCTTCTGTATCATTCCCCTCTCCCTGCCCCTGAGAATATTGCCTCTGAGCATCTGCAAAGTGCCTTTTAAGGCAACCCTTGTTCTCCGCAGAATAACCACGCCCAGTAGACGCAGAAGAATGACAGAGCTTGTGGGTTCCCGGGATGGGAGGGAGGGCGGAAAAGGGGCCTCTTGCAAAGAATCCAATGCATTTTTCATGTTGTCAAAACGGAGGGTTTCTAGACCTCATGGAATTTCGGGAATCAAGGCACCAAGCCATGTTTACTAGCAACGTTTTTAATGCTCAGTGAAGAAACCAGATTTTTTTATGGGGCGTTTAATGGATTGTCTTCTTTGAGGCGCACCTGTTGTGACCCATTGTGGCCTGGAAGGAATATATATATAAAAACCATAGAGTTGGGAGGTACCCAAGGGTCATCTAGTCCAACCCCCTGCAAAGCAGGAATCCCTGGAATGCTTCCTTTTGTTTGGGGACAGTCTCGGCACTTGGGTGCCAGGTTGCAAGGAGCTGTGCCCGGCCCAGCTCCTTTCGAGATGATTCCTTGAGTGGATTTCATTTTGGATGCTCGGGGTCCGAGTGCGAATCGTGCCCGTTCGTCACCACAGGCCGGATCCCTTGGTCACGTGGAGGGAGCGCAGAAAGCTGCCTTATACTGCTCCAGACCATTGGTCTGCCTTCCCCCGGAGGATTTCCGCCTGTCAGAGGCCGGCCATCTAGCAGCATTGAAGCAGAGATGCTCAGGATTGAACCCGGGATCTTCTGCAGGCAAATGGTGGGCTCTGCCACAGGGCTAAGCCCCCCACCCTACTCCAGAACAAAAGGCGATGAGAGGGGGGGCTGGACTGGATGTCCTTTGGGGGTCCCCCTTCCAACTCCACCATTCTGTGATGATATTAGAAGCATGCTGCCTTTGAGAATACAGCCATCATGGCTCCAAGGCATTTGTAGCCTTACCCTCTTTTAATGCCATCTGTATTGATGCCCTCACTACATCTCATGGGAGCGAATGACCTATGTGCTGCGTGTAGCTTGGTTTGCTTACGTGAGTAACGCAGGGACACAAAAAGCTGTTGTGTACTGAGTTGGACCGCGGGTCCATCTATCTCAATATTGCCTGCACTGATTGGCAGCAATTCTCAAGGGTTTGGGGCAGGGGATAATGCCAGGTGCTCTGTCCCTGAGCTGTAGTCAGACCCGCTGAAAATAAAGCAAGATTCTAGTCCTCATGTTTCTGAGTGAAAGCCTGAAGGTCGATAGGAATGCAGGAAGTTGATATTCCACTCCCTGTTGTCCCTGAAAGCCCTGCAGCTCCCTCTCTGCCCCACATTATCTCATCTATTCCCCCAGCTCTGCAGGAATCTTTTTTCCCAGCGTGGGATTTGAACCCACGACCCCGAGATTCAGAGTCTCACCAGGCTCTACCGACTGAGCTGTTTTCGTCTATCGTTCCTTTAACTTTTCAAAAGTTTTTGCTTTTTATTGTTTGGTCTTTTTCTCGTAAAGCCTTCTGACCTTCTTATTTTTTAACCATCAAGGTTTGTATACATTTTAATAAATGCATGCGTCCGTGTAGGCAAATGATGCATTCATTTGCATAATTAAAACCGTTCCCAAACCGCTGGATTTCTGCAGCGTTCTCCCCACCCCCTCACCCCGCTTGCCCAATTATGCCGCTCTGTTGAGAGAGACGCCATCAAACAACCGCGGTAATTATAACCCCTATAAACCAACCTGAGTAGCTGTTTAGGAATTTCAATTACTGTGGTGTGTTCTTATGGGAGGAAACGCGACTGAACCAATCCCTAACATTGCATTTTCTGCTGCAATTCTTAGATCAAGCCGCAACACCCCCCCCCCCCACAGCTCTCCTGCATTACTAACTTGAAAAAACTGACCTTCAAACGACCCTGTGGAGCAGGCCGCTCTTACGCCCACTTTGCAGGTAGAAAGACTGAGACTCAGAGAGATGATAGATAGATAGATAGATAGATAGATAGATAGATAGATAGATAGATAGATAGATAGATGATAGATAGATAGGTAGGTAGGTAGGTAGGTAGGTAGACTTGCCCTAAGTTGCAAAGGCTCAACGCTCTTTTCCCCTTCTATCCCAGGTGCCATTGGTGTGCAGGGCTAGAGAACAAAACAGGCAGGAGAATGAATGCATAAATATTACCTTTATACAGTTTCCTGTATTCTATCCTCCATCCAGGTAGCACGATCAGACCTTAAGGGTACATCTCAGCTGCGAGCTGATTAATAATAATAATAGTAATAATAATAATAATATTTTATTTGTATCCCGCCCTCCCCAGCCAAAGCAGCGAACGACAGGTAAAAATAGCACAGTGTACATAAAATCGCACAGTCAGTTAATTAAAATACATTCTAATAATAATATTATCGGTAAATACTGGGGGATGTTAACCGGAGAATCGAAGCAGTGACAGGGGTTCAGTTTGGACATATAAGGAGAGCGGAAAGCTGGTTTTGGAAATGGTTATAAGTTGAATTGATTTGGCTATGATTTGTAATAACTTGGAAAATCAATAGAAGTAATTGGCAAATGCCTTAGCTGCCATTTCTGCCTTGGGCTGGATGACCTTGGGGGGTCCCTTGCAAACCTACAGTTCTATGATTCTGCGACCCCAGCCTGGAGAAAAACATTAAAGGAAGTTGGGGCTTGGGAGAGATGTTTGCGCGAGAGTACATATAAGACACCATTTACCCTCCGGCTGGAGCGGTACCTAATTATCTACTTGCACTTTGATGTGCTTTCGAACTCTCACCCCGTCGCGGGGATTCGAACTGCCGAGCTTTTGATCGGCAAGCCCTAGGCTCAGTGGTTTAACCCACAGCGCCACCCGCATTTTCATGCGCTGCTCTGGTTCGCCAGAAGCGGCTTAGTCATGTTGGCCACATGACCCGGAAGCTGTACGCCGGCTCCCTCGGCCAGTAAAGCGAGATGAGCGCCGCAACCCCAGAGTCGTCCGCAACTGGACCTAACGGTCAGGGGTCCCTTTACCTTTACCTTTACATATAATACAAACAAGACACAGTACACACATTACAACATAAAGGTAAAGGGGCCCCGGACCATCAGGTCCAGTCGTGTCCAACTCTGGGGTTGCGGCGCTCATCTCGCTCTATAGGCCGAGGGAGCCGGCGTTTGTCCGCAGACAGCTTCCGGGTCATGTGGCCACCATGACAAAGCTGCTTCTGGCGAACCAGAGCAGCACACGGAAACGCCGTTTACCTTCCCGCCGGAGCGGTCCCTATTTATCTACTTGCACTTTGATGTGCTTTTGAACTGCTAGGTGGGCAGGAGCTGGGACCGAGCAACGGGAGCTCACCCTGTCGCGGGGATTCGAACCACCGACTTTCTGATCAGCAAGCCCCAGACTCTGTGGTTTAACCCACAGCAACATAAACACACCTTAAACATTACTTCTGACTCTTCTCATTTTACTATTTAACGTTTGTTAATCTGTACACAGTTCGTTTTTATTTATTTTTAGCTTTCCCTTTTCTGTTATGTAAATTCTGTTATGTACTCTCTTTATATTTCAAGATTCATTCTAAGTCTGCCAGGAGTTTACCATTATCACAATAATTTTTAAGGTATTCTGAACTGAATTTCCTCTTAATTTCCCTGTCATCTTTGCAAGTTGTAAATATCCTACCTACAGTATTTTGCTTGCCAGTCGGTTTTTGTGGGGATGTTGTTATCACTTTCCCAGTTCTTTACTATTAAAATCCTAGCCACTGTGGTTGCGTACATGAAAAGAGGTCTAAGATTTTTCTTAATTTCAATAGATGCAATTCCTAATAAGAAGGCCTCAGGTTTTTTATTTCTTGTGAATGAGAATTTGAATATCTTTTTAAGTTCATTAATATATGGTATCCCAAAATTCTCGTAAACAGCTCCCCATATATAGTCCCTTTTCAATAGGCAGGATTGGGCCCAGAACGGGTTGCATCTGTGCAGGGTGGATTAAAAATCAATGGTTTTCAAATGAATAAATAAATAAAAATCGGATTTTTAAAAAATAAAAATCGGATTTAAAAAAAATTAAATCAGATTTTTAAAATAAAATGCTTTTGGGGGGGAAATCATTTTAGATTTCTATTTAAGTTACATTATAGTCCAAATGCTACTCATCAGGAAATAAGGATTTGTTTTAAGTTTTTCATGTGTGCTAAAACTCAGTCTAAGGGGTTGGTTTTTTATTTTTATAAACACCATTTAACCACATCAGTTAACATGGATACATATGCTACGATGTTATTCTTTTAGTTAAATAAATTGTTTGAATTGTTATTAAGGAAATGATTATTTTTCTCCTTCCAATAAAGTACAGCAGCAGAAAAGTTGTCCAAATATAAACAGTTCAATTATTAAACCTCACAATAATTTCATAATTATCTGTCAATGTATTTCTAATAGTAAAACCAAATCAGTATTTTTTATATATAACTGCAAAAACTACTCTGAAAATTTATTATTCCAAAAACGAAGCCTTCATCTGGTTTGTAAACACTGTATTAAGATTATACCAGCAAGAATGAGTCTTTCTGTAAAATAAATAAATAAATGATTTAAATCGAGTCTTAGTGACTCGTGATTTAAATCGTGATTTATATCAATTTGATTTAAATCAGATCCACCGGAGCAATTGTCTGTCGTTCTGCTGCATGTGCAAAGCAGATCTACCTTCTGTGACATCACGGAAAGCACACGCATGTAGGGAGCGTGACCTGCAGCAAGCGCAATACCCTAAATTCATTATGTGGCCGTGTGACTGCTGCATTGCATCTTGCGATTGGCACTCTGCTACCTAGCAGGGGAACAGGATCGTACCTGCGTCGCCTCTGTCATTTAGCTCATGCGCAAACAAGCGCGCTTCACACCGATCTCTTACCTCATGTGTGCCTCGCCTGCGTTATTCAGAGCACCTAGAAATCCTGCAATATTTAGCCTTGGCATCCTGGAATATTTTAGTGTGTGGCTCGGGTCCTGCTTATAAACGTTATTTTAATTTATTAAGTCGCAGAACGGTTTGCATTATATATATAAAATAAAATGCTTAACAAAGTAACAAACTAAAAAAATACATATACACCCACACCGATTTAAATGGCCATAGATTTAAATAGCCAAAGGCCTGGGAGAAGAGGAACATTTTTGCCTGTATATTGAAGGCACCAGGCGAACCTCCCTGGGGAGAGTGTTCCGCAGACGGGGGAGCCACTGCAAACAAGGCCCTGTTCTTGTGTCGCCACCCTCCAGACTCTCATGGAGGAGGCACACGAAGGAGGTCCTTGGGTGACGATCGCAGGGTCCCGGGTGGTTCAAATGGGGGAGGTGGTCCTAAGCCGTTTAAGGCTTCATAGGTCAAAAGCAGCCCTTTGAATCGGGCCCAGAAATTAATTGGCAGCCAGTGCAGTTGGGCCAGGATCGGTGAAATAATAATAATAATAATAATAATAATAATAATAATAATAATAATAATAATAGTAATAATAATAATAATATCTTATTTATACTCCGCCCATCTGGCCGGGTTCCCCCAGCCACTCTGGGCGGCTTCCAACAAAACATTAAAATACAGAAATCCATCAAACATTAAAAGCTTCCCTAAACAGGGCTGCCTTGAGATGCCTTCTAAAGGTCTGGTAGTTGTTGTTCTCTTTGACCTCTGGTGGGAGGGCATTCCACAGGGTGGGTGCCACTACGGAGAAGGCCCTCTGCCTGGTTCCCTGTAACTTGGCTTCTCGTAGCGAGGGAACCGCCCGAAGGCCCTTGGCACTGGACCTCAGTGTCTGGGCAGAACGATGGGGGAGGAGACGCTCCTTCAGGTATACTGGACCAAGGCCGTTTATGCTCCAACCGTCTTGCTCCTGTGAGCAACCTGGCCGCTGAATTCTGCACTGGCTGAGGTTTCCGAACCGTCTTCAGAGGCAACCCTATGGCATAACGCATCGCAGTAATCAAACCTAAAGGATACCAGAGCGTAGACAACAGAAAGTTAGACTCACCTAGTCCAGATAGGGGTGCAGCTGTATGCTTGTGAAACACGGACCACGTATAAACGCCATGTTCAACTCTTCAAAGGATTCCATCAATGGGATCTCTGAACATTTTTACACATCACTTGGGAAGACAAGCAAACTAATGCCAGTGTCCTGGAAGAAGCAAAGATCACCAGCGTTGAAGCGATGATTCTTCAACGTCAACGTCGTCGGACTGGTCATGTTGTGCGGATGCCTGATGATCGTCTTCCAAAGCAATTCCTCCATTCCAAACTTAAAAATGGAAAGCGTATTGCTGGTGGTCAACAGAAGAGGTTTAAAGACTGTCTCAAGGCAAATCTTTAAAAATGTAGTATAAACACCGACAATTGGGAAACACTGGCCTGCGAGCGCTCCAATTGGAGTACAGCCTTTACCAAAGGTGTCATGGGCTTTGAAGATGCTCGAACTCAAGACGAAAGGGAGAAATGTGCTAAGAGGAAGGCACGCTTGGCAAACCCTCACCGTGATCAACTCTCGCCCAGAAACCAATGTTCCCACTGTGGAAGGACGTGTGGTTCCAGAATTGGCCTCCACAGTCACTGCTAAAACCGTGTTTATGGAAGACAATCTTACTTACGAGGGATCGCCAAAGAAGAAGAAGACGAAGAAGAAGATGATGATGATGAAGAAGAAGAAGAAGAAGCTGGGCCACGAGCTGTCGTGGACAGGAGGCCCCCACATTGCACACTTGCTCCTTCAGAAGGTGTATAACCCCCACAAGATCAGGCCAACTTCCATCAATGCAGGATTATGCCCATATTTTGGATTTTCCTTTTGGCTGGGAGAGCATCAATTTCTCAGGTGAGACTCCACCAGGCTAAAGAGTCTCTGATCTAGAAGCTTTGGTCCCTAAACCTGCTCCCGTAGGGCGATGCTGAGCTTTACTTCCTGGCGAGAGACATTTTCCCACTCTGCACATACTCAGAGGAACCATCTCTCAAATAAATAAAAAGCTCATTTTTTTGCATTCATACCCCAACTTTTTTCTCCGAGGAGCACAAAGCGGTTTGCATGCTTCTCTTCCCGCTCCTCATTTAAACCCCACAACGACCCTGTGAGGTAGGTTAGCCTGAGTAAAGGCAGGGACTGGCCCAAGGCCAGTGAATTTGGTGGCTCAAGGGACTTGAACCTTGGTCTCTCCCAGGTCTCAGGCCAAAAAGTAGACCTGAGTTAGTCATGTCCATTAATTTCAATTAATGGTTCCCTCGGTGCTCCATACTGCACAGAATTCACCATAATTAAACATGACAAGTAAATATTGGGTTGTGACTGCTTGCAAATTGTAGACCCAACCACTTCCCTTCCTTCCTTCCTTCCTTCCTTCCTTCCTTCCTTCCTTCCTTCCTTCCTTCCTTCCTTCCTTCCTCTCTCTCTCTCTTTATTAAAAAAACACATTAATTTTATTTTACCTAATAATATGCATGAACATACAACACAAAGCATTAGGTTCAAAATCAAAACTACATTATTATTATTTTCCTTTAAATCTAGACACACAGATTCATATTAAATCCTCAATGAATCACTTTACATAGACAAGGATATAAATATTTACAACCTTTTATAAGATCGGCATAAATACAATCAAACATTTGCCATGAAAAGGTGTAAAATAAATAAAGATCAAGCTTTTAGCAAATAATTCCAGATTATCCTCGCTCTCATTTTTTGTAAAGCTTTTGCTTGTTGTTTTTTTTAAATCGTTTTGTAATGTACATATATGGTAAAGGTAAAGGGACCCCTGACCATTAGGTCCAGTCGTGACCGACTCTGGGGTTGTGCGCTCATCTCGCATTATTGGCCGAGGGAGCCGGCGTATAGCTTCCAGGTCATGTGGCCAGCATGACAAAGCCGCTTCTGGCAAACCAGAGCAGCACATGGAAACGCTGTTTACCTTCCCGCCGGAGCGGTCCCTATTTATCTACTTGCACTTTGAGGTGCTTTCAAACTGCTAGGTTGGCAGGAGCTGGGACCGAGCAACGGGAGCTCACCCCGTCACAGGGATTCGAACCACCGGCCTTCTGATCAGCAAGCCCTAGACTCTGTGGTTTAACCACAGCGCCACCTGGGTCCCTCTATGTACATACTGTATATAGAATGGCTATAACAGCAGACGGGAATTGAAAGCTGGAAAACCAAAACTCTAAAATAGGCAGAGTACAGTTGCGCGTGGGTTAAGATAACAAAACCGAAGTGCAGAATATCTGATTATCAACCAGATTAAGTTGCTGGGGCAGTGCGGCATAGTGGTTAGAGTGTCTGCCTAGGACCTGGATGAGGCCAGGGTTCAAATCAGCCTGATTCAGCCATGAAGCTCACTGGGTGACCTTGGGCTCAGTCAGCCTGACCCACCTCGCAGGGTTGTTGTAGAGCAGGCATCCCCAAACTTCGGCCCTCCAGATGTTTTGGACTACAATTCCCATCTTCCCTGACCACTGGTCCTGTTAGCTAGAGATCATGGGAGTTGTAGGCCAAAACATCTGGAGGGCCGCAGTTTGGGGATGCCTGTTGTAGAGGTTAAATGAGGAAGAGCCACAAGAGAGCCCTATACAAGACTTTGACCTCCCTGGAGAAAAAGTCGGGATATAAATGCAATTATTGGTGACAGCAATATAATATAACTGACTCTTTTTGAAATCACTGTGGCTTTTTTCTTCCTGCCTTAGTTTAGCTGGCAGTGCCACCCATCCCTAGCTTTGCCTACTCGGAAGTAAGCCCCATTGGATCCCAAGGGAACTTGCTCCCAGGGTAACGGGGGGGAGGGGGGCTTCCTCTGCAAGCCAGTACTGCCGCAGCAGCGATTGCCAACAGACTGCAGACCCTCCAGGTGCCCCGATTTTCCCGGGACAGTCCCAGATCAACAGAAGAAGGGCTGGATTCAGGTTGGATGAGGCCCTAAGCTACTGAAGGCAATGGGGCCCTTTATATGTCCAGCTGTCCTTTGTCAACAACAAATTGTCACTGGTTTTTTTTGGTGTTGAATATATGCTATATGGTCATTTATAAACCTAATACGTCCGTATGCAACACAAAACAAAACACTGTTGTTGCTGTAGGTAGGTTTAATTTTATTTCTTTTTTATCTTATATTTTGGAAATGTACATCCAGGTTTTTTTTAATATTTCCTTTAGATCTTTTTGGGGCCCCCAAGAGAGTGGGGCCCTAAGCTAGAGCTTGTTTAGCTTACATGTAAATTCGGCACTGGACAGAATCATAGAGTTGGAAGAGACCACCAGGGCCATCCAGTCCAACCCCCTGCCAAGCAGGAAACACCATCAAAGCATTTTTGACACATGCCTGTCAAGCCTCTGCTTAAAGACCTCCAAAGAAGGAGACTCCACCACACTCCTTGGTAGCAAATTCCACTGCCGAACAGCTCTTACTGTCAGGAAGTTCTTCCTAATGTTTAGGTGGAATCTTCTTTCTTGAAGTTTGAATCCATTGCTCCATGTCCGCTTCTCTAGAGCAGCAGAAAACAACCTTTCTCCCTCCTCTATATGACACCCTTTTATATATTTGAACATGGCTATCATATCCCCCCTTAACCTTCTCTTCTCCAGGCTAAACATACCCAGCTCCCTAAGCCGTTCCTCATAAGGCATCGTTTCCAGGCCTTTGACCATTTTGGTTGCCCTCCAAAATGAAGCCATCCCCATTTCTGATTTGATCCCGCAATGCCCCGCTTGCCCTTCCGGACATCCCTATTCCCATCGGAGAAACGTTGGGACTTGCTTTTTTAAAGCACTTTACGTAAAAGCCGTTCTTCCAGGCCTGGAGGCAGGAATGAACCTCGGCTGCTAGAGAGGGGGGGGAAAGCCATATTTGGCCGCTTCCATCCAGAACAGGCCTGTCTCCCATTACGCTGAGTAATGGAGGCAGGGCACATGTCTCTGTGTATTCCCCCCTGGCCGTTAAAAAAAATAAAAAAAAATAAATTACACTTCTGCTATAAGACTTCCCTCCCCCTGCAGCCGAACAGGTGCTGAGTGCCAGGCCACCCGCTGACTGACAGGGTGCAGGGGTTGTCAAGGCACCCGCAGAGGCTCACCCCCCCTTCCCATTTCGGGAAGGATGGAGGGGGCAGCGAGAAGCTTGGGTAGCTTCTAAAGCAGATCCAATTTCCCAACCTGAATGTCAGAGCCAGTCAAAGATGCTGCTGTCATTTTTTTTGGGGGGGGGGGAGAAGAGGATGGCGGGACACACACACACACACACACACACACACACACACACGGATGTTGCGGGGGTCTCCTGCGTGAGCGAGTAACTGGACTCTCTCCCATGCCCATCACCTGCCACTCAAATGCATCGCGTGCCCTCCCTCCCCCCAAACAGAGGGTGAAATCCTAGCTGGCTTGGCAGCTTTCCCATCTCAGAGCTGGAAACGGCACATGAAACCTTGGTTTCCCCAGAGACTTGGGAAAGGGATTGAATGTTGTGGGGAGGGGGGGGGGACAGCGAGGCCAAATAAAGAGGAGGTATATGGAAATTCTTACCGAGGATTTCTGTTCCCGGAGGGCAGTCCTGTGATGGCATGGATCCTCTCACACAGGTAGGTAGCCCAATTCTAATAATAATAATAATAATAATAATAATAATAATTTGAATCCTCCCGCACTTTGGAACTCCCTGCTGATTGACATCCGTCAGTGTCTTCGCTGGATACTGTTTGATACCCCCTGTAAACATCCTTGTTTTGACAAGCCTACCCAGGCATATAGAAAGTTGGTTTTAGGTTTTAATCCTCCTCCTCCTCCTCCTCCTCCTCCTCCTCCTCCTCCTCCTCCTCCTCCTCCTCCTCCTCCTCCTCCTCCTCCTCCTCCTCCTCCTCCTCCTTCTTCTTCTTCTTCTTCTTCTTCTTCTTCTTCCCTTCATCCGTACGTTTCAAAGCATTGTAACCCCCCCCCTCGAATTTCCCATTTTATCTTACCGTAAGCCACTTGGAGGTTTTTTCCCTTTTAACCATTGGGCGGTGCCTAATTTTAATTGTGTTCTCAAAGCTACGAACATGAGTTTGACCAAACTGCGGGAGGCAGTGCAAGACAGGAGTGCCTGGCGTGCTCTGGTCCATGGGGTCACGAAGAGTCGGACACGACTAAACAATTAAACAACAACAACAATTTTAATAATAATAATAATAATAATAATAATAATAATAATAATAATAATAATTTATTTATACCCCGCCCATCTGGCCAGGTTCCCCCAGCCACCCTGGGTGGCTTCCAACAAAACATTAAAATACAGAAATCCATCAAACATTAAAAGCTTCCCTAAACAGGGCTGCCTTGAGATGCCTTCTAAAGGTCTGGTAATTGTTGTTCTCTTTGACCTCTGGTGGGAGGGCGTTCCACAGGGCGGGTGCCACTACCGAGAAGGCCCTCTGCCTGGTTCCCTGTAACTTGGCTTCTCGTAGTGAGGGAACCGCCAGAAGGCCCTCGGCACTGGACCTCAGTGTCCGGGCAGAACGATGGGGGAGGAGACGCTCCTTCAGGTATACTGGACCGAGGCCGTTTAGGGCTTTAAAGGTCAGCACCAACACTTTGAATTGTGCTCGGAAACGTACTTTTAAGAAATAAACATGTGCTCAGTTTCCCCCAACCAACCACCCACCCCAAATATTCCATCGTGACCTTGAATGACCCTGGGTAAATGGAGCCCCCATGTCCGGACGCAGTCTACCTTTGAACCATGGCAGCTGAGGAGGGTAAATGACAGAGGGTGTTTTTGCCACACCTGGGCTGGCGCAGTCAGACATCGGATGACGGAGCAGGTGGGCCTTTTGTCCAGAACCACCAGGGCTCTGTGTTTTCTCTCTTCTCTTTCATGTTCGTTTATTATCTTTGCACCGGCCAGCCCTAAACCGGCTGCCGCAACGGGGCGTTGTAAGCAAACTGACCCTGTGCAGAGCTTCCTCCTCCTTTGAAGCTCTCGAAAAAAGTTTTGATCTCACAATGGACCTGGCGGGGCTTATTTATAGCACTCTCAGGAGGCAGGCAGGCTTAGATCCATCCGCCGAGGAGGGGAAGTGGCACACCGTCCTTTAAATGCGGTCGCATTTTCATGCACGTACGCACTGCAGCGTCCTTTGCCAACCGGGCGCCCTCCTGGCACCTTGAGCTACGACTTCCAAGAAACCTGGAGGGCGCCGCATTGGAGAAGGGCGCTTTGCAGACTGCCTCCCCTCATGCCAAGACTTCTAAGAGGAAATGTGGAGAAAAGCTGTCGTAAACTAGGGAGGCAAAAAAATTAAGGGGGTCTCCTCTACATTTCCCCCCAAACCAGGGTTTTCATCTTCTATCCCCCAGCGGTTAATTTCTCAGTAATAGGTACGGGGGCTCGAGCCCCTGCTCTGCCCTGCGGTTCTTCCTCGCCCCCTTGTGCCACTGCAACGTCCTTTGTTGCAGCTGCTCAAACAAATACAGGGAACTCTGCACGTGCTCAGAGGCCCTTCGCCATCCTTTGTTCGCAGGAGCGAATTGTCATTCAGCAAAATTTAATATGCTGCTTGGATGCCAAAAAAAGACCCTTAAAGGTTTGCTGGAAATGACTTGAGCGTGGTTGCCAGTTAACCTTTGCTGTCCCTCCTTCTCCTCCTCCCTTTTTTGGGGTCAAGAAGCCCTTTCCGTGTTTACATTTCTGAAGCTCCAGCACTATCCCCTAATATGGTCCTCTCTTGCGCTGGTGTCTGTCAGGACAGCCTCCCCTGGGTGCCTTCGGTGGGAGGGCCATCTCCCAGATTGCCGGAAAACAAATGCACTAATAAACACACACACACAACACTAACTTTAGTCCCACTGCTGTCTCTCTCCTCTCCAGCAGAGCACAAACCCTCAGCCAGCCATCCTTAAAGCCTGCCTTTCCTCCTCCAGCTCGCTACCGGCTTTCAGGAAAAAAACAGCAACCCACAATTCCCCCCTCAAAAGGAGCTCTCAGCCCCTCTCCACTCTGACCCACAAGCCAGCAGCATTTCGCCTTAAAACTCAAGCGGCAGGCAGAAATCCAACAGGTGAAGCGCACCAACAAAGCTCCACGTGTTGGATTCCCCCCTCAAAAGGAGCTCCCAGCCCCTACCTACTCTGACCCACAAGCCAGCAGAATTTCTTCTTAAAACTCAAACGGCAGGCAGAAATCCAACAGGTGAAGCGCACCAACAAAGCTCCACGTGTTGGATTTCTGCCTGCCTGCTCAGGGGGAAAGCCATGCCAGGAAATTATAACCTTGCAAGGGAGCTTTGCTTCGCCCGCTAGGCCGCACAGCCTGCTGCAGGCTGCAGGGTTCCCCCCCCCTCTCACCTCTGGCTCCTTCCTGGCCGTCTGGCTGCTCCTCCCTGCCCAGTGCTATGGAAACGGGCCTCGCCCCAAATACCAGACCCAGAGGAAGAGGGAGGGGACAGGCCTCCAGCAACTGCAGCAGCGAGGAGGAGGCATGAGTCACTTGGAGGACAGCCTCAGAAAGCCGGCTCAGGATGGTCCCTCGGAGGAAGGTATGTGTGGCATCCCCTTGGCAGCCCCCCTCCTAGCCCCAAATACTCCTTGCAGCCCCCCAGAGAGGAGGCTGCTACTAGCCCCGCGATGCCCTCCACGGTTCGTGCCGTCCAAACCAGTCGCCAGAAGAAGCCGCCAGAGGGGAGAGTAGCTCTTGAACTCGGTACCAGCTTGCGGGTTCCCCAGAAAAAAGCATCTATCTGGTTGGCCCCTGAGAGGGACAGGATGCTGGGCTAGTGAAACCACCGGCCTGATCCTGCTGGCTTTTCTGATGGTCTTAAGGCAGCTGTTTCGTGCAGAATGAGCTCCCTTGTCATCTCTAACCGAAAATGCAGCCAGCTCTGGGGTGGAGGACTGCATTGATGATGCCTAGAGGTCGTATGGGGCCGTGGTGGTGTTGGCAGGGATCCCTGGCTTACGAGGGGCAGGGCAGGTACGGGGCATGGTGGCGGCCAGTCTGGGCATGTGGAAGGCGTTCCACCGGAAGCCGAAAACTCGGATGTTTTAGGAGGATTTGGGCCGTTAAAGGAAGGCAAACCACATTTTCAATGTGGCAGAAGGAGAGCGCAAGATATCCTTTGCCAGGGAGCTGGCGGCAAAACTCTTGAACGCGAGGAAATTGGCACAAATGAGAAACCCACAAGGGGCACCGGAGCAGAGGGGAGCCCTATAGCTTTGGACAGGCATTTCTCACACCTCGCATGCCTAAATAGCCTTGGCATGAGTGTTATGCAAAGGTGGAAGCAGGGCACGTTTCTGCGCCTCTGCCCGGCGGCAAAATAACTTTCGGCCTTGAGGCTGTGCCCCCTGGCGTGCCATCCTGGGGTTACGTGCGGGACGTGGGGTTACAGGAAGGCTTCGTCTGCCGGCGCGTCACTGAAGAGCTCTGTGTTACAACACGCCTTCCTATCTGTTGGCAGATGGGCTTTCGATGGTGCAATATGTGGGAGACAAAATGCCCCCCAGGTCCGGGGTCCTGTTTTCCCGGTGGCCAACCAGATGCCCTGGGGGCTACTGAGCGCAACGGCGACCCTCTCCTCGCTTCTGAATCCCAGCAAGGGAGGAACAGAGCCATTGTGGCTGTTTGCCATTGATCCTCCACCTTGGGACCAGTTTACCTATGAGATCGGGTGGCTTCCACATTTGTAAGACCATACTGTATTAGCGTGGCTGCACCTGAACTTTGGAACTCCCCGCCTCTTGATGACAACTTTACTTTTTTTCTGGTGCCTGCCAAAATAAAAAAATAACAGAGGTTCCACCTGCTTTTCCTTTTGTTGTTGGTTTAACTTTCGGATCGTCGTCAACGGCTGTTAATCCTGATAAATTTGCTGCGTTTTCCTTTCGGAAAAGAATGTAAATGAATAGATTGCCCTGATCCTCTTCTTCTCCAAGGCCATTGAAACTGGTGGCCATCGCTGTCTTTCACGAGAGCAAATTCTGTGGTTGAACTGAGCGGTGGCTGAAGGGCGATTTCCTTTGCTGTGAGGTCCTACGGCTTTTCCCGGGTAGCTCCTGCAAACGTTTTTCCACAAGGCCAAAAACAGTCGAGGGTGTGTGTGTGTGTTTGTGTCCATTCTCCCTCTTTCCGGTGACCCCCCCCCCTCCACAAATGTGATCTTTTAGGGCTGTTCTCCCACTTGGCTGAACTTCTCGCTGTTGGTGGTGAGGGGAGAGACGATGATAGTGGATAATATAATCACTGATGTCAAATATTGACATTTCTCCTGCCAACCCTAGCACAATCCTCTCTGGGCAAGGCTGGCCTCACCCTAGTTCCTGGGAACTGGGAAGAGATGGCAATTTGCAACATCTTTGGTTTCCAAAGCTCATTTCCTCTCTCCTTCTGGTGCCACACGCTGGAGGGGGACGACGACGTTGGCGTTACAGGAAATAGGGAATAATTTGTTCTCTCTTCACCAAGGTTAAAACCAGAGGCAGACAAACAGGGCAGTTTATGGAGTAGCACTGATTCTCCCCTCTCTCCCAAGTTCCCAACAACATCTCTCTTCTGGGGGCTTCCCATAAAACTCAAGGATGCCTCTGTTTGGGAACGGAAAAATGAACCGTTTTGGTGTCCAAATGGGACACATCTACCCCCAACGCACATTTGAATATCATCGTGATTGCTATTATTCCTTACATAATCATTATATGTAAGGTAAAGGGACCCCTGACCATTAGGTCCAGTCACGGACGACTCTGGGGTTGCACACTCATCTCGCTTTACAGGCCGAGGGAGCCGGCGTTTGTCCGCAGACAGTTTTCCCGGGTCATGTGGCCAGCATGACTAAGCCGCTTCTGGCGAAACCAGAGCAGCTCACAGAAATGCCGTGTACCTTCCCGCTGGAGCAGTACCTATCTATTTATCTACTTGCACTTGGACGTGCTTTCGAACTGCTATGTGGGCAGGAGCAGGGACCGAACAACGGGAGCTCACCCTGTCGCAGGGATTAGAATCATAGAATCATAGAGTTGGAAGAGACCACAAGGGCCATCCAGTCCAACCCCCTGCCAAGCAGGAAACACCATCAAAGCATTCTTGACATATGCCTGTCAAGCCTCTGCTTAAAGACCTCCAAAGAAGGAGACTCCACCACACTTCTTGGCAGCAAATTCCACTGCCGAACAGCTCTTACTGTCAGGAAGTTCTTCCTAATGTTGAGGTGGAATCTTCTTTCTTGTAGTTTGAATCCATTGCTCCGTGTCCGCTTCTCTGGAGCAGCAGAAAACAACCTTTCTCCCTCCTCTATATGACATCCTTTTATATATTTGAACATGGCTATCATATCACCCCTTAACCTTCTCTTCTCCAGGCTAAACATACCCAGCTCCCTAAGCCGTTCCTCATAAGGCATTGTTTCCAGGCCTTTGACCATTTTGGTTGCCCTCCTCTGGATTCGAACCGCCGACCTTCTGATCGGCAAGCCCTAGGCTCAGTGGTTTGGACCACAGCGCCACCCGCGTGCCTCAATCATAATACCTACGTCCACTGATTTCAAGAGGCTTTGTTATGTCCTTTACGTTTTGTTGGAAGCTGCCCAGAGTGGCTGGGGGTAACCCAGCCAGATGGGCAGGGTACAATATTATTATTATTATTATTATTATTATTATTATTATTATTATTGCCTCCAATACACCTGTTTCTCAAGGCAATCTGCAAAATGGAATGAGAACAGTTCGAAAGCAACACTGAAAATAACATCAGATAAGTTTCGAGGCGTGTGGATTAGGCTAAGCTGGGAAAGCTTGTCCCTCACATATAGTGAGAATTTAAGAACATAAAAGAAAGGGCTTCCTCCATAGGCGTGGAGTTCCATAGGTTAACGATGTGTTGCATAGAAAAGTGCTTTCTTTTCTCTGTCCTCAATCTCCCAACATGCAGCTTCACTGGAGTTCTAGTGTTAGGAGAGGAAAACCTTTCTCTATCCATTTCCACCCCCACCCCATTGCATAATTCTATAATTTTCTCTAGGGAAATTCAATAATTTAATAATTTTTTTATCCTGTCACCTCTCACTCAACTTTTCTCTTAAGCTAAAAAGTCCCTGGCCCTTGAAACCCTTTCCCCCCGAGGGGTACTGCTCCATCCCCTCAATTATTTAGGTACTCCTTTCCCCGAACTTTTCCAACTTGGCATGTTCGTTTCCAAGGCTGAGGCAACCACACAGAGGTTTCTCGTTCTGGTCTAACTAGTCCCGAGAAGAAGAAAAAGGCAGCTATGCTTGCTCCATTTCTCTCTCGGCTTGAAGGTGACCTCTCACCTTCAGGTACACACACAGAGAGAGAGAGAAAGGTGAGAAGGAAGTTGTAAAAAACCCTGCAACCTGAGAAGAATCTGTCTCTAAACAACAAAGCGATGGAGGGAGGGAGAATTCATCATAAATGTACAGTACCTTGGTTCTCAGACTTAATCGGTTCCGGAAGTCCGTTCCAAAACCAAAGCATTCCAAAACCAAGGCGGGCTTTCCCGTAGAAAGTAAGGCAAAACGGATCAATAATCCGTTCCAGACTTTGGAAAACAACCCCTAAAACAGCCATCTAACATGAATTTTACTATGTAACGAGACCATGGATCCGTAAAACAAAAGCAATAATCAATGTGCTGTACTATAAAATAAATAAGACAGTATCGTAGATGATAAAAATAAAAAGTACATTTTTTCCCTTACCTGCACTGACGATAGTCATTGTGTGGATGGGGGACTTTTATCCATTTCCGCAGTCATGCAATCGATCAATCAGTAGCTGGACTGGGTTCCACACAGTAACAAAAAATGAATTAACAGGGGGGGGGGAGCCTCAAAACCAAAAACGCAAAATAATTAGCAAAAGCAAAAGCACTGAACTTAATCCGTTCCGGAAGTTGGATTGACTTCCGAAATATTCGAAAACCAAGGCGCAGGCGCCCCGGAAACAATAGCCGGCAGCCGCATCAGACGTTCGGCTTCCGAAAAATGTTTGAAAACCGGAACACTTACGTCCGGGTTTTCGGCGTTTGGGAACCAAGGCGTTTGAGAACCAAGGTACCACTGTATAGGGATAACCTGGGACTCTGGAGTTCCTTAACGCCATCTCTGTGAACCGTCTTCTGGACACGAAGTTTCCAACGTGAGTTTGCTGGGTGGTTTTGGGTGCAGATTTGGGGTGCCACAGAGAGCGGGGCGAAGCGGCTCTGGGCGGCGACCGGAATCCAGCTGTGAGCCGAGAAAAGGGATCCATCGCCCATGCTCTTTTATCCCCCTGTGTTTTTTCCCAGGAAGGAGAGGAAGATGCGGGGAGTGGGATAACCTTCACCTTAATCTTGTCCGTCTTCACAGCCGTGTTGGGGTCCCTGCAGTTTGGATACAACATTGGAGTCATCAACGCACCGCAAGAGGTTTGTGGGGTGTTTGTGTGTGTGTGTTCCCCTGGGAGGAAAGAGGGTCAGACCCCAAGGCTGGCTGGGCAGAAAAGAGAGGGGTCGTCCCAAACATCGGGGGGGGGGTAGCAGGTTGGAGAGGATGAAAGAATGGATGGAAGATAATTCTGTTTTTTTAAGTATATTATTGGGTATGAAAGGACAGGAAAATTACAGAGTGAATTAATACTACATTGTTATTATGAATTTATAGGGACTGTACAAATATATTTTTAAAAAATCAAAGCAGCAACATTTTGTCTTGCAGTGGAACCTCGGTTTTCGAACGATTCGGAGGCCGATCGCTGAAAATCCGGAAGTAAATGCTCCGGTTTTCGAATGGTTTTCGGAAGCCGAACGTGCTACAAGGCTTCCGTTTTTAGTTTCCCTATCGTATTGAGGCTTCCGCTTTCGTTTTTCGGACGTTTCGGAAGTTGAACAGTCTTCCGGAACGGATTACGTTCAAAAACCGAGGTTCCACTGTATAAGAATATGCATTAAACGTTCTTCCGAATGTTTTTCAAATACCTGTTTTGGACTGCTTTTTATCGACAATTTTAATTTGTAAATTTTGTAAGCAACTCAGGTTGGTTTTCTTTTTTGTACAATCAAGTGGTATATGGATTTTCTTAAATGAAAAATGAAATGAATTTCCTTAAATGAAATGAAAAAACAATTTGGAACAGAAGGCGATGCCCTCCTGCAGAGTCAGACCAGTCGTCCACCAAACTCAGTATTGTCCACACCAGCCCCTCTCAACCTTGGGGTCCCCAGGTATTGTTGGACTACAACTCCCATCATCCACTGGCCCTGCTAGCTAAAGATGATGGGAGTTGTAGTCCAGGAACACCTAGGGACCCGCAGCTGAGAAAGGCAGCTCCACACTGACTGGCAGCGTCTCTCCAGGGTTTCAGAAAAGGGGGCGTTCCCAGCCCTAAATCCCAAGGATCTAAACCCGAGATGTTCTGCATGCCAAGCAGCTCCTCTGTCCACAAACTATTATAGTAATCTAAAGAATTCACTGCAGATTATTGATATAGTTTGCTTTGCTCTGATAAACTTAATAAATAAGAAGCCAGGCCCTGCCTTCGTACTTGCAATTTAAGATACACAATAGAAAAGAGTTAAAGGTTGGGGTAGTTGAGAGAGGAGAATCAGCAATGTTGGTTAGTCTATGTGTGTTTGTGTGCTTGTGGGTCCTGCAATGCAAATCAGGGTATTTTAAACACATTTTCCTTTTTGAAAAAGAAATTGTGAAACTTATTATTATTATTAAAATTTATATACTGGCAAAGTTAACATGTTTAATTAGAGCAAAATCATCACCGACATTTGTTAAGGATTGGAAATTTCTCTCTTTTTGCAAGAAAGAGAAAAATGAACTTGTAATATTGGGGTTTGAAGATCAAAAAATAATGGTTTATAGAAGATAGAATGGTTGAAGGAATGAAGTTGCAGGACAGAGAGCTGAAAGTCCTTTTACTCTTTTCTATCGGGTGGCGCTGTGGGTTAAACCACAGAGCCCGGGGCTTGCCGATCAGAAGGTTGGCGGTTCGAATCCCCGCGATGGGGTGAGCTCCCGTTGCTCGGTCCCAGCTCCTGCCAACCTAGCAGTTCGAAAGCACATCAAAATGCAAGTAGATAAATAGGGACCGCTCTGGCGGGAAGGTAAACGGCGTTTCCGTGCGCTGCTCTGGTTCGCCAGAAGCGGCTTTGTCATGCTGGCCACATGCCCTGGAAGCTGTACACCGGCTCCCTCGGCCAATAATGCGAGATGAGCGCGCAACCCCAGAGTCGGTCACGACTGGTCCTAATGGTCAGGGGTCCCTTTACCTATCTTTCTATAGTTTTTCCTTCTTTTCCCTTCTCTCTCCCGGAATCTCCTTTTCTTGGTTTCCCCCCATCTTCCTGACTTTGTTCTTCCTTTAGACTTAAGTAGCTATCTTAGTATAGTATAGAAAGATACTTTTGTAATGGGTCGATATTTTTGTACAGTATATCTATGAATGACAAATAAAAAAGTTGTTGATAATATTCGTGATAATTAAAAAGAAGCAAGCTTCTCTTCTGCCCTCCATCCGAAGACGGCACAGATCGGTTTGCGATAGAAGAGAGGCTTTTCCCAACTGACCCTGCTTCCTTCCCGCTTCGCTCAGATCATCGAGCAGAACTACAATGCTACTTGGCTACACCGCAACGGGGAGTATATCGATCCCAACACCCTCAAAACGCTCTGGTCCCTGTCGGTCGCCATCTTTTCCATCGGCGGAATGATCTCTTCCTTCATGGTGGGCGTTGTCTCGGAATGGCTCGGCAGGTAAGCCCTCTCCGTGCGAAGCCGTAAGGAAGCAGAGGGTTCCTCTGAACATGTGCAGAGAGCGCCCATCCCTGGGCAACTACAACCGCAGGGTGGATTTGATTTCGATCAAATGGATTTAAATCACAGTTTAAATCACTAGTCAGTAAGACTTAATTCACTAATCGGTAAGACCTGGTTTAAATCTTTTTATTTTATTTTTTTACAGAAAGACTCATTCTTGCTGGTATAATCTTAATATTTACCAACCAGATGAAGGTTTCATTTTCGGAATAATAAATTTTCAGAGTAGTTTTTACAGTTATATCAAAAATTACTGATGTGGTTATCCTATTAGAAATACTGTACATAGACAGATAATTATGAAATTATTGTGAAGTTTAATCCTTTAACTGTTTATTTTTGGACAACTTTTCTGCTGTACTTTATTGGAAGGAGAAAAATAACAATTTTCTTATTAACAATTTAAACAATTCATTTAACTAAAACAATAACATTATAGCATATGTATCCATGTTTGTTAACTGATGTGGTTAAATGATTTTTTTAAAAAAAAACAACAACTTAGTTTTAGCACACATGAAAAACTTAAAACAAACCCTCATTTCCTGATGAATAGCCTTTGGACTATAATGTAACTTAAATAGAAAACTATATTTAGAAAGTTTTTTCCTCCAAAATCTTTTTATTTAAAAAATCCAATTTAAATTTTAAAAAATCCAATTTTTTTGATTTTTTTCTAAAAAAACATTCATTTTTGCCCACCCTGACTACAACCAATCACTCCAAATTTATCGATGATTGGGCAGATTGCCAATATTTCACCCCCGTAGTGTTTGTGAGCATGTAATAACCGTACGACTGGCAGTAATTCAACAGGTGAAGCTCCGGTTGTCACTACTTGGCTATGTTGGAAGAGGCGGCACCTGTTGAGTTTCTGCCTGCTATAGGAGCCAGCCCAGGAGCCAGCCCAGAAATGAGAACGAAGTAGTTCTAATAGTTATTTGCAAGGTCACCTTACCCATAAATGTATGCTTGTGTGCTTTGATCTGCAGAAATGGCACTCTTACAGGTGCCACATATTTGTTCTGTTCTTGCAAGAAATCAGGTACTGTATTTTAGTGTAGTAGCCCCTAGACCAGTGATGGCGAACCTATGACACGCGTGTCAGACGTGACACGCAGAGCCCTCACTGCTGGCACACGCCCCATCGGCCCATTCACGCTGCTGTTGGTCCCCCCCCCCATTTGTTCTCCCACTCCTCCTACAGCTTGTCTTGCTACAGCTTGTCTCCGCTGTTAAAACCCGGATCCTTTGTTGTTGTTGCTGGTAGCCAGAGATTGGTTTTTAACCCTTTCTGTGCTGTTTTTTCTGGCGCTTTGGCAGACTATGATTGGGTGTAACAGCGTTCATTTTTTAACCCGTTCTGTGCTGGTTTTTTTGTCGCTTTGGCAGACTATGTCGGTGCTGCATGTTAGTTCCAGCGAAGGTATTATTCGTCATTTATTTCTGTTCTCTTCCCCCCCCCCAAAAAAAGTGCAGCAGCTTTGGGGCATCCCCCTCCAAAAAAGCAAAGCAACTTTTGCACCCCCCAAAAATCCTCCAAAACTTTGGTCAGCAACTCCCCCCAAAAAGCTCAACAACTCTGGGCACTTTGTGATAAATAAGGGGTTTTTGGTTTGGTTTGGTTAAATCATTAGTTTTTGGTTTATTAAATACAGTTATATATTACAACTATACATTTTTGTTATTTAAACTATAAATATCGTGAAATTATGGTTTTTTCTGGAAGTGACACACCACCCGAGTTATGCTCATTTTTTTGGCGAATTTTGACACACCAAGCTCAAAAGGTTGCCCATCACTGGCCTAGACTTTGGAACTCCCTGCCTCTTGATGTCAGGCAAACACCTTTGCTGTACCCTTCCCGTCACCTGCTTAAAACCTTTCCAGAAACATGTCCATTGAGGTGTTTTGATCACTTTTTTGTCTACTGTTTCAATCTTGTAAGTGTTTTAAACTGTTTCCTCCCCCCAATTGATCATTTTAATATGTCTTGTAAACCTGCTTTGATGTTTCAGGACAACCCAGCGGTATATAAATTTTGCCAGAAAATAAGCAGCCAATAGCTAAGAAGTCTTCTCAGAAAATGGGGTTTATATGTTGCTGGATTGTCCTAAAACCTCTCAGTGGTTGACAATAAATACGAAAATTCTACGTATTTATTTTATCGATAGCCTTAATGCTTCTTGTAACCTGCGTAGAGGTTTCACGACAACCAGGCAGTACGTAAATCTTGTCAGTTAATACATAAAGAGGAATTATTATCAGAAAATGGCATTTGTATTCCGATTGGCCTCTATAAATATGAAAGATATAAATAAAAACGGTGAAAACTGTTTAAACGATAAATTAAAACCAACAGCAGGCTGACGAGAGATTAAAACAGATCGACGTTGACGTGTCCAGATTGGCTTGCCTGAATAAAAAATGCTTTCAGCAAGCGGTTGAGGCTTGTATAAACTTAACTTTGATTTTACGCTTTTGCACGTTCTGCCCTCAGAGACTATTTGCAAGCCGCAACTTGGATCTGGGATTTTAATCCCTCGTTTCTTGCAGCGAACACATAATCGTTTCTTCTACAGCAGAGGAGCCTTGCCTGCTGAGCGTGGGCCGGATCCAGCCCGGCATCCTGTGGCAAAAAGACTTGCCAGCCTTCACGCTTTATCTCACGATCTGAACGTTAGGGAGGGGCGTCTAAAGGGCGAGATTATCTCTCGGCACTGATATCAGGAGATAAAATATTGCTCCGGTGGCTCTTTAGCGATCCTCTCTAGACAGCGGCCTGAGGATCGGAGGGGGTGGGGCAGATAAAAGAAAGCCCTTCTTCCCACAGCGCAGAATTAACCAGTGGAACTCCCAGCCACAGTACACAGCAACGGCCACCGACTTGGAAGGCTTTAAAAGAGGATTGGGCAAATTCATGGAGGAGGAGAGGGCTTTCGATGTCTACTAGGCAATATGGCTATGCTCCAATTCAATGGTGTAACAGTGGAAAATGTCGATCACTTCTCCTACCTGGGCAGTTATCTTTCCACAAGGGCCAACATTGATGCCGAAATGCAGCATCGCCTGAGCTCTGCGAGTGCGGCTTTCTCCCGAATGAAGCGCAGAGTGTTTGAGGACCCGGACATTCGCAGGGAAACCAAAATGCTTGTTTACAAAGCTATTGTACTACCAACCTTACTAATACGCTTGTGAAATATGGACCACTTATAAACGCCATCTCCAACTCCTCGAAAAATTCCATCAACGGTGTCTCCGAAATTTTTTACGCATCACTTGGAAATACAGGCAAACTAATAGCAGTGTACTGGAAGAAGCAAAGATCACCAGTGTTGAAGCAATGATTCTTCAACATCAACTTCGTTGGCCTGGTCATGTTGTGCGGATGCCTGATGATCGTCTTCCAAAGCAACTACTCTATTCCGAACTTAAAAATGGAAAGCGTAATGCTGGTGGTCAACAAAAGAGGTTTAAAGACTGTCTCAAGCCAAAAAATGTAGTATAAACACTGACAATTGGGAAACACTGGCCTGCGAGCGCTCCAGTTGGAGAACAGCCTTTAACAAAGGTGTCATGGGCTTTGAAGACACTCGAACTCAGGACGCAAGGGAGAAACATGCTAAGAGGAAAGCACGCTTGGCCAATCCACACCATGATCAACTCCTGCCCAGAAACCAATGTCCCCACTGTGGAAGGATGTGTGGATCCAGAATTGGCCTCCATAGCCACTTACAGACTCATTGTTAAAACCGTGTTTATGGAAGACAATCTTACTCGGCTACGAGGGATCGCCAAAGAAGAAGAAGCTCTGCCTCCACAAGATGCCACTGACATAGCTGTTGTGGCCTCTGTGAATTTGCCCAGTTCTCTTTTAAAGCCACCCAGGTTGGTAGCCATTGCTGCCTCCTGTGGCAAGGAGTTCCGCAGGTTAACGCCACGCTCTGTGAAGAAAGGCTTTCTTTTATCTGAATCTTCCAACGTGCAGCTTCGTTGAATGTCCACAAGTTCTGGTGCTTTGAGAGGAGGAGGAAAACGTTTCTCTATCCGCTCTCTCTACACCACGCGTCATTTTCTAAACGTCTAATCTTGTCGCCTCTTCCTCGCCTTTCCTCTAAACTAAAACAAAAACTTCAACGCTGCAACCTTCATTCATAGCAGAGTCGCTCCAACCCCCTGACCAATCTCTAAGGGGATTTGAGTCGTAAGTCAGTCTAGTGGTTAGTGTGTCACTCAGGCTGCAGGACCAGGGTTCGAATCCTCACTCAGCCCCGAAAGCTCATTGGGTGACCTTGAGATTCAGTCGCTGCCTCTGAGCCTAATCTACCTTGCAAGGTTGTCGTGAGATGGGATCGAGAGGGTGGGGTAGAACCCTCTACGTCAAGGCTACGCAACCTAGGGCCGGATGCGGCCCAATCGCCTTCTCAATCCGGCCCGCAGACAGTCCAGGAATCAGCATGTTTTTACATGAGTAGAATGTGTCCTTCTATTTAAATTGCATCTCTGGGTTATTTGTGGGGCCTGCCTGGTATTTTTGCATGAGTAGAATGTGTGCTTTTATTTAAAATGCATCTCTGGGTTATTTGCGGGGCATAGGAATTCGTTCATTCCCCCCCCCCCAAAAAAAATAGTCCGGCACACCACATGGTCTGAGGGACGGTGGACCGCGGTGCCCATGGCTGAAAAAGGTTGCTGACCCCTGCTCTACGTCAACCCTCAGACTCCTCGGAGGGAAGGCATGGACTATATGATTGTAATCAATAAATAAATGAAACGTCGTATTAAATTCTTTGAAACTAGCCGAAAAACAACAACAGACTCTTTCATTTCCTCTGTGGTTTTAGGAAGAGGGCGATGATTGTGAACAATGGCTTGGCCTTCCTCGGTGGCGGTTTCATGGGCCTGGCCAAACTCGGCAAGTCCTACGAGATGATGATTATCGGACGGTTCCTGATTGGGGCTTTCTCAGGTAAGGAAGCGGGTTGGGCTAGATGACCCTTGGGGGTCCCGTCTAACCCTACAGTTCTACGAAAGGACACACTGGTTTTGAACCAGTGATGCCAGTGGGAATAGAGAAGAAAACCTGGATATATTTTTGTCGGTGGGGCCTCAGTTAAGTGCCAGGCGAAAATGTTTCTCTGTAACCTGTCCTTTGGCTGATTATTCTTTTAAATGTGTTTGTTATTGGTTTGTTTTTTGTTTCATTACGTTTTTTGCGTTCCCACCTTGTGTTTTTATGCGGCAAACCACCCTGTGACCTTCAGATCTTCTACATTTCAAGTCTCGATTCAAATTGCTGCTCTGGGTTATCCCGCTGGCGTAAATAAATATTTACTATGCCTTATACTTTTCAAGTGAGGGGGTGTGGGAATGAAAATTAGGGAAATGCTATATGCGTTCATGAATTAAGTCGCTTCTGGGGTTCCTCTGGGATTAGGGGGGGGCTGAGACTGGAGCAGGGTGGATTTGATTTAAATCAAATAGATTTAAATCACTAGTCAGTAAGTCTTGATTTAAATTATTTTTTAACAGAAATACTCATTCTTGCTGGTATAATCTCAGTATTTACAACCAGATGGAAGGTTTCATTTTTTGAATAATAAATTTTCAGAGTAGTTTTTACAGTTATATCAAAAATTACTTATTATTATTTGGTTATACTATTAGAAATACATAGGCAGATAATTATGAAATTATTGCGAGGTTGAATAAGTGAACTGTTAATATTTGGACAACTTTTCTGCTGTACTTTATTGGAAGGAGAAAAAGAACAATTTCCTAAAACCCTTAAGAAAGAAAGAAAGAAAGAAAGAAAGAAAGAAAGAAAGAAAGAAAGAAAGAAAGAAAGGAAGGAAGGAAAAGAAAAAAGAACAATTTCCTTAATAACAATTTAAACAATTTGTTTAACTAAAACAATAGCATTATAGCATATGTATCCATGTTTGTTAACTGATGTGGTTAAACAATTAAAAACAACAACTTAGACTGAGTTTTAGCACACATGAAGAACTTTAAACAAATCCTTATTTCCTGATGAATAGCCTTTGGACAATAATGTACGGTAACTTAAATAGAAAACTATCATTAGAAAGATTTTTCCTCCAAAAGCATTTTATTTTAAAAATCCGATTTTTTAAAAAAAAAATCATTGATTTTTATCCACCCTGGACTAGAGCATTATTCGTTTCATGGCACACCCACCTCCGGGAGAGATTAGCCTACAAAGTCTAAAATTAAGTTAGTTGCTCCTCCCCTTTTGACTGTGGCTCCGCCCACCATGGCCATGTGGCTCCCTGGGGTGAGATAAAGCTTCGCCAAAGCGACTGCTAGTTGGTTCCATGTGTGACTCAGCTGGAGATCATCCTCTGCGGCTGGACTGTAACGTGACAAACTGCCAGGCGCAGAGAGGGAACATTTGAGTAACGGCTGCAGCAGACAAGAATCTCGGATGAACCTTTGGACTGAAGAGTCATCGCTAGCCGTCAGCAAGACTGGGTGCGTGGCCAGGGGCACGGTGCCAAGGCAGAAGTACGTCTTGTGAAGAATAAAAGGGGGCGCTTCCTGTCCCACCCTGTTTTGGGGCTTCCTGGAGTCATCTGTAGAAGGAAGCCGGCCTCATTTAGCAAGGCGGGGAAAAGGCATTCTGTTTGCCTTTTTCATGCCCTTTCTGTATGCGATGCCACCATCGAAGAGCTTTAGTTAGAGGGCCTTCTCGGTGGTGGCGCCCGCCCTGTGGAACGCCCTCCCATCAGATGTCAAAGAGAAAAACAGCTACCAGATTTTTAGAAGACATCTGAAGGCAGCCCTGTTTAGGGAGGCTTTTAATGTTTAATAGATTATTTTATTTCATTTTTCTGTTGGAAGCCGCCCAGAGTGGCTGGGGAAACCCAGCCAGATGGGCGGGGTATCCTATATAATAAAGTGCAAGTGTCTCTGCGTCCAGATTCCCTGTGTCCCTGTGTCCGCGCTACTGCTCATGTGCTCCACGGACACAAGGATTGGATGCAGAGACTGCACACACGCGCACACTCTCCCCACCCCCCCACCTACCGTTTCCCTGTGGTCGCCAACTGCTGCTTCCAGCCGGACTGAGCGTTGGCGGCGGGGGGGGGGGGGAGAGAGCGCGTGTGTGCGTCCAGCAAGGACAGGTCCCAGGGTTCGGAGAAGCGCTGCACAAGCGCTTTTCCGAACCCCGGGATGTCTCCTTCCTGTCGACGGCTGGGGGCGAGGAAGGAAGGAGGAGAAAGGGCTGCTTTCTCCTCCTTCGTTCCTGTCCCCCTGCTGCCGACAGGAAGGAGACATCCCGGGGTTCGGAGAAGCGCTGCTCTGGGTTATCCCGCTGGTGTTCTAGTGCCCGTTTACACAACGGGCTGAATTACACTAGTAAATAAAAAAGTATATTATTATTATTATTATTATTATTATTATTATTATTTATTATTATTATTATTATTATTATTATTATTATTATTATTATTATTATTAGTTGTGGCTCCAGTAGAGCTGGACAGGGACCCCATGGGTCATCTAGCCCAACCCCCTGCAACACAGAAATCTCAGATAAAGCATCCATGAATGATGACCCAGTCTCTGCTTAAAGGAAGAAGAGTCCTCCATCTCCCGAAGGTGTCTGTTCCGCTGCCGAACAGCTCTTACCATCAGAAAGTTCTTCCTAATAATAATAATAATAATAATAATAATAATAATAATAATAATAAATTTATACCCCACCTATCTGGCTGGGTTTCCCCAGCCACTCTAGTCGGCTTCCAGCAAAATATTAAAATACAATAATTCGTCAAATGTTAAAAGCTTCCCTAAACAGGGATGCCTTCAGGTGTCTTCTAAAAGTCAGATAGTTGTTTATTTCCTTGACATCTGGTGAGAGGGTGTTCCACAGGGCAGGTGCCACCACCGAGAAGGAGACGCTCCTTCAAGTATACTGGGCCTTTGAGGCCGTTTAGGGCTTTCAAGGTCAGCACCAACACTTGGAATTTTGCTCAGAAATGTCCTGGGAGCCAATGTAGGTCTTTCAGGACCGGTGTTATGTGGTCTCGGCAGCTGCTCCCAGTCACCATTCTAGCTGCCGCATTCTGGATTAGTTGCAGTTTCCGGGTCACCTTCAAAGGTAGCCCCACATAAAGCGCATTGCAGTAGTCCAAGCAGGAGATAACCAGAGCATGCACCACTCTGGCCAGACAGTCTGTGGGCAGGGAGGGTATCATCCTGCGTACCAGATGGAGCTGGTAGGCAGCTGCCCTGGACACAGAACTTACCTGCGCCTCCATGGACAGAGGAGAGTCCAAAATGACTCCCAGGCTGCGCACCTGGTCCTTCAAGGGCACAGTTACCCCATTCAGGACCAGGGAGTCCTTCACACCCGCCCACCCCCTGTCCCCCCAAAACAGTACTTCTGTCTTGTCAGGATTCAACCTCAATCTGTTAGCCGCCACCCATCCTCCAACCGCCTCCAGACATTCAGAATCTCTGAGTGATGTTTAGTCGGAATCTTCTTCCTTGTAACTTGAAGCCACGGGTTCGAGTCCTACCCTCCAGAGCGGGGGGGGGGGACAAGCTTGCTCTCTCTTCCATGGGACAACCCTTCAAATATTTGAAGATGGCTCTCTTATCTCCTCTCAGTCTCCTCTTTGCCGGGCTAAACATGCCCCGTTCCTTCAACCGTTCCTCATCAGGCTCGGCTTCTGTCCCTTGTTGCGGCTTGTCAACATCCTCCTTTAAATGTGGCACCCAGAACTGGACACAGTATTCCAGTTCTGCGATCCTTTCGAAGGCAGCTCCTATTTTGTCACATTAATCTGGCTGTTTCCCAGACTGACCCTGTGTTTCCTTCCGTGCCAGGATTTGCTTCGGGAATTGTGCCCATGTACGTGGGCGAAATCTCCCCTACCAACCTGCGTGGGGCGCTGGGCACACTGAATCAGCTGGCCATTGTCACCGGAATCCTCATTGCCCAGGTAATGAACAATTCCCTCCCCTCTCCCTCATACACACACATAGCATAGAATCCCAGGACTGTCGAGCGGGAAGGGGAACCCCGGGGGTCATCTAGCCCAACCCACTACAATGGAACCACCATTGGCCAGCTTCTCGGAAAATGAGTCCTGATTGCGGTATGTCAACTTCCTCAGTAAATTGAGGGAGAAGAGGTTTATCGAGGGTGGCTAGCCACAATAGCTGAGCTCTTCCTCCAAGCTTCTGAATACCAGTTGCTGGAAACTGCAAGGGGGAGGGGGTCTTGAGTTCGAATCCTGAATGTGGGTTTCTTGTAATGGGCATCTGACTGGCCACTGTGAGAACAGGATGCTGGACTAGATGGGCCACTGGCCGGGCATGCATAGATGCAACTTCCGGGAAACAGTAAGGAAAAACGGGGGTTCCCGGGAAATACGGGGTACTTGGCAGCTATGTAGAAAGTAACGCAAAACGGATTAATCCATTCCAAAACAACCCCTAAAAGAGAACTTTAACATGAATTTTACTGTCTAACGAGACCATGGATCCATAAAATGAAAGCAATAAACAATGTACTGCAGTCACACAATCAATCCATCAGTAGCTGAACCAGATACCACACAGTCACAAAAACAAAACAAAAAGAGCCGCAAAAACAAAAATGCAAAATAAATACCGGTAGCAAAAACAGACAGACCTCAGCGTAACATTCAAAACAGAAGCGTGGCACTCAAAATGGAGCATGTTCGGCTTCCGAAAAAAAGTTCGCAAACCGTAAGACCTACTTCCGGGTTTGCAGTGTTTGGGTTCCAAGTTGTTTGAGTAGTAAGGCATTTGAGAACCAAGGGACCACTGTAATTTCTTTGTTGAGTTTTCTGATGCAGCGACAGACCATACAGGGTTTTCTGAGGTCCGGTGATGGGGCAGACCCCAATATGAGGGTCAAGGGACTGCATAACCGCTGTCCGTTTTTTCCAACCCACGTTATGTGACAGGCTGTTCCCCCAGGCAATCGGAGCACAAGGAAGGAAGTTTAAGGAAGTTGCGGGGAGATGTCTGGACAGCTCCAGAGAGGGATTTTGGGGAAGTGGCCACCTCCCCGCTGGTCCTCACTGGGACTTCCCCGCAGTGGCTACCAGACAGAACCTATTTCTGCCCTGTGTTTGGGGAACTTGGCAGAAGGCACTGCCTGTCTCGTTTGGGCAAAAGGAAGAGACCAGGGCTCTCCTCCATGCTATGTGGGGCTACCTTTGAAGGTGACCCAGAAACTACAATTAATCCAGAATGCGGCAGCTAGACTGGTGACTGGGAGCGGCCGCTGAGACCACATAACACCGCTCTTGAAAGACCTACATTGGCTCCCAGTACGTTTCCAAGCACAATTCAAAGTGTATCTGCTCATAGCAAAGTATAATAATAATAATAATAATAATAATAATAATAATAATTCCACAGAGGCAGAAGCATAGCTATCCTTGCTGGTAGCCACCAATAGCCTTCTCCTCCTCTGTGAAGTTGCCCAGTCCTCTCTTAAAGCCGTCCAAAGTGTTGGACATCACTGCTTCCTGTGGCAGGGAGTTCCGCAGTTTAACTATACAGTCGTACCTTGGATCTTAAACGCTTTGGCTCCTGAACAAAGTGGCTCCTGAACGATCGAAACCCAGAAGTGAGTGTTCCCATTTCCAAACGATTTCCGGAAGCCGAATGTCCGGCACGGCTTCCGATTGGCTTGCAGGAACTCCCGGAATGGATTCCATTTGAATTCCGAGGTACGGCTGTATTTCTGTGTGGCCGCAAAAAGTATGGGGTATAGGATTATCGGGGGAAATTGGCTAAGGAAATGAAGGCTCTAGCTCGGGGGCCAGCAAACTTTTTCAGCAGGGGGCCGGTCCACTGTCCCTCAGATCTTGTGGGACGCCGGACTATATTTTAGGGAGAGGGGAAAACGAACGAATTCCTATGCCCCACAAATAACCCAGAGATGCATTTTAAATAAAAGCACACATTCCACTCATGTAAAAACACGCTGATTCCCGGACCGTCCGCAGGCCAGATTGAGAAGGCGGTTGGGCCGGATCCGGCCCCAGGGCCTTAGTTTGCATGCTCTAGCTCAGTGGTTCCCAACAGGTGGTCCGGGGACCCCCAGGTGTCCGCGAGCTATGCCAGAGGGGTCTGCAAGATGCTATTAGAATAAAAAATATATTAAATATATTTCGTATGATAACAGATTTTTTTTGTTTTGGCCGCTTCCTGCATGAGCAGAGTAGCGCAAAACTAGAATTAGATAGAGGCAGTAGTTCTGCTGTATGCCGTTAGGTGGCGCTTTACAAACACTACTGTTTTGCAAAGAGGCAGCACGCGCATTCTACTAACGCTCACCTCCCCAAGATGCTTTGTGCGCGTCAGCTTCATTTGTGCGCTACTGCGCAAGTACCCTGTCTTCTCCATTCCCCTCCCTCCTCCCTGGCGCGCGCTGCCTCTTTGCAAAACAGTAGTGTTTGTAAACAAAGCGTTGTTTTTCGCAGAAGCTACAGTTCACGTAGTTAAAAATGGACCGTTGGTTAAAAAGTGGCTCGTTAAAACGACAAAGGCCTACAGATGAAGAGGAAGATAATGCATTTGATGTTCAAGCAAGTAAGTCAGTGACTCTCGAACCGATCTTGTCAGTGTCCATTGAACCTAAATTGTCGGCGTCCCTTGAACCTAACCCTTCCAAGATCAGTGTTAAATTTACTGGAAAAATTAGATTAGGAATTAGATTTAGGATTAGAAATTAATGGGGGTCCTTGTCACAATAGCGGCTCGATGAGGGGTCCTCGAGAAAATTTTGTTGGGAACCCCTGCTCTAGCTGATGGCTTTGTGGAAATGTGGTTCTCTGATGTTCTCTGTTGAAAATTCAAATTGTTTGGCATCTTCTGCATAGTTTACAACTATGGCCGAAAACGTCCTTCCCGTATTTTCTGCTCTGCCCAGAACGGGGTGCGGGAGGGCATGTTCAGTGGAATCTGCAAAATCTGTTTTGAAAAAATGAATGAAACGAGAAATGTGTCAAGTGCCTTACCTGGCTTTTTCGTGCAACAGGTGTTTGGTCTGGACAGTCTTCTGGGCACGAGTGAGCTGTGGCCCCTCTTGCTGGGTATCTCGGTGGTCCCTTCCATCCTCCAGCTCCTGATGTTCCCCTTCTGTCCCGAGAGCCCTCGATACCTCTACATCATCCGCAACAAGGAGTCCAAGGCCAAAGAAAGTGAGATCTCCCCCTCCCCCTCTCCTATCCCTCTGCCTTTCCCCCATTCATAGAATCGTAGAATTGTGTAGTTGAATCCCCGCAAAGCTCTCTAGCCCAACCCCCGGCAATGCAGGAGTTACAGCGAATTCACGTGACTACAACATCATTTTATTTTGTTTTTAAATAGATTTAAAAACTGGGGGGAAATACACCACAGTTGATGTCAGATACATTTTTATCAAAACAAATAGTTGACCTAAATTAAAACACAGACCAGAAAGAGAAAAGGGGGGAGGAAAGATGAAGGGAAAAGAAAAGCAAGAAAAAGAAAAAAAAGAAAACTTCTGATTCTTCGTTTATCGGCGATATGCAGAAAATTATCCCACACATCCACTCCGGCACCCAACAAACCCACTTTCTATAAACCTGATCTTCAATCGCAGATATCATGCCCATTTTCTTTTTCACGTAAAAAGCCTATAAGAAGTTTCCAATCATTAGTAAATGTTGGCAATGGTATTTCTCTGGTTAAACCCGTCAACTTCGCCATCTCGGCTAGGTCCAATAATTTTAAACCAGCCATTCCTCCGTGGTAGGTAACGATGAATCTTTCCATCTTTGTGTATATAAAAGCCTCGCGGCTTGTAATCATATATCGAAATAAAGTTACATAGTTGTTGTTTTTCCTAATTGTCTAGCCGTAAGTCCCTTTTCCGGTTTCTGCCGACAAACTCTGCAATATCCTTTACAAGGAGAGGCAACACACAGTGCTCGAAATACAGTCGCGCCATTGATTCGCATCACGCCATTACTCAATATTGGCAGTTTTACGTTCAATCCCTCGAACGGAATCTGCCTTTCTTCGCGTCCTGCCGCCCCCTGAGCCTTCTAACTCTCCCACTTCCTGCTCAACCTCCCCCCGAGACGCACAGTAACGCTGCCGCTTCTTTCCCCCTCCAGGTCTCAAGCGGCTGACGGGCCAGGCGGACGTGACCGCGGCTCTGACGGAGATGAAGGAGGAGAAGCGGCGCATGGATTTGGAACGCAAAGTCTCCATCGCGCAGCTCTTCCGCTGCCGCATCTACCGCCAGCCCCTGTTGATTGCAGTGGTCTTGCAGCTCTCGCAGCAGCTCTCCGGTGTCAACGCGGTGAGTTTGCTGCAGGGGGATGGCATACCTGCCAAGTTGCTGTCAGAGAAATAAGGGACCGGGCCGGAAATAGCAGACCGGAAGTAGCGCTGCCGCCGTTTTGGAACTGGGCGGAGCATGCTCAGAAGTGACTTTTGATGCTGCTTTGCCCAGTTCCAAAATGGCCGCCGCCCCAGAAGTCGCACTGCAGCCATTTTGGAACTGGGCAGAGCAGCATCAAAGTCGCTTCTGAGCATGCTCCGCCCAGTTCCAAAATGGCCGTCGCGCCAGAATAAACCGGGGGGGGACAAAAAAATCCGTTTTTTTCAGCTAGGAACAGCTGGGAAAACGGGGATTTCCCGGGGAAAACAGGAGACTTGGCAGCTGTGGGAAGGAGGGAGGAAGAATAATAGAACTGTAGAGTTCGGAAGGACCCCGAGGTGTCATCTCATCCAACCCCTTGCAATTCTGGAATCTCAGCCGAAGAATCCCTGCTCAAAATCCTCCAACCAAGGAGAGCCCGCCACCTTCCAAGGGGAGTCCGTTCCACCACTGAATGGCTCTTACCGTGAGAGGGACGTGGGTGGCGCTGGAGCCTCTTGGGCTTGCCGATCAGAAGGTCGGCAGTTCTAATCCCCGTGACAGGGTGAGCTCCCGTTGCTCGGTCCCAGCTCCTGCCAACCTAGCAGTTCGAAAGCACACCAGCGCAAGTAGATATATAGGTACCACTGTGGCGGGAAGGTAAACAGCCTACCATGCACTCTGGTTTCCATCACTGTATTTTTGTTGCGCCAGAAGCGGTTTAGTCCTGCTGGCCACATGACCCAGAAAGCTGCCTGTGGACAAACGCCGGCTCCCTCGGCCTGAAAGCGAGACGAGCGCCGCAACCCCAGAGTCGCCTTTGACTGGACTTAACCATCCAGGGGTCCTTTACCTTTTTTACCGTGAGAAAGTTCTTCCTGAGGTTTAGTCAGGATCTCCTTTCTCGCGATTTGAAGCCGCCGGTTCAGATCCTACCTTCAGGAGCAGGAGAAAACAAGTTGGCTTTGCTCCCCTTTCTCGGGGAGGGAGATGTTTGCTCGCCTCCGGTCTGCAGGGACCTCCCCTGTTCTCCTAGAATTCTCAGGGATTATAGACAGAGGCTCTGAGATGACACCCGCAAGCTCCTTTGCCACCCTTGGGTGCAGCGCATCAGGCCCTGGAGATTTAATGCCGCTATTCCTTTAGCATCTCTTTCCCTGTCTTGGGCCGTAGCTCCCTCCCTGCTCCCTCCCTCTATTCCAGACTGCTTTCATTTTGGGGTGAAAAAAGAGGCAACGTAGGTGTTGAGCAGTTAAGAAGGTGTTGAACAGGAGCAGGAGAGGAAGTGGGATTTTTTTGGTGGGGGGTGTTAGATGGCTCTGAAGGCATAGCTGCCAAGTCTCCCGTTTCCCCCGGGAAAACCCCTTTTTTACTTACCTTTTCCCGGTGGTCCCCCGTATCACTTCGTCTCCCGTTTTTCTCCGTTATTTTCTCCTGCCGGCGGCCATTTTTTTTCTTTCCGATTTGCCCTTCTATGGGCACCAAAAATGGCCGCCGCCAGCTTCAAAAGTCGCATCTACGCATGTCCGGAAGTGCATAGACGTAACTTCCGGTGTTGGCGGCAGCCATTTTTGGTGCCCATAGATGGGCGGGGCGACACCGGAAGTTGTGTCGACGCACTTCCGGTCATGCGTAGAAGCTACTTTTGAAGCCGCCGGCGGCCATTTTGGGTGCCCATAGAAGGGCAAAGCGACACCAGAAGTTACATTGATGCAACTTCCGGTGTCAAATGGCTGCCGGTCCCGGATTCTGCAGTCCGGAACTTGGAAGGTAAGCTCTGAAGGGGGCAGAGCTGGTCCACTCATGAGGCAAGATGTCTTGGGCCAGCCCTGCTAGGGGACACCGTTCTTTGATCGCTCTTTCTGTCCTCTTAGATATTCTATTACTCAACTGACATCTTCAAAAAGGCCGGCTTGGACAAACCCATCTTCGCCACCATCGGAGCTGGCGCCGTGAACACAGTGTTCACCGTCGTTTCGGTAAGAACCTCCCGTCGCTGTATCCATGCCCAGCAAATCTTTATAAGCATTTAATAAAAAAGTAATAATAGCAGTAACAGTGCATTGAGAACTTAAGAATTCCCCTGCATCAGGCCAGTCGCCCACCTTAGCCCAGCATCCTGTTCTCACAGGGGCCAGCCAAATGCCTGTGGGAAACCCGCAAGCAGGATTTGAACTCGAGAGCACTCGTGTGGTTCCCAGCAACTGGTATTCAGAAGCATTGTGCCATAGCCAGTGTGGCTCACAGTCTTTGATAGCTCCCTCCTGGATGAATTCATCCGTTCCTCTTTCAAAGCCATCCAAGTTGGTGGCTGTGACTGCCTCTTGTGGGAGGGAGTTCCACAGTTTAACTAGGTTCTGCATAATATCTGCCCTCCTTGTTAAGAAGGGTTAGGGTCCTCAGTTCTGTTCCCTTCCCCCACCCCAGTGAGGACAGTTACAGGAGGTTAAATCAGGGGTCAGCAAACTTTTTCAGCAGGGGGCCGGTCCACTGTCCCTCAGACCTTCTGGGGGGCCGGACTATATTTTGGGGAAATAATAATAATGAACGAATTCCTATGCTCCACAAATACCCCCCAGAGATGCATTTTAAATCAAAGCACACATTCTACTAGTGTAGAAACACCAGGCAGGCCCCACAAATAACCCAGAGATGCATCTCTATATATAAAAATGTAGGCATTGCGCACGCGGAGGTCACAGCCTTTCTCCGTAACTGCTGAACAGTAATGTAACAAATTTGGCCACAACATTCCATGCCCACCAGTGAGGGATCTGGCATAATTACCCCCCCAAAAAACCACACCTTTCACACCTAAAATAATGATTAAACACAAAAAAGTGGCGCCAAAATTAGACGCCACCACCAGAAGCTCTGAAGACTCCAGCAGCATCCAATAGAAAGGCAGATCGCACGCTGCAGCTTCCAAAGCTGCGCCGCCAGATGACATCGCAAAATTCCGCAGCAACCAACTGAAAACAGTCCTTTTGCAGCAACAAGGCCCAGCTTTTTCAATAGGCTGCAGCATTGCCAAGCAGGGAAAAACAAACAGAATACTGTATGGGGCTTTCACAACGGGGGGGGGGGGGTCACAGGGATGAGGCACAACAAAGGGGGGACACACATAGCCAGGGGGGGGGAGGAAGAACCCTGAGTCAGCCAAAGCAGTGGGGAGTGGGTTGGGACAGGGAAAACTGAGTAGGCCGCAGCATTGCCCAGCAGGGAAAAATGAGTAGGCCTCACCATTGCCCAGTAGGCCACAGGCAACCTTCTTCATCTTTTCTTCTCTGCCCCAGGTGTTCCTGGTAGAGCGAGCCGGCAGGCGGACCTTGCATATGCTGGGATTGGCGGGGATGGCTGTGTGTGCCATCCTTATGACAGTGGCCCAGGGCTTGACGGTGAGTAACTGGGCGGAGGATGTAGCCCTTCCTTGGCCTAGGACAGCCTTCACCTGGCTACTTTGGACTACAACTCCCATCAGCCATAGCCAGCATCGTGCTGGCTCTGGACGATGGGATTTGTAGTCCAAGACAGCTGGAGAGCACCAGGGTGCCCTAGGCCTGTCCAATGCTGATTTGACTAATCTTCTGTTGGGGCTATTTCATCTGTGGGTCATCATTTCAGCTCTCACATACAGGGCTGGATTCAGGTTGGGTGAGGCCCTAAGCTACTGAAGGTAACGGGCCCCTTTCTATGTCCAGCTGTCCTTTGTCAACAACAAATGGTCACTGTTTTTTTGGGTTGAATAGACGCTATATGGTCATTTATGGACCTCATAGGTATCGAAACCCATTTGCGCACAACAAAATATGCATTTTATCAAAGTAATTGTTACAACCAGTCCATGGAGAATGTAGGCACCCTATATATATAGAAATGAGCAAACCCGTGAAATTTTAGGGAGCAGGCTAGCAGGTGGGGCCGATGACTTACATCCTGGGAGCCTACACAACGCAAAACCCTGTTGCTGCAGGTAGGTTTTATTTTATTTGTTTTTTATCTTATATTTTGGAAATGTACATCCAGGTTTTTTTTTCTTTTGGTTTTTTTTGGGGGGCCCCAAGAGAGTGGGGCCCTAAGCTAGAGCTTGTTTAGCTTAGCTTATACAGTGGAACCTCGGTTTATGAACACCTCAGTTTACGAATTTTCGGTTTACGAACGCCACGGACCCATCTGGAACGGATTAATCCACTTTCCATTACTTTCAATGGGAAAGTTCGCTTCAGTTTATGAACGCTTCAGTTTTTGAACGCACTTCCGGAACCAATTGTGTTCATAAATCTGGCACTGATCGCCTATGCCTTGGACATAAAAGCAAGATACTTGGGCGGAGAGGATATCCCTAGCTTTTGCCATTGATTTCATCTTCCTTGTGTGTTTCCTAGTTTTAAAGTAGAATATGTTACATATGCATACGACACATTTGGTTGCGAGAGGGTTGACGCAGCGCCTCCCGTTTCTCTTCACGCACCGCAGGACCGCGTGCCGGCAATGAGCTACCTCAGCATGGTGGCCACTTTCGGCTTCGTGGCTTTCTTTGAGATCGGCCCGGGTCCCATTCCCTGGTTCATCGTGGCGGAGCTCTTCAGCCAGGGTCCCCGCCCGGCTGCAATGGCCGTGGCCGGCTTTGCCAACTGGACTTGCAACTTCATCATTGGGATGAGCTTCCCCTCGATCGAGGTGAGTTTCAGCTGCTAGCCTGGCTCAGAATCACAGAACCGTAGAGTTTTTTGTGGGGGGTGCCCCAGGGGTCATCTAGTCCAACCCCCCGTGTTTGTGAGCGGGATTGCACGTTGCCCGGTGCCTGAAAGCAGAGCTGGGCATCAAATGGAAAGGAATGTGACACCCAGAATTCAGGGGGGGTCTTCATTTCCCCCACCAAGGATTCTCCATTGAGGACCACATAGCTCAGGCATCGGCCCCTCCAGCTGTTTTGGGACTACAATTCCCATCATCCCTGACCACTGGTCCTGTTAGCTAGGGATGATGGGAGTTGTAGTCCCAAAACATCTGGAGGGCCGAGTTTGGGGGTACATGACATATAGCTCAATGGGAAAGCGCTTTCTTTCTTTGTTGACGGTCTAGGGGGAATTCTTGACTGGACTGTTGCAATGCGCTGCATGTGGGGGCTCGTCCTTGAAGGCGACTAGGAGACTTCCGTGGGTCCAAAACACCTTTAAATTTGTACACTGCCCTTCGCTTGAAGATTCACGGCATAAAAATACAAAGTTCGATTCAGATCACATCATACCTGCCAAGTTCCTCTCTGAAAAATAAGGGACCGGACCGAAAGTAGCATACCGGAAGTAGCGCGGTGGCCATTTTGGAACTGGGTGGAGCATGCTCAGAAGTGACTTTTGATGCTGCTGTGCCCAGTTCCAAAATGGCTGCCGCACCAGAAGTCGCGCTGCAGCCATTTTGGAACTGGGCAGAGCAGCATCAAAAGTCGCTTCTGAGCATGCTCCGCCCCAGTTCCAAAATGGCCGCCGCGCCAGAATAAACCGGGAAAAAACAAAAAAATCCGTTTTTTTGCCTAGGGACAGCTGGAAAAACGGGGGTTTCCCAGGGAAAACGGGAGACTAGGCAGCTATGGATCACATGTAGCCTCTGTTTTAAAACAGCTACGCTGGTTGCCAGTTCAATTCCGGCCCCAATCCAAGGGGCTTTTGTTGGTGTTTAAACCTCCCAAATATCTGAAAGACTGCCTCCTTCCCTGCAGATTGGCAGAGGGGACACTCTGGGTTGTTATAAGAAAAACTGCTCTCTTTCCCTTATGGGGTATTCTGGAGCCCGTATAGAGTCCTTAAGTGGGTTCCCTATCGGTAGGCGAAAATAACAGAGGCCAACCAGATTATAATGAGAAGCAAAGCGGCTAGTAAGCCTGATCTTTATTAAACTGTTGCAACAGGGTCCCCACTCTCCACACACAGGAGGGAGAAGGAACCCAGAACAATGGTGCGCAAGCCCTTATATAGGCTCTTGAAATTGCCGTCCCTGTAGCTGAAAACATCATACATACATCACAGAAGGAGACAGTCTTCAGCAGAAATCCTGCCTGCCAGGATACCTGATAATGGTCACTGATTGCATTACCTGGGCAGCCTGGCTATTCTTTTGTGATGGTTCATACTTTACTTCCTGAATCCAGGTCACAGGCTCAGCCTATTCATACACAGATACACCCTTAAGACAGGATTTTGCAAGCGAAAAGACCATGGGAAGGCTTTCCCCCATTTTCCTCCCTTCCTGCAGAGGAATATTTGAGGTCATTGGGAGAGTCAAAATGGCTCCAGGATTGCTCTCCTGTACTATTTCAGACACATGGTTTATATACTTACAGGTGAAACTCGGAAAATTAGAATATCTTCAAAAAGTGCATTTATTTCAGTAACGCAACTTAAAAGGTGAAACCAATATATGAGATAGACGCATGACATGCAAAGCAAGATATGCCAAGCCTTTATTTGTTGTAATTGTAATTATTTGTCATTGGTGGGTCGATTATAAATAGAATGTAATTAATGAAATGTAATAGCGATGTTTATTTTTGTATTATTGTAACTATTTGTTTTATTACTGTGGAATTTCTAAAAGAAAGCATTTGTAAAAATTAAAAGAAAAATAATAAATAATAAGTTGCATTACTGAAATAAATGCACTTTTCAACTATATTGTAATTTTCCGAGTTTCATCTCGGTGAAGAGAGCCAGTGTGGTGTAGTGGTTAAGAGCGGTAGACTTGTAATCTGGGGAACCGGGTTTGGGTCTCTGCTCCTCCACATGCAGCTGCTGGGTGACCTTGGGCTAGTCACACTTCCTTGAAGTCTCTCAGCCCCACCTACCTCACAGGGTGTCTGTTGTGGGGGAGGAAGGGAAAGGAGATTGTTAGCCGCTTTGAGACTCGTTCGGGTAGTGATAAAGCGGGATATCAAATCCAAACTCTTCTTCTTCACCTGTATGTATGTGTTTGCCTTGTACATTTATGAACGTTTAATTTATATTTGAGACCTTAGAATTCTTAATACAGGGTGGTTTCCCCGTACTCGGAGGCTCAGGGGGTGACGCGTCCCAGAACAGGGCCTTCTCTGTGGCGGCCCCTAAGCTGTGGCACTTTGAGGTCCTGCACCATGCGAGATCTGGCAGGGCTACAGTTGCTCACGCTCTCCTCTCCCTCCTCCTTGCAGGGAGCTCTCCACTCGTACGTCTTCCTCATCTTCGCAGCCCTTCTCTTCGTATTCTTGATCTTCACGTACATCAAGGTGCCCGAGACGCGAGGGCGAACCTTTGACCAGATTGCCGCTACATTCCGACGGACGCCGTCTTTGCTAGAACGAGAGATCAAGCCATACACGGAACTGGACGAACTGAGCCCAGACGCCCATGAATGAGAGGAAGCCTTGGGGTGGGTGGGGGTTTTGGGCAGGTGGAGAACCCTAGCGCCCCAAAGACATGGCAGATGTGGACTGTGGTGTTCAGGGTGGCTGGCAAGAGCTCCCAGGATCTGCCTAGCACTTTAATTTCTTTGTTTCTTTGTTTTCATTAGGTCAGTTTTTTAGAAAGGAAGGAAAAGCATTAATAAAAAGCAGGTTGATGGATTGGGGTCGGGAGTGAGGGACGCAAGGCCCCTCGCTCCGCTTCCTTTGTTTCGGAGGACAAGAAGCTTGTGGTGTTGAGCCAGGAGCCACGAGTTCCGATTCTGTAAATAAAAGGATCATGGGGAATTTGCACAGAGAGCAGATGCCCTCGGAGGCCGGCGTGCTATCGAGACCCAGGAAATGCAGTCTCCCCAAAAGCAAAGTTCAAAGGCAGAGGCTGAATCTGAAAAGGGGACAGTGGACGGTGGGGTGGAAGTAATTCCGAGGACAGCGACTAAATTAATCTGCTCTCCGATATTCGGGTTATTTATATGTTGACTCCATTTTCACATCGAGCCAGGGCTCAGCCCTGACTTACAAAAGCAGTTGTTGCAGCTGAGAAAAGAGTGCCGCAGAGCGTGTGCTGAGTTCTTTTCCGCTCACACCCTAAGGAGCCACACTCAGGCCTGTCCCATCACCCACTTTGAGGGTGTGGGGAGGGGTCAGAGCTTTTAGGTCCGAGGGCTGACCCATCTCCTCCTAGAAATTAAGAACTGGAGGGTGGGAGTGAATAATGGATTCAAACTACAAGAAAGAAGATTCCACCTGAACATTAGGAAGAACTTCCTGACAGTAAGAGCTGTTCGGCAGTGGAATTTGCTGCCAAGGAGTGTGGTGGAGTCTCCTTCTTTGCGCCTCTTGGAGGTCTTTAAGCGGAGGCTTGATGGCCATCTGTCAGGAATGCTTTGATGGTGTTTCCTGCTTGGCAGGGGGTTGGACTGGATGGCCCTTGTGGTCTCTTCCAACTCTATGATTCTATGATTCTAAAAACATCCTTGGATGTTCATGGTGAGGCATTATGGTCAGTAGTGACGTTGCTGGGGTCTCAAACCCCCCCAAAACCCCACTTTTGCCTGCGCCGTGGTTGCCTAGCAATAGCAGCAATGGCTGCCCTGGCCGTGCTTAGCAACCACCGTGTGTATTCCCTAAACACTCCTCTGTTGAGGACTCTGTGGCAGGCTGAAGTAGGGCAGGGGGGTCAGAATACAGCTCAGAACGGGAAGTAGGGGTGCAGACTGAGGCCCCGTTCCCTCCATGCACTTTAATCAGTGTTTGGTTATGGGAACTGTAGTTTGCTAATGGTGCCGAGTCATTGGAAGTCCATTCCCAGAGTGGTTTAACAATTCCTCTTCATGGAGGACTCCGGGAACTGTAGTTCCGGGACAGGGACTTTTTTGGGGGGGGCGTCTCCTAATGATGCTCAGCATCTGTTACAAACTACAGCTCCCAGGATTCTTTGGGGGCAGCCATGACTGTTTAAATTGTTATCACTTGTGTTTTCAACATAGTGGGTGCAGAGAGGAGGGTGTCACCCGTTCTCCAGCTTTGAATGTCAAGGCCATCTCGACAGATGCGCCCAACAGCTTATTCTCCCGTTCTGGAACTCCCTCCCGCGAGGAATATTATTTATACCACCAGCAAGGCCACTTGCGGAGGACGTCACAGCAATTGCTTCCCCCCCCAGAACACCCCGGGAATTAACTTTTCTAGCGGTATTGAGTTTTCTTTGGCAGACCTGCCTGGGTCTCATGGTTCCTTTGGTTAGCGTGTCGGCGCAGAGGCGCAAAGAAATGCAACCGCCACACGCCATGAATAAACCAAGAGGTCTCACTGTGAGCAGAATCTAAAGTTACACGGGTGGACTTCCTCTTGTGCAACGGGATTTCACCTCCCTCCATCTACTCCAGAGGGTCCTGCAAACCTTCCAGAGCAGATTATGAGGAAGCAGGGAGAAGATGGTGACATCCCATCATGGAAGCCTGTTGCTCTCTCTCGAGAGCGCATGGACAGCGCATAGAACCCTGTGGTTTATAGGGCTCTATGGATGCTCCATAGCAGTTCAAAAAAGGCCACCTTGTGTGAAGAAGGGAATCTGTGGCAAGGATTTCCCCTTCCTTTATTTCAATGTGGCTTGCTTGCAAGTTAAGGGTCGTATATTTTTTTAAAAACACTCAATTGTAGGTGATTGAGTCCGGGTGTGTGGTTCATCCTCTACTATTGTCATCTGATAAATGTTATCAGTTTGATTCCAAATGTATAGCTTGGTTTTCTGGAAGGTAAAAAGGTAAAGGTAAAGGGACCCCTGACCATTAGGTCCAGTCGTGACCGACTCTGGGGTTGCGGCGCTCATCTCGTGTTATTGGCCGAGGGAGCCGGCGTACAGCTTCCAGGTCATGTGGCCAGCAGGCCCGTCCTAGCCATAGAGGCTAGTGGCGCGGAGAACTACAGCGCCGGGCGCTGGAAGGGCGCCAAGTGAGCGCAGGGTTCCGGCGATCTGGCCAGGACTGCGCTCCACGAGCTGAGAGGCTGCACCGCCTCTCTCTCCTTCTCCGAGGACTCCGCGCTGCGCCTCCTTCTCGTTTCCCCAGCACTGGGTTCAGCTCAGTCGAGCTTCGCCACCAGCGCGCGCACAGCGCCCAAGCAGCTCTTGCTGGTCCCACAGTGCGCGCGCTGGTGGCGAAGCTTGATTGAGCGGAACCCAGCGCTGGGGAAACGAGGAGGCGCAGTGCGGAGTCTTTGGAGGTGGCCGCCCACTGCTGCCGTGGTCCGCTTGCCACTCCTGGGTCCTTGGAGGGCGCTGGATGGGCTTAAGACGGCCCTGGTGGCCAGCATGACTAAGCCGCTTCTGGCGAACCAGAGCAGCACACGGAAACACCGTTTACCTTCCTACCAGAGCGGTACCTATTTATCTACATGCATTTTGACGTGCTTTCAAACTGCTAGGTTGGCAGGAGCTGGGACCGAGCAACGGGAGCTCACCCCGTTGCGGGGATTCGAACTGCCGACCTTCTAATGATCGGCAAGCCTTAGGCTCTGTGATTTAACCCACAGCGCCACCCGCGTCCCTGAAAAAGGTATTTGCTTGCAAAACAAAAACGGGGGAAAAGAGAAAAATCCAGGAAGGCCTCCTGGTCAATTGCAACCTGAATTGGTGGGAAGTTGTAGTCCAAATTATCCAAAGGGCACCAGGTTGAGAAAGTCTGGTGTACGTGTCCATTGTCTTAAAATGGCAATAGCACCCACCTGAGAGGTGCCGGAACGGAGATCTAGTTGGGAAAATGTCCTGGCCTCACCAGTTATGAAGCCCAACCCCACACCCTACCTCAAGGGCAATACTTGGGAAGGTGAAATAACAAGTTCTCTTCTAGACAGAACAGCTGCAAGGATGTGTATTTATATCATTTGGCATTAATCCTCGTTGGCAAGTATTAAACCACAGGAAACCTGGCTAATCCAGTCGTTTTTAGGTATCGCCAAACTAGTTTGAAACCATTGGTGGTTTTCACCCTAAGCCTTGCAAGGATGTCTTGGAATCCTAGCTTTGTAAGGATGCTGAGCATGTGAGCACTGGGTTTCTTGTCTGTGAGCAATGGAAATTATAAAGGGATTTTAATTTTGTAGAACAGGCCCTGTGAAGCTGTGCCATCGGGGTCCACACCATCTTACAAATCCAGACTTGAACACGTGTAGTGAACTTTCTAGTGGCTTGCTTGAGCTTTGCACCGATCCTTCAGCACTTTTTACCATGGCACTTAAACCCCAAGAGGGCTAGGACGCATTTTCTATTAAAGGTGGACTTTTAACAACTACCAGACTTTTAGAAGACATCTGAAGGCAGCCCTGTTCAGGGAGGCTTTTAATGTTTAATAGATTACTGTGTTTTATTTTTCTGTTGGAAGCCGCCCAGAGTGGCTGGGGAAACCCAGCCAGATGGGCGGGGTATAAATAAAAAATTATATTATTATTTAAAACAAGAGCAAATGGACTGCATCACTCCATAGGCTATGTTAGCCACCCAGCACTCAAAAAACTAAATGGAAGCAAGAAAGGCGGGGGGGGATGACACCCACTTTGTAAAGGGTTTCCCTTGGGACTGTGCAAAGGGATTCTGTTTTCTGTGTATTTAATTGGAGGAAGAGACTCTCGAGATTACAGGCATGTTTGTGTGTGCGTGCGCATGTTAATGTTTGTATTTCCAAGGAAAAAAAGTATTTGTATATAAAGAATAGACTCTTATACGGCTGTTGGTTGCTTTACATTAGTTCTCTCCAGTTCTAAATAGTTAATGCATAAGCAATCTGTTCAAAAAAAGTAAAAGGAACAGGATAGTTCAAAATACAGTGGAACCTCGGTTTATGAACACCTCGGTTTACGAATTTTCGGTTTACGAACACCGTGGACCCATCTGGAACGGATTAATTCACTTTCCATTACTTTCAATGGGAAAGTTCGCTTCAGTTTATGAACGCTTCAGTTTATGAACAGACTTCTGGAACCAATTGTGTTCATAAACCGAGGTACCACTGTACCACACAGATAATATGGGAGTTTTCTGGAAAGCTTCCTAACAATGCCACAAGCTTCTTTGGCAATTGATCACTGTGACCTGTTCCTCAACTTTCAAGGAATATTTTGCCCTATGTTGCACATCCTTTTTGCTCAAGCCCAGGGGTCAGCAAACATTTTTAGCAGGGGGATGGTCCACAGTCCCTCAGACTTTGGGGGGCGACGGACTATATTTAGAAGAAAATGAACAAATGCCCAGAGATGCAGTTTAAATAAAAGGACACAGTCTACTCATCTAAAAACACGCTGATTCCCGGACCGTCTGCAGGCCGGATTGAGAAGGCGATTGGGCCAGATCCGGCCCCCAGGCCCCGGTCCCCGGTTTGCCTACCCATGCTCAAGCCCATTGCTGCACATCTTTTTGCATATGAGCAAAGAAACTGGCTGTACTCTCTCCCACCCCCAAAGAGTCAGTTTTTGCCAAGGAGAGAGCAACTGAGGCTGCTTAATTTTGCCAGGCCTTTACAGTACAAGATACAGGGTTGTATTAGCTTGAGCCATGTCACCGGCCCATGTGCTCTAGCGGTGTCTACTTGAATTAACGGCAGGTGCCATGTCTCTTAAATGGAGATTGAGCCAGAGCCTTCCTGCATGCAAACAGCACCCTCTACTCCTGAGCTAAGTGGCCCCTCCCAAGGGACTTAAAATTTGAGATTAACCCAGCAACAATTGATGTTTCAGTTATATTGTGTTCCACAATGTCTTTACAGGAAGGCATTACCGTATATTCCGGTGTATAAGACGACCCCCAACTTTTCCAGTTAAAATATAGTGTTTGGGATATGCTCGCCGTATAACAAATATGGCCTAGCATATAAGACGACCCCCAACTTTTGAGAAGATTTTCCTGGGTTAAAAAGTAGTCTTATATGCAGGAATATACAGTATTTATTACTGGTAGATGCTGGAAGTGTAATGCTGCAAATACCATGTTGAGGCATATGATGTGGGCATGTCCAGTGAGATCTTCAAGGTGTTGACAATGACGCAAGAACTTAGGAGTGGATCAGACCAAAGACCCATGAAATCTAGTATTCTGTTCCCACGCTGAGCAGTCAGCTGCTTCTGGGAAGCATGCAAGCAGGACCCGAATGCAATAGCACTCCCGTCCTCAAAAACTGGTATTCAGAAGTAGAGTGACTCTAGTAAGAGAATATATAGCCATCACAGCTAGGTAAAGGGACCCCTGACCATTAACCCACAGCGCCACCTGCGTCCCTAGCCACCACAGCTAGTAGACACCAATAGCCCTGTCTTCCATGATTTTGTCTTAATTCCCTTTTAAAGCCATCCAACTGTACCCACACTATAGATTTGTTGTTTTAACTATGCGCTGTTGGGAAACAGTAGCTCCTTTTGCCTGTCCCAACATTCAGGTTCCTTGGTTAACCTTCCTTGGGTTCTGGAAAAGGAGACAAACTTTTCACTTTCCCCGAGCCGTACATAATATTTGACATCTCTTAATCATGTCAACTCTTGCTCACTTTTCCAAATTAAAAGCCCCCAAATGTTCCAGCCTTTCCAGTTCCTTCCACAATGCCGTTTCTGAGATGCAGAGACTAGAACTGTACAGAGTGCTCCAAGCATTAACACACCGTAGATTTAAGGAATTACAATATTGGCAGTTTTAATGTTGATCTTTTGCCTAATGCTCCCTAGCGTGTGTATATCTGAAGCTGAATTCTTTTTTGCCCCAATGTGCATTACTTTTATTTTATTATCATCAATTTATTCATTGCTTTCTAAACAACCGTCTCAAAGTGATGCATTCTAAATTTAAAAATAGTTTAAATTGAGCCACATTTTAATGCCTACCCACCCAGTTTAGAGATCCTTTCGAAGTACTTCACAATCCCTTTTTAATCTTTTCAACTTTATTTGCATTGCATACTGATTTATTTGCATTGGACCTCTTAACTCCCGATCTATGAATGTTAAAAAGCATAAATCTAAATCCTGGCGTGCTATGGTCCATGGGGTCACGAAGAGTCGGACACAACTAAACGACTAAACAACAACAAAATTCAGATCCATGGGGCACCCCACTTCTTACAGCCCCATTGGCAGAACTGCCCATTTAATTCTATTCCTACTGTAGCTTTAAGAGGACCTGTTATCCGATCCAAAAAGTTTTTGACAAGTGCACATCAGGTGGCAATCAGCCAAGTCCTCCTCAGAGGAAAGCCACTGAAATTAATGAACCTAAGCTAGTAATGTCCATTAACGACACCAAGCTAGACAGGACTTCCCTTTGCAGAGAAGTGACGTCAATTCTTTTTCAGCAAGACTTTTGTTTCCTTGAAAATTTCGTCTTTAATCAACACATACATTAAGTTTCCCAGAACACACATTAAGGAAAGTGGCCTGTAATATCCTGGGCTACATTTTGTCAAAAAAAAACCCACTTGTGTTACAGTGGTCACTTTCCTGTTTTCAGGTTCCAAGGCCAAACTTAAGAGACAAAAGTTACATATTTGGTGGCAGACCATAAACTTCACATTTGAGTTCTTCTAGAACTCTGGGGTAGGATATGTTTTGGACCAAGTGGTTTGTTACCAACCGTGGTAAAACACACCGGACTTGGGCTACGCACCAGGTAAATGATTTTTGACACTACCAGTGGTTACTTGGGTCTGAAGCTCTCCTGCTCACCGCATTAGCAGGAAAAGCAACTTCCTTTTTGCAAAAACACTCCCTTGGGAAGCAGCAAGTTAAGCAAATGTAAATTCCTTTTATAGGCTGACTGCTACTACAATAACCACTATATTATTGTCTGCACTTGAGGACATTAGGTGCCACCTTTTAAAAAGAAGCCTCTTTTAAAAAGCAGCCTAGTGTGGGGCTGCTGCTCCCTATGGCATTCTCCCTACTCCTGGAGAATCTCTGACCTCTATCCATCCAAATGTCGGTTGCGGCCCCTCTGCAAAGTACTCTGCAAGCAGCAACACTTTGGTGCCAGGCGCTATTCTCCACTTCCTCTTAAGTTATTTTTTAAGGATTATGGGGTAGGTTTTAGGATTCCTTAAGATCAGGATCCTCCGCAAATGCCCTCACCAAGAGCTGTGGGGTAAAGGACGAAGCAGCACCTTAAGATAACATTTATTTCCTTGGGGGTGGGAAGAAAACACAAGGGACACCAAGTCTGTGCAATTTTTTTTTACTGACGCCCAAACTGCACACAATGGTTCACACAGGGTGTTCTTCAACAATGGGGGAGAAAAAAGTAACTGAAGATTCAACAGCCAGTTTATTTGTCTCAAACTGGCAAAGCTGTGGGAGAGGGAAGACAAACCCCTCAGAAGGTTTTTTAAAGCAAAGCGAGTTATCTTTTTGGTCAAATTCCCCCCCTCGGGTTTACTAATTTTTTTTCACATTCAGGGCTTCAACAGCAGCAAAGGGGGTACTGGTGAAGTTTGGGGTCTCTTCAAGTGCAGGATGAGGTAACTTGGGTTGTAGGCACATTGAGGACACCTGTGGAAGGGGAAAGATGCGGTCAGAGACAGAACGAGAAGCTGGAAGCAGCCGCCCTCGGGGAGCAGAAGTTGTGGGGATGCATTTGCAGAATAGGACAGAGGGCTGCTATTCCCACAAGGTAAATACCAAGCTCTAGAAGAAGTACATAAGTTATGGGGGCATAGTTCAGACTGCAGGGATGCAAGTTTTAAGCATCAATGTTTCCCATAAAAAACCTTGAAAATTGTAGTTTATGGTGAGAAACAGAAGTCAGTCTGAATTTTCAGCAAGATGTGTTAATCCCTCTTCTTAGAGATAACCCCTCAAGCCTCTCAAAGCATCCTCTTGTGCCTTTGAGAGCTTAGAAGTAATTCAGGAGGTGTGACTTCTTCCTTCCTTTGCCATGCAGCTCTTAAATGCCAAAAAGCTCCCTTTCAGAAGAGGCTGACAACCAGAGACGGGGCCCAGCACATCTCGCCATCTTTACTTATTCTTCACTTCTGAAATCATATGCCCAGTGAAGCACTATGGCACAACAGTAGTGGAACCCAAAGGACGGGGAAGAAAAACTAGCTTGCTTCAAAGATTTAGACGTTTCCATTCAGACTGTTTCCTAGCAGATGTAAGGCACACAAGTGCCTCAAATCTGGAAACCTTAGCAGACTGCCAACCGTTAAAGTCTCATCCAGCTATTAGCAGGCCTTGAGCCAATTCCTCTGGCTAAACCACCTCACAGGGTTGCTGTGAGGATAAAGTGTGGAGGAGAGACCACTTATGCACTGCCTGGGTTCCTCAGATGGCACAATGCAAATGTAATAAATCGACGGCATCTCTGTTCAGTTTTAGCATTCCTGCCCAGGCGTCCTTACCAGATCACAGCTCTTGGCATCCCCTCACCGTGTGCAGGTTCATCACGCCAGTAGGGCTGGGGCCAGCTCTCCCCCAGGCTCAGGTGTTGAGATCTGTAAAGAAAAAATAGCCCTGCTGGCAAGCCTGCCCCTTTCTGTACCAATAACTTTACTTCTCTGAAGTTAACTCACGGAGGACACCATGTGGCAAAGGAAAACACGACAGCGGGCCAGAAAGACCTAATGGCTCTTAGCAGCCTGCATTAACCAGAATTCATAATAATAATAATAATAATTTATTCTTTATACCCCGCCCATCTGGCTGGGTTTCCCCAGCCACTCTGGGCGGCTTCCAACAGAAATACAGTGGTACCTCTACTTACGAATAACTCTACTTACGAATGTTTCTACTTACGAACGGAGCTCCGTCCGCCATCTTGGATGCGGTTTAGATAGGATTTTTTCCACTTACGAATTTTTAGATAGGGTTGCTTCGACTTTCGAATTTTTTTCTCCCAATGCATTCCTATGAGATTTGACTTTTTTCGACTTACAAATGTGCGTTCGGAACGCATTAAATTCGTAAGTAGAGGTACCACTGTATTTCTGTGTATACACTAATTTCTTAAAAGATTAAAAGCTTCCCTTAACAGGGCTGCCTTCAGATGTCCTCTAAAAGTCTGGTAGTTATTTTTCTTTTTGACATCTGGTAGGAGGGCGTTCCACAGGGCGGGTGCCACTACCGAGAAGGCCCTCTGCCTGGTTCCCTGTAATTTGGCCTCTTGCAGCAAAGGAACCGCCAGAAGGCCCTTGGCACTGGACCTCAGTGTCTCCGGGCTGAACAATGGGGGTGGAGACGCTCCTTCATGCACCTTGGTTTACAACAGGGAGAGGCAAAACCTGTGCCCCCCCCACATGCCGTAGGACTGCAACTCCCTGCAGCCCCTGTCCAGGAACATCTCTGGTTAGAATAGGGCTGGCTTGCTTCTGTGAATTTGTCCTGGGAACGGAGTACTCTAAGGGAACTAAGGGCCTTTCACTGCCAGCATCTACTTACATCCACAAGCTGTTGCTGGATCTCCGGCAGCGGCTGGGAGGGACTCTCCTGGGCTGGGGAAGCAGGCTTGCTGGCTTCCACCACTGCTTCTTGAGCCATCGCAGGTGTGCTAGTGGCCGGGGTGTCTCCACCAGCAGCAGCAGAGCTCGGAGCAGGCTGCTCTTTGGTAGCTGTGGTAGCCTTGGGCAGGGGGGAAAAGCGGGGTTAGGTTTCTGACTAGAGTTCGGCATTGACACGCAGTCCATTTTTAGGTTTGGTAGTTGAATGCGCATGCAGAGTGTGCAGTTCCTCCGGATCTACAGAAACCTAGCTCAGGTTTATGGGTGCCCCTCACCTATGTCAAAGGAGGGCACAAGATCTTGCCCATCGCACAGCCCTTCGAAACAGCGAGTGGGAGATTTGGATACTGAGAAAGAACGAGGCAGCTTTGCCACGTCAGCAGGCAGAGAGATTTCTTTCTTTAGCAGATCCCTGTTTGCATTGCTTACATTTCTTGCGAGGGCTGAGCATAGGAGCCATGGGTATAAATAAAGCAAATGACAGGGGGAGCTCCCCACCCCAGTAAAAAAGGAAAAAGAGACGGAGTTGGAAGTGAAGGAGATTCGTTTTGCCTCCCTGCTTTGTAATATCACACAGTTGGGACAAACAAATTTTTAAGTAAGCACTGGCTATATTTTACCTCTTTTCAAATTACTTCTACTTCCATTTAGGAGAGCAGACTATAACTAGCCAGTTTGAAATCCCACTGCTTTAAGAAGTTTAACCCATGTTTGCAGTGTACAGAACACATTGCTTTGTACATCTTTTAAGCCAATGGTTGCAGAATTATCTGGAGAGCTTTGGAGAGCAAGGTTCCTCCTGTTCAGAGCATTTGATGAGCACTTGGGTTAAGATAAAGAACCCACTCTCTTTAGAGTATTATTTATTTATTAAATTTCAACATATTTTATTATTCCAAAAAGCAAAAAACACAAAAGGGAAAAGGGAAATCTCTTTAGATTATGTTTTACCAGGGGACGCCTTTATTTTTAACTGATGTGAGCCGCTTTGAGAGTTGCTAACTCTCTGAAACAAACAAAATACATAGTAAAGAAATACAAAAATAAATAGATAAGGCTTCCCATCTATCTCAGCCATTGAATTTTTAACAAATGCACTAAACACAGCCATGTTTCTAGAGCTTCCAAAGTGACCGAGATGGAAGAACAGAGGCTGGTATTGATGGCCAGAGATCCCATCCTATCCATCTGTAGGATCGATCAGTAGTCCCTGGATCTCACCTCAGTTGCAGTCTGGCGGGCGGCAGCTGTTTGCTGGCGCCTGCGCTGGAAGTAAGGTCGGTTGCGCTGGCGCTGGGGCTCAGGGCGGATACCGTCCGCTGGGGCTTGTGCCGCCTTTGTCTCGCCATCTCCTCCCTCAGTGGTGGGCTGCTGCGGTGGGCGGGGGCGGAAAGGTCTGGAAAAGCAAAGGATAGTCACACTCTGCTTATGGAGCCGCCTCCTCCCTCTGGCTATGTTCAGGCATAATTTGAAAACTCACCTGTGCGTTCAGGTCTTTGGAGTATGGTTGGTCTCAGGGCTATATTACCTGATGCTGCTTTTATTGATGAAGATTAGTTTGTGGTTTAAAAGTTTTTAATGATTAACGTATTGTTTTAAGTTGCTAGCCACCCCATTCTCCCTTCTGGGACAAGCGGCAGGATATAAAGAATATTTGACTTCCAAGGTACGACTGTACTCCCCTTATTCCTTTAAACCAGGCATCCCCAAACTGCGGCCCTCCAGATGTTTTGGCCTACAACTCCCAAGATCCCTAGCTAACAGGATCAGTGGTCAGGGATGATGGGAATTGTAGTCCAAAACATCTGGAGGGCCGAAGTTTGGGGATGCCTGCTTTAAACACTATGCTGTGCCTTAAAGAGTAGGGAAGATTCTCCTGTACATCAAGCATGTGAACAGCATACAAAGAGGACACCGGCCTAAATAACCCTACTCTTTGCTTTGATCATGCGTATGTAGGTCCCCAGAGGGAATGTTGTGAAGGGAAAGATGGTTTGTAACTGAAATACCACCCCTGGGTGTTACTGGGTGAAGTCACAGATATGATGGTGCTGCCTGCAGCTTTACCTGCGGTATCTGGGACGGAAGCGAGGGGCTGGGGCTCTCTCACCAGCCTGGATCTGCTGTTGCTGATCTCCCTCAGGCTGGGTGGCATCTTTGGGTTCTGTGCTTTCACTGCCCTGAGGGAGAAATATCACAATGCCTTCAGTTCCTCAGGGTATTATCTCAAGCTGCTCTTACCCAAAGGCCAGAAGAGCCACTTAGAACCACTGGTACAAAGGATGGCAGGTGAACTAATACCAGGGTACTGGAAGAAGCAAAGAGCACCAGTGTTGAAGCAATGATTCTTCAACATCAACTTCACTGGACTGGTCATGTTGTTCAGATGTCTGATGATCGTCTTCCAAAGCAACTACTCTATTCTAAACTTGAAAATTGAAAGTGTGGTCAACAAAAGAGGTTCAAAAACTCTCAAGCCAAATCGTTTTTATAAACACTGACAACTGGGAAACACTGGCCAGCGAGCGCTCCAATTGGAGAACAGCCTTTAACAAAGGTGCCATGGGCTTTGAAGAGACTCGAATTCAGTATGAAAGTGGGAAATGTGCTAAGAGGAAGGTACGCTTGGCACACCCTCACCGTGATCAACTCCTGCCCGGAAACCTATGTCCCCACTGTGGAAGGACGTGTGGCTCCAGAATTGGCCTCCACAGTCGCTGTTAAGACTGTGTTCAGGGAAGACCATCTTACTCAGCTACAAGTGATCGCCAAAGAAGATCATGGCTCAGTGATGAAGGCCGTTTGGCACAACGACATTCTATACAAATTCACTTATGTGTAGGGCTGTGTTTTGTGTGTGAGTGCATCTCCCACCTCTCAACAGGTTCTCTAGAGAATTCCAGCCCCACAGAGGACTCACTTCTGCTGGCTGGGCCTGCTGCTGCTGGGCTTGAGCCCTAGGCCCCCGCACAAATCTCCGGCGGAAGAAAAATGGTGGGGGGCGCCTCCTTCGAGGGCGCTGCTGTACAGCATCATCAGCCCTCTCCCCCTCGCTGATCGTCTCTGCGGCCCCTTCTGTCCGGGTGGCATCCTGTGGCTGTTGGGCCTGCCGGGGCCTGGGAATGAACCTGCGAAAGCGGCGGCGGTTGGGAGCATAGCGGCTGCCCTTCACAGGAACGCCGCCTGGGCCAGTCACATTGGCTGCCTCAGCCCCCTGCAAAAGAAAACAAGGAACAAAGGGAGTGGGAAAAACTCTTCCATCACAGTCTTCAACGGCTGGAAGGCTAGCACCACAGTCCTCTTACCTTCTCTCCTTCCACAACTTACCTTCTCTCCTTCCACAACATCAAACTCCACCGTTTCCCCGTCTCCAACACTTCGGAGGAATTTACGGGGGTTGTTCCTCTTAATTGCTGTCTAGTAAAGTGCAGAGAAGACAACATGAACTTTTCAGGAAGGCGATGTAACTCATGCTACATTCTCAAGTTTTTACCAATTCCCAAGTTAAACCGAGAGTGAGACCCTTTTGTAAGCACCAGCAACAAACCATTTTAGCTACACCAAGTTTCTGGGATGCAGCATCTCTCTTCCTTGAGAAGTGGGGAAGAAAGCAAATACCTTATCCCATCAGCTACAGAGAATACACAATAACTATATGCTAACTGAATTAGCAAACTCTCAAACAATTGGAGATACCGTAGCTCTTTTCAATGTTCTTTTATAACTACTAGCAGACTTATTTGGCTACTGATGCAAGTTTTAAGAATAGAACATTCTCCAAACCATGTACATAGACAGAGTAGTCCTAGGAGAACCATGTTGTTTGGGGTTTACAGGAATAATAACTTGTAGTAACTGAAGTTCTTCTAAAGCTTTATCTGGATGGCAATGCTAACCTACCTTAAAAGAGGTAGCTCCTAATGTACAAAAGAGTTGCACATCTATTTAATAATACTAGTTACAGGTAGGTAGCCGTGTTGGTCTGACGCAGTCCCTTGATCCAGGCACAGTCCATACACTGGTACCTCGACTTACGAAGGCGATCCGTTCCGTGGGGCTCTTCGTAAGTCGAAACCTTCGGTTGTCGAAGCGTCCATTTTGCGCATGCGTGAAGTGTGATTTTGAGCTTCTGCACATGTGGAGACCATGCGCACCGCTTCTGCGCAGGCGTAGAACGCACACGCGGCGAAAAGACCTCCAGGTTTGCCAACTTTGTAAGTTGAAACCTTTGGACATCGAGGCATTTGGATGTCGAGGTACCGCTGTATATACATTTATTGGCCAATCCCTACCTCTTTCTCTCAATGGATGAATGAATTAAGCTAAATAGTTTAAGTTGGATTTTGAATAAATGTGCAATTAATTGAAACAAAATAAAAAAAATCCTTCCAGTAGCACCTTAGAGACCAACCAACTTTGTCATAGGTATGAGCTTTCGTGTGTATGCACACTTCAGATAATGAAAGCTCATACCTATGACAAACTTAGTTGGTCTCTAAGGTGCTACTGGAAGGATTTTTTAAAAAATCTATTTAATAAGTTACCCATCCAGTTCAGCAATACAAGCTTTGCGTCCTTAAAGCTTAGTGCCTATCTAATGGACATCTGATCACCTAAAGAGAAGGCTTTAGGGGGGTCTGTCTTTAATTCAAACAATGATTCCCACCTCGAAATTTCCTCGAGGAAATCCAGCAGAGCCCCATAATTCAGATTTCTGTTTGCTAACTCTTATTTACCACATGGAGTGAGCTTGTGATTGGGACACAAGCCTACAGCATAACAGAGAAGAGGGCAAAGAGAATGAACTTTAGTGTGTTTCTTACCTGGTGCACAAACACATCCTCCTTGGTATCATTCCTGTATTGAGGGAAGGAGATGGAGACAAAGCTCAGAATACTCGGAGGGTGAGAGGTGTGGATTTCATGTATGCCAAATGAGGGCTCAAATTAGGGAGTGGGGAGGTATGAGGTCAATAATCCTCTCCCAATTTTAGCCAGATCCCATCTCCCACAGCTTGGAGGCAGGGAAGTAACAAAACGTTTGTGGGGGGGGGCAATACCCCACCTGACCCTGCTGCAATTTGAGTAACGTGCCCAGCACCCACAACACAGCTTTAACGTGTCTGTTCCTATACCAACCTATGGTCACGGTCACTACCACCATACCCACTTGGTAGTTCTTCAACTGGGACAGGCACCCAGCTAACCTAGTCTGAGGAAGCTGAGAGAAATGAGACACAGGCAGTGTTTTCCACAAGCGTAGAAGGAGAACTATAACTGATTCATGTGATTGCTATCTAAGTTTCTGCTGTGTGTTATGAGAAGTTTGACTTTAATAAAATACAGACATTCCCAGTCTGACAACAGGTCTCCTTTAAGTTAAACACTGCTGTTACACACATAGCATCTGAAATCTTCTAGCTCTTTGCTCCATGGGCGTAGGCGGGGGGGGCAGTTGCCCCCCCCCTAGAAGCAGGGCTGCTGGTGACCAGCCTGCCCTGCTGCCCGCCGTCGCCCGGTGCCGTCTCCCTTCTCCCTGGCTGGCTGTGGGGCGGGTGGAGGAAAAGCCAGCCAAACGCTTTGCGTGGCTCTGGGGCTTTCCCTCCACCCGCCCCACAGCCAGCCGGCTAGAAGGGACGTCTCCCTTCTCCCTTGCTGGCTGTGGGGCGGGTGGAGGGAAAGCCAGCTTTCCTTCTACCCGCCCCGGCGATGGCGGAGGGGGAGGAGGGGATCGTAGCAGCCCGATTTCGGGCTGATCCTGTTGCCCCCTCGCCCCTGCCGATCGCGGAGGGGGAGGAGGAGGTCGGAGCAGCCCGATTTCGGGCTGATCCTGGCGCCCCCTCGCCCCTGCCGATCGCGGAGGGGGAGAAGGGAGTCAGAGCAGCCCTATTTCGGGCTGATCCTGGCGCCCCCTCGCCCCTGAACGACCATGGCTTTCCTTGCCCCACTGTGGCCCCTCCCCCCGTGCCTTGGCCCCGCCCCTTGCCCCCCCTAATTTTGATCCTGGCTATGTCCCTGCTTTGCTCTATCACCTTCACCAGAAATCCATGCTATTAGTATTAAGCAGTGGCTTTCTGCTAGCATAGCCAATTCCATTTACATACAGCCACCCAAAGAAGGCATCACAGTACTAACACACAGAATGGATAAGCAATCCCAAGTCCTTGGCTGGCTCGCTGGGAGTGTCACCGCTCTGCTTCTTGGCTTAATCAGCTGTTTGTATTAGCCACGCCACACACGTCTGGCAGATTAGTCCAACCAAGCAGCCCAGATTTCTAAAATCACACACGAGCAAAAACAGTGTTCTGTTTGTAAGGAGATTCGGTCAAATGCACAAAGGTCCAAGGAAGCCTCTTCCGAGCATTCACATAGAGACCTGTTAAGGAGTTCTTGTGTTTCAGTAGATTAGTTCTACAAGGATGTACTGGAAATCTTGCTCAGGTATGCTCAAGTCTTTCACTAGAGTTATATTGGGTGGGGCACATTTTTTTTTTCCGTGAAAGCAAACCAGCTGACAATTTCTGGGTTAGTCTTTGCTCCTGTGACTCAGAGGCTCTCCAAGAGAAATTAAGGAACTGAGAAGCAGCTCTGTTTTGTAGCACTAGGCTTAATTTCAGGCTCAGTTCACTTAAGAGAAAGTTCATTTCATCAAAGTGCAGTTCTCTTCATTGCTAATTCACAGTCAACGTTCAAAACGAACTGAAGACATAACTACTAGTCAGGGCTGTCTTAAGCATATGTGGCGCCAGGGTGCAAAGATCCGCCTGGCGCCCGCCCGCCCCCCTCCCCGGTTGCCCAGTCCCAGGCGCGCAGGAGGGCAGAGCCAGCTGGCTGCCTCAGTGTCTCGCTGGCTCAGTCACCCCTGAACTCGCACAGCAGAAGAACCCGCCACAGCGCTCCAACCGACGGGTGGGCTCTTCCCCGGACTCTCGACCTGGAGCCCCTGAGAGCCCTGCACCCCTGGCACCTATGGGTAAGACGGCCCTGCTACTAGTCAAGCCTGGCCTCCTTTACCATCAGCCACCGTAGTGGGAATCCAGTAGATTGGGGGACTTTCTTGTTAAGATTGAATGCTACTGTACTCAGATCCTGCTTGCAGTCTTCCGATAGGCATCTGGCTGGTCACTAGAAGAACGGGATGCTGGACCAGATGGGCCACTGGTCTGATCCAGGAAGGTTCTTTTTTATGTAATCACTGTCAGTTTATTATTTAAGTCAATAAATTTCAATAGATTAAACTATAGTAGTCTTCCTTAAAAGTTTGGTTGTAAAACTCAAAGTTTTGCATTTTGTTGATCAGGAGTTGACAGAACTCCAGCTGGTTCTGACCTCCCTAGATGAAGAGTCCATTGCAACCAAGCCTGTTCTTCCTTTGGGAGGAAGGATGGAACGTAAATCAAATTTATAAATTAACAAGCATGTAAAATAAAAGGCCCCAGAGTTTCATGCATCTTCCAAGCCTTTGGGGAGGTAAACGAGGGAGGCTCACCTGTTTATAAATCCATAGCCATTGCGGACGTTGAACCATTTCACAGTGCCCTGCACCTGGGTGGCTGCAAGTTGTTGGCAAGAAAGAAAGAAAAATTAACATGTTGAGAGGCAGATACACTTCTACCCACCTGGTGAAACATCTTTCTCTTCTAAGCACACCTCTGAGCCACTTCCATACCCCAAGCAAGCATTAAGAGTTTGGGTTCAGGTCAGGAGTTCCAAAACAAGCTAAGATTTGCCCTAAGACTAGCTAATTTTTATTTCAACCCACTATGACTGCATAGTTATTACCGTATATACTTTGTTGTATGACCTTGGGGGGGTTGTGAGTGGTTTAAAGAGGGTGACATAGAAATGTTTTAAAACAGAATCTAGTGGACACAGTCCTCCTTTCAGAGAACTCATATGGACACCTAACATGGCAATATACAGTCCCAGCTTCTCTAGGCTTTAAAGAAGCAGTACACACTTTTACGTCATTGGTCAATTCCATCAATAGACTTTTAGGAGGCAGAATTCTCATGGCTCCAACTTCATTTGCATCAGTTTCAACTGCCAGAGGTCTAGCCAATGTGGCATAGTGGTTAGAGTGTCAGACCAGTACCTGGGAAACCAGGGTTCACAATCCCCACTCAGCTATGAAGCTCATTGGGTAACCTTGGTTCAGACACTGCCTCTCAACCTAACCTACATCACATGGTTGTTGTGAGGACTGAATGAGGGGAAGAAAGATGTATGACACCCTGAGATTTTTAGAAATATAAATGCAAACAATAAAAGTAAACTAATGAGGGGATTTTCTCTCTCTATAAGGCCAGGAATTTTAAGCAAAAACAACACCTTTACTCTGAAGCAAGCAGCCCCATACCCATCTCTCCCATGAAACCCTAAACAACCCCCTCTCACCAGCCCCAAGCCAAGAACACTTCCGAGCATCCTACCTACCGGTACATAAGTGCTTATCCTGTAAAAAGCTACAGCACACCATTCGGGCATCTCTTTATGATGGGGGAATGTGAGAGGAGAGGTGGCAGAGTTTAAACTATTTCCAAGGCAAAAGGGTCAAATTCCTCTGCCAGCAAGGGAGGAGCCATAGCTTCACCAATGGGCAACATGCATTGAACTCATATTCAAACCCTAGTATCTCCTAATTAAAATTAATTAACGCTTGCATTTATATCCCACTTTCAATGAGCTCAAGGTGGCATGTGTGGTGAGGTCCTTCCCCTCTTAAAAGAACCAGGTACATGCATGGGCATAGCAGGGGCGGGCACAGGGGGCAGTTGCCCCCCCATCAAGTAAAGAAAAATAAACACTTAGCTGACCAATCATGTCACAGATAGTTCTGCCCCCCCTAACAAAGTCTGGGTACATGAAAAGCTATTTCCCAGTATTAGAGAAATGTATCCCAAAGTGTGGCATGTAGACCCCCTGTGGGGGATCTCAAAGCATTTCAAATGGTACAGGACAAAAAAAAGAGCTGTGGAATGCAATTCAAACACAAAACGGAATTAAGTAAAACTTTCCCCAAATTATTTCTCCCCAAGTAGTAGTATGCTGGTAAGACTAAAACTCTCAAAATTATTGTAAGTTTGGGAACCGCTGAGCTAGAGCAACAAATTTAGCCAATTAAGGATCTAGCCAATTAAGCCCCAATCCCTTGCGGTAATGACCCCCACCCTCTCAGGTGTCTAGCCCTTCTGCCCCACCCACAAGCCCTTAAGTTACCCCCCTGCTCCACACCTCAGTCTGTTTTAAAGGGCTCCCAAAGTAAACTTGGCCAAGTTAGTGTTTTTGTCAAATGAGCCACATCTCCGCACCCAAGTGACTCTGTGCACAGACCCTTAAGACGCTCCCCATTCTTAGGACCTCAAAACTTGCTCTGCTATAATTTAGTCTTCGCTTTAAAAAAAGAAGTGCTGCTTCCACAAATTTAGGGCAGTTAGTGTTTTTTGCTACAACACTGCCCCTTGCCTCAAAGCCTGATATAGCACTTTTCTTTTAAAAAGTGCTCTTAACGCAAACTGTATCAAGTTGGTTAACACCCCACCCCCACCCCCATGCCAAACAAGCTGTTTAACGTTTTGGAGATGTGGCTCCCACCCTCCCAGGCCCGCCTCTGCCCAAGTGACCCCGCCCACAATCCTTCAAGCCACATCCCTGTCCCACACCTCAGAGCCTGAGCTTCTCTTAAACACCTTTTTCATTTAAAAAGTGCTCCTACAAACTTTGCCAAGTTAGTGGGTTTCCCTGCCCCACTAGCCCCGCCCCCAAGGGACACCGCCCCCAACCTCTTAAGCCACACCCCTGTCCCACACATCAGAGCCTGACCATATTATATATATATATATATATATATATATATATATATATATATATATATATATATATATATATATATATATAAACTGCTCCTGCCACAAACTTTGCCAAGTTAAGTGTTTTTTTGCCCCAACCTTTTTGGGGACCAGCCTTCAGCCTCCCTGACTCATAGCCCCGCCTCTGCCCAAGTGACCCCGCCCACAATCCCTCAAGCCACACCCCCTGCCCCACACCTCAGAGTCCGCGCTTTTCTTAATCACTTTTTTTCATTAAAAAGGTGTTCCTACAAACTTTGCAAAGTTAGTGAGTTCCCCACGCGAAGAAAAAAAAACCTTGGTCACCTGCCCCACGAGCCCCGCCCCCAAGCGACCCCGCCCCCAACCTCTTAAGCCACACCCCTGCCCCACACCTCAGAGCCTGAGTTTCCCTAAAACACTTTTTTCTCTAGAGCACTCCTACTACAAACTTTGCCAAGTGTTTTTCCACTCCAACCTTTTGGGGACAAGCCCCCAGCCTCCCTGGCGCCTAGCCCCTCCCCTCCCCAGTGGCCCCGCCCACCCAGCACATCCCCCGCTCCAGAGCTCCGCGCTGGCCCCGCCCACCCCTCAGGCCCCTCCCTCAGGGGCTCGCGGGGCAAACGGCTCCCTCAGAGGGTCTCCTCCCTCCTCAGCCCCCCCCCCCACCTCAGCCCCCTCACCTAAGACGCGCTTGGCCGCCTGGCTCCGAGCTGCGCCGCCGGCCGCGGGTGCCGCGGGTAAGGCTGCCGCGGGAGGAGCGGGCTTGGCCACCCCGGCCGCGGGCTCCCCCGCGGGGCTCTCCCCGGGGCCGGTAACGGCTCCTCCTCCAACGCTCTCCGCTTCGCTCAGCATCCCCGCCGGCTGCGTCCGCCTCCGCCTCTCCGCCTTCTCCTCCTCCTCCACCTGTTGGCCGCCTGCCTGCCTGCCTCCCGCCCGGCAGTCCCGTCCGTTGGTGCCGCCGCGGCCGAACGCCGAACGTCGGCGAAGCGCCCCCTCCTCCTCCTCCTCCTCCTCCTCCTCTCCGCGCGCCCGCCCGCCTGCCTCTGCCTCTGCCCGCCTCGCGCCCACGGACACACCCTCGCCCCTCGCGGCGCCCAACGCCCAATCAGCAACGGCCGCCGCTCGCTCGCACGCCCGCGCGCCCTCCGGCCAATCAGCACCCCGCACCTGCCTACCGGCCGCGCCGGACCCCCCCTCCCTTTTTATATATAGATAAGGCATGGGGGGGGCACCGCCACGCCCTGCGGCCACGCCCCGCGCTCCCATTGGACGGCGGGGTCCCGCTCAGGTGCGCCGCGGCCACGTGGGGGCCGGAGTGGGATGAAGGATGCGAAGCGACGCCAGCAGAAGAATAAAGCGCCCGCGGCTGAGATGGCAAGGCGGCGATGAATTGCTTTGCGCGCGCTCCGCCTCTGCAAAAGTTTTGCACTGCGGAGAGTTTTGCACTCCGTGCCGGGCTGGAAGAAAAACCTCCGCTGCAAACCAGCGGGACGGACTTGCTTACGCGTACACCGGGCTGCCTGCACAACTTTGTTTCCAAGAAGTGCAGCAAGAGTTGTGGACGGCCGCCGCCGCCGCCGCCAGCTCTTTCACTTTCTGACGCCTCCGCAAACGCAGGACCTTGTCATGTATTGTGTTGCAACTTGCGAAAGTGAAATGCAGTCTCTGCACTACAGATGCATGGCCTTCAGATCAGTTTTGCTCCTGGCCCTGGTTTGCAATAGCTACGCTGTTGGTTCCAGAGGCTCTGAACATACAGTACTTTTTTATTGTTAGCGTATTAGCTGCCATCTCTGCATCTTTTGGCAAGCAGGAGCCATGCAGGTCTTTGCATTTTGTAGAACATTTTTGGCCCTGATTGTGCATGCTTGATAGTCATTTGCTGTCTTACATTTGCATTCGTGTGTATTGCATGTATTATATATGTACACTGGTACCTCGGTTTATGAACACAATTGGTTCCAGAAGTCTGTTCATAAACTGAAGCGAACTTTCCCATTGAAAGTAATGGAAAGTGAATCAATCCGTTCCAGATGGGTCCGCGGCGTTCGTAAACCGAAAATTTGTAAACCGAGGTGTTCGTAAACCGAGGTTCCACTGTACTGTATTCTGTATACAGTATTCAACATGTATATCCGCCTGTTTTTTATTCTTTATTAAATTTTATACTACCCTTCATCCGAGGATCACAGGGCAGTTTACAATATAAGCACACAAAAGTAAATGATAATCGACTGACACACATATAGGTGTACATTGGCTTTGTCCTTTGAGGCTTGCATGCATGCTATGTCCATCTTTATATAGAACCATATACATGATGCAGATACCTCCTAACTGATTTGCACCTGTGGTTCCTCAAAAGAAAGTGGGTGATCTGCAGTTGCAAACAGTTTAACTCTTTCTTTTGTACCAGTCCTGAACAATCTGTGCATCCAATTCTGTAGCTGTTGCTTACTTGGGAGCAAGTCCCAAGTGAGGCTTGGCTTCCGAGTAAACATGCAGAGGGGATGACTGCTTGTTCGTACCACTATTTGTACCTGAAGGTAATGTTGTAGAGAAATGAGGAGAATTCAGCCACTTCTGATGAGACAGAATAATCTCTTCATCGAGGAACTGGATGAAGTTCTCTCACTTGGCAGCAGGGCACAGCACCTTTGTGACCTGCAATTCCCCCCCCTCTCTCTCAGGGTCAAACAAACTCCCCCTTGCCCCAAAGCAGATAACTTGATTCTTCCATTTTCATCCTCTTTTCGATTTCTGATTTCTTCCCTCTCTCCACTCCACCCCCCCTCACAATCAGTGTGCATTCTAATCTCCCTTTTTTGTTATCAAGGCAAGGTAAAAGTCCAACAGCCCCATTTCCTTGTATAACCATTAACTAAAAATAAGGTGCTCTGCTGCTTTGGTAGAAACTCTGCAAAGCTACAGCTCTCAATGTCATCAGACGCTGCCAGGTCAGCCGGGGACAGATCTTGAAAGCACTTCCCCTATTTTGGGACAGTGTAACAAAAAGTTACTCTTAGTTTGCCTCTGTGCCGCCTCTTGGCTGCTTCTGTCATAGAATGTTGCCTCCTGGGCCTTTTTAAAAAAATATTTTTTAATTAAATATTTTATTGTGATAAGAAACAAACTAATGAACAAGGAAAATGACACATTGCGTCTCCATTTTCGATAGTCTTTTTCACAGTTCACAGACGCTATTGTCATAGACATCATGCAGTTTGGGGAAAAGAAAGCCAGAAGGGGGGGTGGAGAGAGGGGGGGTTAATGCTCTTCTGTTCTATTGCATAGTGTTAGTGTAGGGTTTGTGTCAGCACCACATGGGTAGGGCATTTATTTGTATTTGTATTGGCATTGCGAGAGATAAAGGGATTCAGAGCTTGATTGGTTTTTAAGGTGCATTCCTAAGCCACAGATTGCTGGGAGATGTTAGGCTGCTGTGGTTCATCACCCCACCCTGACCTGGTCTTAAACCAGCATATCTGCTTAAACTGGCTGTGGGAGAGCCGTGCACGCCTGAATTAAGCTGGCAGAAGTTACACTGGTGTAAACTATGCAAGCAATTAAAAACACATCCTTCCACACTGGATAAGTGACGTGTGTTTTTAGTTTTTTAATGGTTTTGTTGTACAGCTTTATGCTTTTGTTGCTGTAAACTGCTTTGATTTTTTTTTAATGACATGGCGGCATACCGTATATTTTTTTAATAAATAAAATCAATAAAAAGTGCAAATGGAGGTGGGGAATGTCAGGGATGCAGAAACAGATAACCAAAGTTATCCTAACTACTTTAATTCATTGGTCCAGCCCACATAGCCTGGTGAAACTTACACCAACAAAAAAAACAACAACACACAGGTGTAACTAAATTTAATGGAAAGGCAGAAAATTAAGATTTATGGTTTACACCCTGTAAGATTTATGGTTTTTTACACCCTGTCTAGCTATCCCCCTGGCCAGGAGAAGTCAGGAAGCAGCTTAATTTACACAAGAGGTAGGCTTGCCTTTGCCAGCTTAGAATTGCTGTGCCCAAGTACTGTAATTGCTTTCCTGGGAGTAATCTCCCTTTAACACAGTGGGACTTACCTCCAAGTAAATAGGCACAGGATTGGACTGCCTACAATGCCTTGTTGACAAAAAAAATAAAAGTAGCCTTCCACTTGCTCCAATGTTTCTTTGCTCAGCTGTGGTGGAGAACCTTTTCTGCTGAGTGAATATTCCTCTTTGGGTTTCAGGTGCGATTTCTCTCTCATTTTAATTTTTCAATTTTTCTCTCTAGGAAGCTCCAGCAGAATCTTGATGACAAAAGACTTCAGGGAAACAAAACTTAGGAGTGTGATTTCAGCCCCCGGCATCTATATGTGGGTATATGCCTTCGCTTAGCCTCAGTGTCCCAGTCAGTAAAATGGGAAGCATCTAGCCCCCTCCTTCCCTGTGCTGTCATGAGGCTCAGCAGGCTGCAAGCATAAACTTGCTTTGTGCCGGTGGCTTCTAGCATGTTGTTGTTGTGTAGTCATTTAGTTGTTTAGTCGTGTCCGACTCTTCGTGACCCCATGGACCAGAGCACGCCAGGCACTCCTGTCTTCCACTGCCTCCCGCAGTTTGGTCAAACTCATGTTGGTAGCTTCGAGAACACTGTCCAACCATCTCGTCCTCTGTCGTCCCCTTCTCTTTGTGCCCTCCATCTTTCCCAACATCAGGGTCTTTTCCAAGGAGTCTTCTCTTCTCATGAGGTGGCCAAAGTATTGGAGCCTCAGCTTCACGATTTGTCCTTCCAGTGAGCACTCAGGGCTGATTTCCTTCAGAATGGATAGGTTTGATCTTCTTGCAGTCCATGGGACTCTCAAGAGTCTCCTCCAGCACCATAATTCAAAAGCATCAATTCTTTGGCGATCAGCCTTCTTTATGGTCCAGCTCTCACTTCCATACATCACTACTGGAAAAACCATAGTTTTCACAACATTATAAATTTAATTAGATTTTTAATAAATGTGCAATCAACTGTCTTGAATTTAATTGTGTCATTGTTTTCCTTAGCTGGTTGTGCAAAGTGCTGTTCTGAGTAATGCTTTTCATAGGATAGTGTAGTAGGGCACCGGAGATAAGTTTATAGAACCAGGGGGGGTTAACTGATGTAGTCGATACAGATTGCTGAGACCAGCTGTTTGCATTGCTCGCCCCACAAATTTGGAGGTTTACACGTATGAAAGATTCCCTGGCAGAAAGAACACAGAACTCCCAACAGTCAGGGGCTAAGGGCAACTGAGTTGTGCAAGACCAGAGTTTGTGGTTTATGTTTGTGGTCTTTATTGTATATGCAGTCTTGAGGGTCCTTTCATTGAAAGGAGGGATGTCGATTGGGCGCTGTGAGGAACAGAATGATGGACTACATAGGACTTTGGCCTGATCAGATGAGGTTCTTGTTTTATTCACACAACCCAGTCAAAGATGGACAGCAGGCGCCAGCAAAGGAAAGGGGAGGGTGACCGCCTACCCCCCACAGACACAGGATTATCAGCCAATATTTGCCACTGGCAGGGGCATCCAGGTGCAAAGGCGGACTGATGTGTGCTTTTGAAAAAGGAGGTAAGAGGATGACAAAAGTTTTTCCTGCCAGTATCTGCTCTTCAGGGACGCAGGTGGTGCTGTGGGTTAAACCACAGAGCCTAGGGCTTGCCAATCAGAAGGTCGGCGGTTCGAATCCCTGTGACGGGGTGAGCTCCCGTTGCTCGGTCCCAGCTCCTGCCAACCTAGCAGTTTGAAAGCACGTCAAAATGCAAGTAGATAAATAGGAACCGCTATAGCGGGAAGGTAAACAGCGTTTCCATGTGCTGCTCTGGTTTGCCAGAAGCGGCTTTGTCATGCTGGCCACATGACCTGGAAGTTATACGCCGGCTCCCTCGGCCAATAATGCGAGATGAGCGCGCAACCCCAGAGTCGGTCACGACTGGACCTAATGGTCAGGGGTCCCTTTACCTTTACCTATCTGCTCTTCACTATAGGAATGTGTAGGTCTCTGACCTCCTCTGTATCTGATCATTGGAGGTTTTTAAACAAAGGTTGAATGGCCAGCTGTCAGGAATTACTTAGCTATCATTCCTGCATTGCAGGGGGAAGGACTAGAAGGCCCTTGGAGTTCCCTTCCAATTCCACAATCCTATATATTCTAATCACATGGCTGATTGTTGATTCACACCTTGCTCCAGCTGCCCCCTGGTGTCTCCACTTGCATCCTGCATGCTGTACCTCTAGCATGAGTAGGCAAACTAAGGCCCAGGGGCCAGATACCACCCAATCGCCTTCTAAATCCGGCCCGCGGACGGTCTGGGAATCAGTGTGTTTTTACATGAGTAGAATGTGTCCTTTTATTTAAAATGCATCTTTGGGTTATTTGTGGGGCATAGGAATTTCTTCACCCCCCCTCTAAATATAGTCCGGCCCCCCCACAAGGTCTGAGGGACAGTGGACCGCGCCCCTGCTGAAAATGTTTGCTGAATGTTAGGGAATTTTATAGGGGGGGGCACCCAAATGAGGTTTCATTTGGGAATCAAGATTGGCACAAATGCCCTCAAGGGGACCCCGTCTGATCCTACAACACCACTCTAGTATCGCACCAACACGAACCCCTCAAGATCAAGCCCTGAGTAATAAAGGCTCCCTTTCCTACCCTTTCTCTGTTACCTGAGACTCTATGTAACCATATTTCTTTATGAATGAATACCGTGTATCTGTATTTCTAAATGAAACCCCCTTTTGCGACTCTGGCCAAGGGAACAGCCATAATCCTTTAAGAGAGAGGTCACGTAGCCAGGGTGGTGCTCCTCTGCATATCCATAATGCATTCAGGTACCATCTCCTGCCATTCCCGACCCTCCGAAGCCAGAGGCAATACTCACACCTGGACCCATTGTTCCCCCCCCCCCGCCAGGTACTCAAGGATCCCCTCCCAGATACTTACTGGTACTTGCTTATCAATGTCCTGGGACATCCTGCATTGTTACCTTATGTTAATCCTGTTTACCTCCTGTTTACCTGTATGCTAATGCCCCTTGCACCTTCCCATTTTCTGACGTTTTACCCTGTCACAAGTGATGTATGTATGATGCTTTCGATGTGCATTATGGGATGGTGGTGGGAACTTTTAAAAGTTCTTGCAGCCCTGTTCATGGTGTTCAGTCTGGCATTGAACCTGCTGCGCAGTAATAAACCTTGCTGTTTGCTCCGGATTGTGGCTGGACTCCTTCCTTTTATACTCCGCAACGACCACAGGCCCTTGCCTGATGAGCTGGGTGGCTGAGCATTCTTGCACCCAGAATTTTGCCCTAACAATGAACCAGAACTGTGTGTTATTAAATGTGTTACTGGTATTGCAAGTACAGTACAATCGCTGAGACGTTTCATGGCACCAGGAGTTTTAAAACAAGAAAAAGGTATTCAGAGCAATGAATGGGGAAGAGAAGAAGTAAGTGGGAGATAGTAAGGGACTGCCAGTGTGGTATAGCGGTTAGAGTGTTGGACTAGGACTTCGGAGAACAGGGTTTGAATCCCCACTCAGCCTTGAAGCTCACTGTGTGACCTTGAGCCAGGCACTGCCTCTGAGCCTAGCCTACCTTGCAGGGTTGTGGGAATTAAACGTGGAGGGTGGGGGAGAACCATGTGCATGCCACCTTGAGCTCCTTGGAGAAAAAGTTGAAATGTAAATGCAATATAGAAATAAAGAAATAGAAATAAAATATCTGCTTGCTGCCGCTCTCGCCAGCTAGACTGGGCCCCTCCTCCCCAGCATAGAGGCTGGCCCATCCGTTTCCTGCTTCGCTTTGAAGAAGAAACAGGAACCATCTGCACTGGAGTTGATGGGAACAAACCCTGGTTCCTTTTAGACTACAGCTCCCATCATCCTGACCATTGGCCATGTGGACTGGGGCTGATGGGAGCTGGAGTCCAGACAAAATCCAGAGCAGGCTTCCTCAACCTCGGCCCTCCAGATTTTTTGAGACTACAATTCCCATCATCCCTGACCACTGGGCCTGTTAACTAGGGTTGATGGGAGTTGTAGTCCCAAAACATCTGGAGGGCCGAGTTTGCCTATGCTTGATCTAGAGGGCCACAGGTTAGCTGCCTCTGCTTGGTTGGGTCACCAGTGTTTTTTTTCAGAGGCTGGCAAGCTCTTTTTCTTGGAAGTATGAGCCACCTGTTTCCATATAAGCTAATAATTATAAGAACCCTGCAGCATGAAAAATCTGGGACCCGAGTTTGCTTCTGCTCCCTCCTTTTGTGTCATGTCTTTGCAAGCCTTAAGGGCAGCAACAGGGTTTACGTTGATTACTTGCCAAGCTGCTCTGGCAGATTTTCTGGGGTAGAGATGGTTTGAACATACATTTATGTAAACACACAAGCAAAAAAACAACAACCCACAAACCACAAAAACCTAAACCTAAACGATTAGCCACAAAAGCAACAGTACATTATGAAATCAACTTATATATATATATATATATATATATATATATATATATATATATATATATACATACTAGTGTCATTCAGCCCGTTAAATAAACGGGCGCTAGAACATATGTGAGCGCTGCGCGGAGCATCGGATCGAGGAGCCGGTCTGCAGAGTCAGCGCTGCTGAGTGCCGACCCGGCAGGCCGCTTCCTTGATCCGGTGGCCTGCCGGGTCGGCATTGATCAGCGCTGCGTGGAGCACCGGATCGAGGAGCCGGTCTGCACTCAGCGCCCAGCATCGCCGCACGGAGCATCGCCTCCTCAATCCAGCACGGCGTTGCTGGGCGCTGACTCTGCAGACTGGCTCCTCGATCCGGTGCTCCCGGGACCTCTCCTTCATTAAATAAACGAGCGCTAGAACATATGTGAGCGCTGCGCGGAGCATCGGGCTGCTTTCTCCTCCTTCGTTCCTGTCCCCCTCCCGCCGACAGGACCCCGGGACCTGTCCTTGCTGGACGCACACACACGCACGCTCCCCCCCCGCCGCCGCCAACGCTCAGTCCGGCCGGGAGCGCGGTTGGCGGCCACATGGAAACGGTAGGTGGGGGTGGGGAGAGCGTGTGTGTGTGTGCATCCAGTCTCTGCGTCCAATCCCTGTGTCCGTGGGGCACATGCGCAGTAGTGCGGACACAGGGACACAGGGACTGGACGCAGAGACACTTGCACTTTATTATATAGGATTTTTATATAGTGTCGACTATGCCGGGGCTTTTCAAATTGTGGTCTGCAGGCCACATGAACTGCCTCCATGAGTTTCACAGGTGCTCCACAAGATGTGTGTAAAAATGCAGTTAAGAATCATACAGTATTTAGCACCCGCAATTGCAACAGGCTGTTGGGAACCACTGTTTTATGTGCATCATGCTTTAGAAAGAATTGATAGGATAGGTTCCCTAGCTGAGGGGGTTACAATCTAAAACCAACCTCCCCAAAAACATGGGGGGGGGGAAAGTGGGGAATATCAATAGGAGTATAGCTGCATCAATAGGAGTATAGTGTCTAGATCAAGGGAAGTAATAGTATCACTGTATTCTGCTCTGGTCAGACCTCACCTGGAGTACTGTGTCCAGTTCTGGGCACCACAGTTCAAGAAGGATACTGACAAGCTGGAACGTGTCCAGAAGAGGGCAACCAAAATGGTCAAAGGCCTGGAAATGATGCCTTATGAGGAACGGCTTAGGGAGCTGGGTATGTTTAGCCTGGAGTAGAGAAGGTTAAGGGGTGATATGATAGCCATGTTCAAATATATGAAAGGATGTCATATGGAGGAGGGAGAAAGGTTGTTTTCTGCTGCTCCAGAGAAGCGGACACGGAGCAATGGATTCAAACTTCAAGAAAGAAGATTCCACCTAAACATTAGGAAGAACTTCCTGACAGTAAGAGCTGTTCGGCAGTGGAATTTGCTACCAAGGAGTGTGGTGGAGTCTCCTTCTTTGGAGGTCTTTAAGCGGAGGCTTGACAGGCATATGTCAAGAAAGCTTTGATGGCGTTTCCTGCTTGGCAGGGGGTTGGACTGGATGGCCCTTGTGGTCTCTTCCAACTCTATGATTCTATGATTCTAATATGGAGCCATGAGCAGGTAGAATAATATGTTATTATTTCTGCTACACCAGGTTTCCCAAACTTGGGTCTCCAGCTGCTTTTGGACTGCAGTTCCCATCACCTCTGACCACTGGAGCTAGCTAGGGATGATTGGGAAACCCTGCCTACATTTACTCCTTTGACTTCGCTCCCTGTAAAACAGGGCTGGCCAACCTGTTGCCCTCCAGATGTTGGGACAACAACTCCTATCATGCTTGCTCATTGGCCATTGTGGGTGGAGTTAACGGCAGATGGGAGTCTAACAAATTCTGGAAGGCCACAAGCATAGGGAGCAGAGCAGTGGGCAAGCTGTGGCCCTCCTGATGTTGGAACTCCCAATTCCCATCAGCCTCAGCCAATATGGTTAATGGCTCATGGATGATGGGAGATGTAGTCTGGAGGAGTGCAGGGCTATGTTGGATGGCACAAAAACTTCAGAGGCAATGTGGGTTTTGTGGAGGGACTTAAAAGGAAATTATGTGGTCACATGGAGGCAGTTTGAATGGCAGTTCCATCTCTAAGGGGAAAGAGACAGTAATTCTGGAGTCAGATACAAGCAGGAGGTTGAAACATGATTCTTTGCTACAGGGGTCAGCAAACTTTTTCAGCAGGGGGCCGGTCCACTGTCCCTCAGACCTTGTGGGGGGCCAGACTATATTTTAGGGGGGGGGATGAACAAATTCCTATGCCCCACAAATAGCCCAGAGATGCATTTTAAATAAAAGGGCACAGTCTACTCATGTAAAAACATGCTGATTCCCGGACTGTCTGCGGGCCAGATTTAGAAGGCGATTGGGCCGGATCCAGCCCCCGGGCCTTAGTTTGCCTACCCATGGTTTGGTATGTGAAGTGGGTATCTGGTGGTTGGTGCAAGAGTCTGGAGAGAGAACCTGAGAGGGGAGCCATTGGAAGAAGCACCATGGAGGGCTGCTCCTGGCTCCTGTTCTCTAGGAATCCTATATAATAATGTCCAAGATGTCCCTGCGTCCAGTTGTCCCGTGTGTCTCTGAGGTACTGCGCATGTGCCCCAGGGATACAGGGATTGGACAGCAGAGACTGCCCGCGCGCACTCTCCCCCCTCTGCCTCCTCCAACCGCCGCTCCCGCCGGACACCGCCTCACTGCAGGGCACGTCAGGGAAGCGAGGGTGGAGGCCGGCGAAGGCCTCCTCACAACCCTCCCTGGCCCGTGAGAGGAGCGGCGGTTGGAGGAGGCAGGGGGGGGAGAGTGCACGCGTCCTTCCTGTCGGCGGCTGGGGGAGAGGAAGGAAGGAGAAAGCGCTCCTCCGTTCCTGTCCCCCTGCCGCCGACAGCAAGGACGGGTCCCAGGGTTCGGAGGCTGCACAAGCGCTTCTCCGAACCCTGGGATGTCTGCTTCCTGTCGGCGGCTGCGGGAGAGGAACGGAGGAGGAGAAAGCAGCGCTTTCTCCTCCTCCGTTCCTGTCCCCCTGCCGCCGACAGCAAGGACAGGTCCCAGGGTTCGGAGAAGCGCTGCGCAAGCGCTTCTCCGAACCCTGGGATGTCTGCTTCCTGTCGGCGGCTGCGGGAGAGGAACGGAGGAGGAGAGAGCAGCGCTTTCTCCTCCTCTGTTCCTGTCCCCCTGCCACCGACAGCAAGGACAGGTCCCAGGGTTCGGAGAAGCGCTGCGCAAGCGCTTCTCCGAACCCCAGGATTCTAGCGCCCGTTATTAAACGGGCTGAAAACCACTAGTGGGAGAATGAAAGGGAAGCAGAGGGTGGGAGCTGATTTCAGGAATAATAATAATAATAATAATAATAATAATTTATTATTTATACCCCACCCATCTGGCTGAGTTTCCCCAGCCACTCTGGGCGGCTTACAACAGAAAAATGAAATAAAATAATCTATTCAACATTAAAAGCCTCCCTAAACAGGGCTGCCTTCAGAAAAAGGAAAACAGCTACCAGATTTTTAGAAGACATCTGAAGGCAGCCCTGTTTAGGGAGGCTTTTAATGTTTAAGAAATTAGTGTATTTTAATGTTTCTGCTGGAAGCTGCCCAGAGTGGCTGGGGAAACCCGGCCAGATGGGCGGGGTATAAATAATAAATTATATTATTATTATTATTATTATTATTATTATTATTATTATTATGTCTTCTAAAAATTTGGTAGCTGTTTTTTTCTTTGACATCTGATGGGAGGGCGTTCCACAGGGCGGGCGCCACCACCGAGAAGGCCCTCTGCCTGGTTCCCTGCAACTTGGCTTCTCGCAACGAGGGAACCGCCAGAAGGCCCTCGATACTGGACCTCAGTGTCCAGGCAGAACGATGGGGATGGAGACGCTCCTTCAGGTATACTGGACCGAGGCCATTTAGGGCTTTAAAGGTCAGCACCAACACTTTGAACTGTGTTCGGAAACGTACTGGGAACCCTAAAGGAATGTTGACTTTGTTGCCACACAACTATCTGCAAGTAGCTTCTGATATCCCTCATTCTGAAGACTGCGGGAATATAAATGGAAACTATCAGGTTCAGGAAACTAAGTCAAGAGGATCAAAGTGATGAAACTAGACATTTATTTATTTATTTATAAACAGCCCATCTGACTGAATTTCCCCAGCCACTCTGGGCAGCTTCCAACACAAAAACGTAATCAAACATCAAACAGTAACAATCTGATCCAATATAAAAGTCACAATAACTTTTAAAATAAATAACTTATCAAAGCAACATTCAACAATACAGCAGAATCTAATAGTAAACAGTAAAATAAAACATCAGCAAATCATAATTAAGCAGTTCACACTTATCAACCACAATAAAGAATTACCAATCTATAATCAATAAAAATAACTTAAGCGAGAAAAAAGATGGCAAATGTGAGTTACGGCCTCAGACCAAGACCTAGCAAATGACCATTTCACTGAAGGAAAGGAAAACATAGCATAGTTATCCTAACCAAATTACAATGTTATTAAACAGGGAGCTCTGGTTGTTGGGAATGGCTGGTCGCCGGTATGAAGTTTTCGCCCTTTTCATTATTTCTTCACCTTTTAGAATGGCACGCGCTTTATTCGGGCACGTTTGAATGGTTGCAACCCGCGGTTCCCTTGGTAACCATGGCGGACAACTCTCTCGGCCAAGATGGCCGCCGAAGACCGCGTGGGAGGCTAAAAAAAGGCCAAAGGGCTCGGGCGTGCCTCTCTGCTCCTCCTCGCGCGCGCACTCTATGGTCTGAGAGTTTCGGCAAGCGAGCGCAGGAGAGTCGGCCGGAACCCATGCGGAGCAGAAGCGCATGCGCATCTACAAACATTGACGCGGTAGGGAAGCCAGTCTCATTGGGATTTCAGGCGCAACTCAAACCGGACGGGCAAGGACCACTGGCGCATGCGCATTGGAAAACAAATGGTCGCGGGGGGAGGAGGAACGCATTTTCTGCGCGCTTGCGCGCTGTATAAACTCAGTCCCAAACGATGAAGCCGGACGTTTCCTAGTTGGGGTTCTTTCCCCCTCTCCAAATGCACATGCGCAGTAGAACCCCCCACCGCCTGTCGCCTCGCGAGCATGCGTAGCCTCCTTCGCCCCTTAGACGCGCACGCTCATTGCCGCCCCGGCGCCTACTCAGGGCGCAGGCGCATTACGGCGTCGGAAGACGAGGCTCCGCCTCTTTCCCTTCCCCTCCCCACCTTTCTTCCTTCCCACCCATTGCGGCCGCCTTCGCTTTTTTCTTTTTTTTTTTTGGAGCCGAGCGTTTCCTCCCAGTGCGCGTGCGGCAAAAGGAAAAAAAAAGAGAGAGAGGGGAAAAAAAAGCGACAGCGCGAGAAGAGGCGGGAGGGGGGGAAAGGGCGAGAGGAGGCGATAAGTGCGCGTGCGCACTGCGGGCTGGGTTGCAGCAGGCAGCGGCGGCGGCGGTTGAGCTCGCGGGCGGGTGAGTTTGGTGCGCGCGTGAGTGTGTGTGTGTGCGGAGCTGTCCCGTGTGTGCGCGCGCGCGCCGGGGAGAGGCGGCGGCAGCAGCGGCCGTTGCGACGCGGCGCGGACTGAGGGGAGGGGGGGAGGGAAGGGGAAGCCTCACCGACCGGCGCCTCCGCCGCCGCGTGGCTCCCCTTCCCCCCTCACGGAACGAGGTGCCGCGCGCACCCTCCCCTCCCCCTCCTTCTCCTCAGAGTGGGGGGGGTCAGAGAGAGAGCGCGGGGGAGAAGTGAGGGGCGGTGGGGGGAGGAGAGCCTTGCGCCCCCCGTGTCGCGTGCAGGAGGAGGAGGCGAGGCCGCGGCCTGCGCTGGGAGGCCAGGCCGGGCCCCTCGGCTGGTCTGACTCACGGAGCGGGAGAGGAGGGAGGGGGGTAGACGGCGGCGAGTCATGCCTGGCCGAGGCCTACTTTGCACTGGGTCTCCTTTTGGTTACACACTGTGTGTGGTGATGGTGGTGGGGAAATGGGGAGCCCATAGAGGGGTATCCCTAGGAGTGTCCCAGCGACCTTAAAAAAAAATACGGGAGGGGGGTTTGCCTCCTGGTAATTGGGGTTTGCGGGTGGACTATATGACCATTTCACTGAGATTTTGGGCCTTTTGCGTTGGGACTGGGCTGAAGAAAAGCGCGAAGGAAGGGGAGGGGTTGGTGGGGACCCTTTGATTTGGGGCAGGGCCAGTGGCCTTGGAGGGGGGTCGCCTCATGCAATTGCACAGGGTTACGTTTTAGGGTCCTGCACCAGCAGGCATTGGTTCTGGAGTGGGGGTTGAGCTGGAGTACAAAGAAAGAAGGGTGTTTTCTTTAGGGAAGGGTGTGTGGCTCCTATATGAAGTCCGCTCCCTGCTCTAGGGGCTTTACGCCCTGCTGGCTTTGCGATTGTGGGAAATAAGGTCTTTGAGGACACGGGCGGGGGGGGGGCGATCTGTTTCAACAAGGGGGTCAGGGCTGCCTTCGGGGAGGGGAAGGGGCGCGGAGGTTCCCACACTCAGCAAGGGGGGAGGCTTGTCCTTAGCTGAACTTGGGAAGGTAGGGGATGGGTGTGGTGGGAATATACCTTGAAGGGCTGCTCTGCAAGGAATAGAGCTGGAGGACGTTTCTCCCCCAGAGAATTGACATCTTGTTTAGGGTCACCAGCTCTGCCCCAGTTTACGGCTTAGGGAGATGGCTGGTAGGTATCAAAGTAAGGTTTTGTTAGAGAGAGCTGGAATTGCCCTCAGAGGTGTGCATGCACACAAAAGCTTATGCCAAGAACAAACTTAGTTTGTCTCTAGGGTGCTGTTATAGGTTAGCTGTTGGGGGAGAATTAGATGATTCTCCACCCTCAGACAAGGGCTGGCCCCAGTTAGGGCTTGATGAAGGAAGGGAGTGGTGCCTGAGTGGGTTGAGAAACTGCACCAGGTTAGCAGAAAGGATTGACTTACAGCTGGCCTGGAGTGCAGTTGAAGGTCTAGTGCTGGGGCAGGAAGATGGCAGTTGGGGATCTCGTAGACTAGCTGTCTGGTGTTTCTGGCGGGCTGGTTCCTTGGAGAGTGAGCTTTGGAGTGGCTGAAGCATATGGCTACCCTTTGGGTACATGTGTGAAAGAGTGGCTGGCGGTGTCTTCACCCCCTTGCCCTCAGTTTAGGGCTCCGAACTGAGGAGAGTAGCCCTGCAGGAACTGACAAAGGGGTGGAGAAACCCCCTGACACTGAAGTTTGGGTCTTTTAAGTATGGAACCCGGGATATATTTATAAATTTATTAGATTTCTATACCACCCTTCATCTGAGGATCCACAGGGCAGTTTATAGCACAAAAATACATGCCTGTTGCGATGAATCCCCCCTCCCTTTGTAGGTGGGGAGGGGGTGAAGAGTGGCGGCATAGTTCCAAAGTGGTTATAAATATATTACTGAATGCATGAGGGTATAGCTAACGTATTTTAAAGCTCCTGATTCCCATGAACCATTCCTCCACCTTTGCAGTTTTGTTGAAGAAAGTCAGCAAACTCATTTATGGTTAAGAAGTTGGGAGGGGGAAGATCCTTCTCTCCTGGCTGGGAGGGATGGAGCTCGGTTGTCTCCCCAGCTGGTTTCGGCATGGCTTGAAGACTTTCAAGTAGCAGGCCAAGCTGCCTGGAAAGCAGGGGAGGCAGGGAGATGAGTCCAGGGTTGCAACTTCCAAACTTGTTCCCATGCAAGGAGAGGCAGAAAGGTGCTATGAGGCTGCATGTTCCTTTGCAAGACCAGCCATATTGGTGGTATCTCCTGCTTCCCTGGTGTAGGGGGTGGGATCCCATTCACCATAGCACTTTGTTTCCCCTCTGGGCATGGCTTCTGATCCCCTTTCAGGATGGCAGAGGTGTGTGTGGGCAGCGGCTGGGCTTCCATTGAGTAACAGGGACCCTGGGCTGGGTGTGAATGACTGTGACTGAAAGAGGCCTTTCCTGGAGCAGCTGTGTTGCCACTGAATCTGTGCTTGGTGATTGGGAACCGCAGGGCAAGAATTGCTAGGAATTTTGTCCTTACATGAGAAATGGAGAATGCAGTAACTGAAACTCTCCATATTTTGCTGGGGATGTTTCCCCATGGAATCTGAAATGGGGGGTGGGTGGGTGCAGAGGCACTGTCCGTAAATGTAAAGGGCATTTCTTCCATCCAAATGCTGTGGTAATCCCCCCCCCTTTTCCCCTTTCCTTGGCCACGTGTGGCGCTCTCTGCAGTGGCAGCTTAGCTGAATCATGCTTGGTGTTGGCAGGAAGAGAGGGAGTCTCCCTCCAAACATGTGGCAGGGACGGCCTCTCTGCCTGCTCACTTGCGAAGGGGCTAAAACTTCCTGCCTTTCTCTGCAGCTCCCTCCCTCTTTCCCACTGCTCCTCACGGCTGCAGACAAAAATCGGAAGCACGTGGTGACCCCCGTTGCTGTCTGCAAAGGGACATGTCATGCTACTTAAGCTGTTGCAGTTAACAGTTGTCCTAATCAATTATCGGAGCATAGTGCGGGTCAGAAGCCGGTTTTTGGATGAGGAGGAGGTGGGGCGGCAGCGGCGGCGGCTGGAACTAAAACGAGCTCAGCAGATCTCTGGAGAGGGTAAATGAACCGACATGCTCCTCCTGGCTTGGGAGGGAGTGCCAGGCGGCCATGTAGTAGCTGAGCAGAGCAGCTGTGGCTGCAGCCGCCACTGGCTCTGCTCCGCTTTGTCTTAACGCTAGGGTGAGCCTGCAGCACCTCCTTGAATCAAATCTAGTTTTTCCAGCTCTGATGTAAGATGGGGAGGGTTCCGGACAACTTGGGAGCTGTGTGCCTGCATGAAATGAGACGAGGCCTGGCCTTTGTCAGGGATCTCGTGGCCCGCTGAGAGGCACCCTCAGAGTGCGAGTTGGTAATTTGGGGAGACTTGGCAGCTGGGGGGGGGAAGCGTGTGTGCGCCTCGGTTCTTTCCAAAACGTAGTTGCTGAGCGGTCCTCCTCCTTAGCAGGGATTGGGATGTTAATGTGTGTTTCTGAGCTCTACCTGGAATATCTACTCAGGACCTTTTAAACCTGGTGGGTGGCCATCTGCATGCTGAAGCCATTGCTGTGAGTTTTATTTGTTTTTAAATAGAAGGCAAATCTCTGGAATAGACTTACTGCTCATCACAGTCCTTGGGGCTTAGGGGTCTCACTTGCAAGCCCCAACAAGTGAAGGCTTTTCATTATACACAGTGAGAACACAAATACAGTAGTCTTTTTCTCAAATAAAGCTTTCTCTTCCCCTCTCCCCACCCCACCCCTAAATTACTTTACATCCCAAGATCTTAAACCTTTGATATTGTAATGACTTGCATTAGGGAAAGGCTAGCAGAAAACCTTCAGACTCTAAATACTTACCGTACTTCTTACTTCTGGCACTTTTTTGATTTTTTTTTAAAAAAAACTTTAAAAGCTATGCTAAATTTCCATAATAAAAATGCACTAAACAACTAGTCCAGGTAAGTTCCGAAGTGGCAATGGGGAGGATGAACAGGCAACTTTGATTGTTCTCCAAGGCAGGTGCCTTTCTCACTTTCCCTCATCTCTGCCTTTGGCTCAGCATTTAGTTTAGGGGGCAGCACGTCTTCCAGAGTGTGATGCTCATAATCTGGTGTAGTTTTACTGTCAAGGCACAGAAGCTGGTCACTTCCATTGCATATTCTCTCTCCCCCCCCCCCCCCGCTGAACCTTTGCCAAAATAGCTTGTGGCTCCCCAGGCCAAAAGGTATGTGTGCCGGGCAGTTTTGGAATTTGCTTGGGGGTAGAGCCCCCCCCGCCCTGGACATCACACCAGCTTATTTCAGCAGTTGCGCATTCCACATGCTTGAATTAATGGGCGACCTCTGTGCAGTTGGGACACTGAGTTGTGCAGAACTCTTTAACACAACCAGCAGCTCAGGCGTCAAGGCAACGTGGAAAGAGAAATAAGTGAAGGAAGCCGGTGTGATTTGGTGTGTGTGTGTGTGTGTGTGTGTGTGTGGAACCAAAAGTGTGGCCCTGCTCCCACATGAACCCCCAAATACACTACACACGGGCATCACAGAAACTAGGGCTATTGCGAGGCAGCTAAGCCCTTGTCACAGGTGAGAATTGATTCCATTGCGTGCAGTGTTGGAAAAATGTCAAATTCCCATGAGCAGGCATTAGATTCTTAGGTGCCCGCCTTGCACAACACTGGAAACTCTGGATTAGTTCCGCTTCTGCTGCCATGGCAGCTTCCTCTTGGCATGCAGAGATTGCGAGCAGAGCTCTGGACTTCCTGGAGTGCAGACTCCCCCCTTGCAGAGCCAGACAGCTGGATTTTTGGACTCCCTTAATCCTGTTGGCCGTACCGCCTTGGTTCTCATGCTGAGGCGTGTGTTTGTCTGCCTAAGACTGCAGGCATGCAAGTGCGTCCTCCCCCCCCCCCCCACATAAGCAGTGACTTAAGCGTGGAGCCTTATGGCCATGCTTATAACTAGAGAGCAGCTATGAGCCTGCACTCCTCTTGCCTAGAGCATTGTTAACTGAGAACTGGCTCATCTAATGAAACAAATTGGCTGGTGCGATATTGACAAGCTAAAGTGTTTTACATGGCAAGTGGTTAACCTGTGGAATTCATTGCCACTGGATATTTTGTGGACTCAAAAAGCAGTTCAGAGTTTTTACCATGGATTTTTTTGGGGGGGGGGAGCTTTGTATATAAGCCTTGGTAGCTGAATGTGACCTGAGTGCTTCTTCTTTGACGCTTCAGAGGCCGTGGCTGTGTATTTCCTCTGCACAGCCAGAACCTGATTAAAAGGAAGGTGGGGTTCCTGGGATGCGATATTCTTTGATGTAGGCCAACTTCAGGAGCTGTTTCTTTTGAATAGAACCTAAAAACCTGCCAATTAGAGCTGGGTGCAAAAGAGAAAAAAATCTTAAAAGAGTTAGAATTCTGAGCCCAGGAATTTGTTCCAAGTCTTGGAACTGAACTGAGCTCACAGTCCTGCCGCACAAAAATCCATTCCTGGTTGCCGTGAGCTTTCAGAAATTTTAATTCAGGGGTGCGAGTCACTTTGTTAGCATAGCTAAGCAACCAAAAATCCTTGACCCCATACTTAGGATATAGACATTTTCCGGCAAGAGCATCAGAAGAGCCTGCAGCTGGATAAGGCCAAAAGGGGGCCCATGTAGCCCAGCAATTCTTTTCCTGCAGTGACCAACTAGATTCCCCAGTGGGGAGTCCGCAAGCAAGACCAGAGCGCAAGGCAATGGCATTCTTTTCCCTGCATATCCAGCAACTGGTATTGAGAGGTGTGGCTGGCTCCTAACTTTGGAGGCAGAGCACAGCCCTCAGGGTCAGTAGCCATTGTTGTCTCATGTGTACCTACTTTTTATGGATCCCTGCTGTGAGCACCGTTCGATGCTGAATTCTATACATGCACAGGGTGATCGCGTGAACTGCGCCTACCTCATCCATGCCTGCCATTAGCCAGGCATTGCCCTACCCTGACTCACTCCGGCCTAAAGATGAGAAATGGATCGGCAGCACCAAGCCAAGCCTTTTTATTTTGCAAAGTGATGGCGATGAGTTTGCCTAACCTTTCTTCCTTGTCTTTCCTCCCCGCTCCCCAATGTCCCCAGCAGTTTCCATAACATCTGTTCCACCATGGCTGATGACCTAGACTTCGAGACCGGCGATGCCGGGGCCTCCGCGACCTTCCCCATGCAGTGCTCCGCTCTCCGCAAGAACGGCTTTGTGGTGCTCAAAGGGCGTCCCTGCAAGATTGTGGAGATGTCCACTTCCAAGACCGGCAAGCACGGTCATGCCAAAGTGAGTGTGTGTCGCCCACAGCGGCTGGTGGCTAGTTTGCCTTCGTGGTCCTATTTTGGGACAGCTCTTGGTGTGAATTTGCCTGCTTGGCTAGGGCTGTCATACAGCCGGAATTTCCCAGACACAGCCGGAATTCATTCATCGAAAATGGTGTCTTGGTGGGATTTTCGAGAATCGACTAAAATGTGTGGGGAAACCCAGACATATGGCAGCCCATGTGTTGATTTTTTTGGCGTTTCCCCTAAAGAATAGCTAAAAAAACTTCTACTTCAAAAACTCAACAACTTTGGCAAAAAAAACCCCAACATCTTTTGTGTCCGGATTTTCACTTTTTGAAATATGGCAAACCTGTGCTTGGTACTGCAGCAGGAGTTTGTGCATGTTCACGTGCAGCAATGTTAGAAACTCAGATATATAAGCTAGGGACCAAATTGCTTCTTAAACCAAGGTTGCAGTCGCCAAAAGGGAATGTCTACTTGCCATTTTGGGGCAAGATGTTTCTCAAGTCTTATTTTCCAAATGATGGACTGACAGTCACTGATTCTTATTTAAACATCTGGCTAGTTCAGATGACAAACCTTGAGGTAGGTTAAGAACTCTGAGAACTTAAAAAAGAGCAGTCCCTTGATCCAGGCACAGTCCATACACTGGTACCTCGACCTACGAAGGCGATCCGTTCCGTGGGGCTCTTCGTAAGTCGAAACCTTCGGTCGCCGAAGCGTCCATTTTGCGCATGCGTGAAGCGCGATTTTGAGCTTCTGCGCATGTGCAGACCGTGCACGGCGAAAAGACTTCCGGGTTTGCCGACTTTGTAAGTCGAAACCTTCGGACATTGAGGCATTCGGATGTCGAGGTACCACTGTATATATATTTATTGGCCAATCCCTAACTCTTTCTCTTCATGGATGAATGAATTAAATAGTTTAAGTTGGATTTTGAATAAATGTGCAATTAATTGAAACAACAAAAAAAAATTCCTTCCAGTAGCACCTTAGAGACCAACTAAGTTTGTCATTGGTATGAGCTTTCGTGTGCATGCACACTTCTTCAGATACACTGAAACAGAAGACAAACTTAGTTGGTTTCTAGGGTGCTACTGGAAGGGATTTTTTTAATTTTCTTTTTACTATGGCAGACCAACATGGCTACCTACCTGTGCAATTAATTATTCTGGTTTTAAATTTTATTGTGTTATTATCTTCCTTAGTGGATGGTGCAAACTGCTATTCCGAATAATGTTTTTTATAGGATAGGGGGCACTGGGGATGAGTTTACGGAACTAAGGGGGCAGTGACCTGAAAAAGTCACTGCCTTAGAAGATGGGGTACGTAGCGCAAAAAATGCCAGAAGGGCACCAGGTGTGGAGAAGGTGCTGGGCTTAGACAATAAGCCTGGAGCCAGAGGGTTGATTCCTTTCCCTGTGTCTGTCTCTCTTTCTGTCCTGGCACAATTTGAACCTCTTGTTGTTCTCTCCTCCATTGCATGCAGCCCTTCCTGGCTGAGATTGTTGTCTACATTTATAAACATCCTTTCTTCCAGTGAATTCAAGGCAGTTTGCAATATGAAAGGCTGAAAAGTAAGGCGCAAGATGGAATGAAAATGTTCTGTGAGGCTTCTTGGGTCTGCAAAGCGTTGCTCTCTCCTCCGTGGCCTGTGCCGGTCACCTTTCAGCCACCTGACCTCTGAGGCATGCTGCCATTTAGCTTCTCTATCTCCTGAGATCGTTTTCCAGCCCTTAGCTCCGAGGAATGGCTTGCTTTGGAATGTGTTGAGAGGCCTGCTTTTTTGCCAAAAATGCAAGTCAACATACATGTTTAATCTCTTGAGCTGTGTTGGCAACAGTAGTTGTAGTCCTAGACACCTGGAGGGCACCTGTTGAGGAACCCTGGCTAAGAACCAAGCCTGCTTTGTCCCCTAAGTGTTGTACAAAAATACCCAAAGTTTCTCAGTCTGTCTACTGAGCCTGTGTTCTCCTCTCCTGTGAAGAACCAAGAGACCTGCTTTCATTGCACGTCAATGACATTGTTAAGTCTGGTGGCTTTTGAAGACTGTCTGGATGACACCTGAACACTTTAGGTTGCAAGGCGTGTTTCCATGGACTGACCTCTTGGTGGCTGGGGCTAATCAGGTTCTTGGGGGCAACCTTTTGTGGAACAATCACGTTAGTACCTGTTTGAATCTCTCTCCCCCCCCCCCCGCAAGTCTTTCAGCTTAGATGGACTAGAAATAGAAACCAAAAAAAAAAGGGTAGGGGGTGTTAAAGTAATGCTTTGAACTTTGTGGAAATTCAGTCTCTGAATTGGATAACCCGAAAAGTGAAAGGCCAGTGGAGAGGAGACTGCAAAACGTGGCTGTTGGTATTCCTGATTTATATGTTTCTTAAAATAAAAAGGTAAATATTGAGTGTATAAATAGCCCACACCATACTGCTACCCTAATGTGGAAACTGGAGAGAGCGAGAGAGAGAGAGGAAGGAAGGAAGGAAGGAAGGAAGGAAGGAAGGAAGGAAGGAAGGAAGGAAGGGGAAAGGGCTGGAGGTGAGGCCTAGCTGTTGAGGGAGTTGGCAACTTGACAAGGAGACTGGTGTGCGAGGCACAGAGAGTCCAGATCGAGCAGAGGCAGATACGGTGCCAATGGGCTTTCAAGGGATCTGGTTGCAGTAGACCAAAGCGTGCCCCCCATTTCCAGACTGGGTGCGTTTGTGCCTGTGTCTGCCTACCATAGATAGAGGGACTGCATCTGTTGAGAAGGGAGCCGGTGTCCCTTCCTGAGACAGAACAAGGTCCTTGCCTGTTTCTTCCCGGCTTCTCCTGCAGGAACACCTGGGTGCTTTTTTAAAAAATGTGCCCCCGTTGACATCCTGTCGTCTTCTCCACCCCCACTGTAGGTGCACCTTGTTGGCATAGACATCTTCACTGGGAAAAAATATGAAGATATCTGCCCTTCCACCCACAACATGGATGTGCCCAACATTAAGAGAAATGACTTCCAGGTAGGCGGGTGGAGCTGGGTGGGGTTCTTTCCTCCCCCACTTTGGAGATGGGAATCCCGGAAGGAGAGGGTTGGCAGCTAGCCTGGTGAGCTCCGTGGGGCTGGTTGGTGTGCACCCGCTATGGCATGCCTGGCTTGCAAACTGGGCAGACTGCTAGCGGTGGCTGCTGTAGCAAGGATAGGCAAAGTGGCCCTGCCACACAGCAGCTGCGGTGGGCAATGGAGGCAGTCTTCTGCCCTTCCAGAGAAACATTTTAAGCTGTTTTGGACCCTCTCCCTCAGTTTTGAGCTTTCATATGATTCTTGCTGCTGCTGGATGTGCCCCAGGGACTGTTAGTTTTGTCTCTTGGCGTGGGATTGTTCCCTGACAAATAATCTGTTACAAACTTGGGGTAGTTTCAAAAAAGTGGCAGGCCAAGGCAGCTGGAGGAACAGACACTCCTTCCTTTCCATGCCAAGGTGAGCAGGAACGGGTTATTATTGTCTATTAAAATCAATAGTTGCTTTTCTACCATGGCAACTCACAGCAGCTTTAAAAAAACTGCTTCCATTAAAACCTGGGGGGAGAGTGAAATTCACTAAAACATCCCAACCACTCTAAATGGCCATAGATAGTTAAAAGCTAATAGGCAGTTAAAGAGGAATTCTTTTGCCAGCTGCCTGAAGATACACAACGATGGCGCCAGGCCAGCCTCCCTGGGGAGAGCGTTCCGCAAGCAGGGAGCCACCACTGAAAAGGCCTTCTCCTTGTGTTGCCAAAATGCTACTTCATTGAGTTTTTTAAGTCAGGAAGGGTGGCCCGATAGCTCAGCGCTGACTGTTCTGCCCTCCTTCCTTTCTTTCTTCCAGCTTATTGGGATCCAGGATGGGTACCTCTCCCTGCTCCAGGACAGTGGGGAAGTCCGGGAGGATCTACGCCTTCCCGAGGGAGACCTGGGCAAGGAGATTGAACAGAAATATGACTGTGGCGAAGAAATCCTGGTAAGAGATCATGGGGGCGGAGGGGAAGAGGCCAGTGATTTGTGTGTGTGTGTGTGGGGGGGTGTATTTAACAGCAGCATTCCTTAGCCCAGAGAGGCCTGGGATGGCAAAGCAAGGTGATGACTGCAAAGCAGGGTAAAAACAAGGCAGAATACCAAATTCCAATCCCAGCCAGAGGCAGGAATGATTCCACAAGCCTTTAAATTCTGGAAGCACCATGTTTTCCCGTCTGGTGTAACATAAGCAACAGTGGAGACAAACTAAGCTTTGTTAGGAAGTTGCAAAGTTGAGCTGCCCAGGGCCATAGACGGGCCTTGCCTGGGCTTCCCAGCCACCAAATGGTAAGATTTTCTTGCGGGTGGAGTGGAGAAGGAGAGAGAGCGTGCCTGGCGTTAATCTGAGTGCGCATAAGGCAAAATGCCCCACCGCTGCTGTGTCTTTGAGGACGTTGGAGATGAGCTAAGGAAGGAGGAGGGGAAACAGGGCGCTGGTCCTCACCTGCAAGGTGGGGTGTTGCACAGTAGACGGAGCAGGTTTCTTCCCTGCTGCTGCTTCTTCAGACGACAGGGCTTGGAGTCACTCTGCAGCTCAGAGCATCTGCTTCCCTTGCCGAAGGTCCCAGTGGCATTTTCAGGTGGGAAAATACTTTTCTCTGCCTGAAACCCTGGAGAAGCGTTGCTGCCAGGCAGAGCAGGTGCCCCTGAGCTAGGCAGGCCGGTGTGACTCAGTAGAAGCCTGCTTCCTATGTGCGATACTGGCGGCCTTGGGAGGTGGGTGAGCTCTCCTTCGCTGGAGGTCTTCAAGCAAAGCCCGGGTGCCCATTGTGGATCATGCCTGGGCTGGGGTTAGCACGACCTCAGCGGACCCTGGCCACCATGGCTGGGCTCTGCTTCCACAGTCGGGAGGCCGCAATGCTTCTTAACATCGGTTGCTGAGAACTGCAGGAGAGAGGGCTGTTCTTGCACCCCGGATCCCGCTTGTGGGTTTCCCATAATGAGCATCAGGTTGGCCACTGTGAGAACAGGATGCTGGACTAGAGGGGGCCGTTGGCCTGACCCAGCACGGGCCCTCCTTCCCTTCCAGCTCTTGATTCTTGCTTGCTTCCTGCCTCCTCAGATCACCGTACTGTCTGCAATGACCGAGGAAGCTGCAGTTGCTATCAAGGCCATGGCTAAATAAAGGAACCACAGGTGAGTGCAGACCCAGGTCGGAAGGATGCCGTCCTGCTCGCTCGAGATGGAAGGGAAACGTGCAAGGCCTTTGCGAGAGATGGGAGAGGAGGAGTCTCTTGCCTTCCTGCCCCTTCTCCAGCTTCTCTTCTTTTTCTCCCACCTTGCAGGGCAGCAGTTTCAACTTGTTATGAACCAGAGAGGATCGCAACCCGCAGACTGTCAGATTTGGCTCCAAACCACCCAAATCTCTCTTTTTTTTTTCTTTCTCCCCTCCTCTAAAAAGCAAAAAAAGGACAAAAACGCAAAACCCTCCCACACCCACTCACTCCCTTTTGAATTAAAACAAAAGAAAAGAAACTTTTTTGTGGTCTTTTTAAAGCAGAAAAGCTGGACGCTTAATTGTATTCCTTTTTGTTATTATTTCACTTGTTTTCGTCCCCCTCTCACCCCGGTCCTCCCAGCCCCCCCTCCCCTCTCTCGGGTGCTAGTAACACTACAGTTGTTTTCTGGCAAGAGAAGTTGAGAATTTGCACTTAAAAAAAAGGAAAAAAATATTTAAACTGCTAGGAGGGGGGGAAATTGCAGGAGACTCATGTTGATTTTTCTCTCTCAAGTTTTAATGCTTTCTGTTCAGAGGTGGCGGCGCTGAGGAGGGAGCTGCCTCTTTTCCCAGAACAACAAACTGAGCAAAAAAGAAAAAAAGAAATTAAAAAAAAATTACCATTGCGAAGAGTCGCACTCTTAACCCTGTCAAATGTGTTTGTTCTCGTGAGCGTTTTCTGTTGAGGCAACGTGGGAAGGGGAGGCATGGCACCCTCTGCTGTCGGACTCCCCCCCCCCCCGGCATAGTGGTGGTTGCGGCAATTTGGTCGATTCTTTTGGGACGGCATCCTTTCTTGTGCTTTGGAGGTTAACCCATTAAATGTGGTTTTTTTGTGGGGGCGGCGGCGGCAGGATCACTGCTCTAGTTGCTGAGCTTGCTTAAAACTCCCTTCTTTAATCCCTTCCGTTCTAGAGCACAGAAGCGGGCCCCCCAAAAGATCTGGAAGTGGGGGGCAGGGGGTGTTCCTGCCAAAGGCACAGCACTCTGCCCCCCCCAAATGGGAGAAGAAACGCGCTCGCGGCTGCCTGGTGAATGACACACCTTTTTTTTTTTTTTGCCCCTCGCCCTCATCCCACCTGGGCTCTGATCCCTGTCAATCATGTTCAAGGACCCCCCCCCTTTTCCTGGCAACCAGTGCTGTCGCTGCCTCCTGAGCCCCTTCTGTCCTTGGGAGCTAGCTAGAAAGTCTCTAGCAAACACCCCCCCCTCCGCCTCAAGCCCTTCTTCCCAGGCTGGGTAACTGCGCATCCCCCACCTTAAGAGCTGTTCAGGGTAAGGGGTCTTCTGGGGTAGGTAACAAACTAGCCCCCCACCCCCCCACTGCCCATTTCCTTGGTTCATATTTACTCCCCTCTGCTGTTCACAGGTCAGCGCTGTGGCCTCCTCCTCCTCCCTCTCCCCCTGTTAATCCAACACATTTGTTAATCAACCTCAATAATAAAAAAACAAGTTTAATATGAAAAACCCTTTTCTGGCTGTGCGTGTGTAATTTGTAAGGGACCGGGGTGGGGGTTACGTTACCAGCAAGCTCATTAAAACTACTGCATTATCATAGAATTGTAGAGCGGGGAGGTTTCCCTCCCGCATCGAGTGTTTCATAGAATTTTTGTTCAACGCACTACCTGGAATATTTGTTTTTGATGGCTGTTGTCAAAGGACAGTTCTCAGAAGCCCTTAACTTTCACAATCTCATCATGTGTTAATGACCAAGGTTTCTTTTTTTGGGGGGGGGTGGAGAAAAGAAAGATTACTTGCCATGTTATGCTCAACCTTGCTGGCCGCAGAAAATGTCTCAAACCAAAGGCCAGTGGCTGTTTGTACCCCATGCCTGTTAGTGAAACTGGTGCAGGGGGGAGCAGGCTTTTTGCCTCTCCGTATAAAATGGAGGACAGTTGTTTTATATACAGAAGCAGGAGTGGAAAACACGACCCGTAGGTCAGCTGCCGTCCGAAAAACATCGGTAGCGCCCCTTAGAACAATGGGCAGTAAATTTTCATACATTTTGCTTTTAACCTGACCTGTGAGTGTGCTTGAACTACAGCTACTGCGGGTGCAAACACACAAAAAAAGCTGCTTTTCCTAGAAATGGGGGACTGACAACAGGAAAGCACTTTGGACCCTTTGCTCCTGGCAGGATTCAGATGAACAAGCCTTTACGTCTCTTCCCACTGACCTGCCCCTAAGTTCGAAAATGGCCTGTTTATACTCTAAAGCTAGTGGCCTTCAGACATGTTTGGACTACAACTCCCACCAGGCATTAGCCAAGGCATCCGGTCCAGAACGTGATGGGCACCAGCTCAGGAGAAGTGTCATACTAAATTACAAGCCACGTGGGCTCTGCCACACTGCTTCCCTCCCTCCGCTTAGAAATTCAAACGAGAGTCCACTACCTTCTGGTCAGCTCTTACTGCCCAAAAGTTCTTCCTAATGTTTAAGCCAGACTCCCGATTTCTGTTATTGAGGCAAGATAGTAAGGGGGGTGGAAACACACGCACCATTGAACGCTACTCGAATTATACAAAGTTTTATTTAGAGTGCAATCTCTGTTTTCACAAATTACAGCGAAGAGAAAGGGGGGAGAATAAAGCCGCACACATGGTCATCCCAAGTATATTTTCTTCCTTTGCGCTGGAACTTGGGCTGAGGTTGGGGGGTGTCGAAGCAACAAGAGCGGGGGGGGGGCTCACTTGTGGTAGAAGCGCTGGCCCTGTTGCGGGTGCTGGATAAACGGGTGCCGAGGTGCTGGTTGCGGGGAGGCCTGGAAACCAGACTGCAAGAGGGGAGGAGGGAGAGAGAGAGATGTTACAGTGGTACCTTGGTTCTCAAAACGCCTCGGTTCCCAAACACCGAAAACCCAGAAGGAAGTGTTCCGGTTTTCGAATGTTTTTTGGAAGACTAACGTCTGATGCGACTGTCGGCTATTGTTTCCAGGGTGCCTGCACCAATCAGAAGGTGCGCCTTGGTTTTCGAACATTTCAGAAGTCGGACTTCAGGAACGGATTAAGTTTGGCACTATTGTTTTTGCTGTTTGGCGTTTTTGAGGCTTTTTTTGGTTAATTTGTTTTTGTGACTGTGTGGAACCCAGTTCAGCTACTGATGGATCAATTGTGTGACTGTGGAAATGGATAAAAGCCCCCCCCCCTCTCCAAACAATAATTATCATCAGTGCAGGTAAGGAATTTTTTTTAATTTTTTAACATCTACAAGACTGTCTATTTTATAGTACAGTACATTGATTATTGCTTTCATCTTACGGATCCATGGTCTCGTTAGATAGTAAAATTCATGTTAAAAGGCTGTTTTAGGGGATGTTTTTAAAAGTCTGAAACTGATTAATCCGTTTTGCGTTACATTCTATGGGAAAGCGGGCCTTGGTTTTGGAACGCTTTGGTTTTGGAACAGACTTCCGTTTGAGAACCAAGGTACCGCTTTAAAACAAATGCAGTGTTGTATTCTAGTAAAGGTAAAGGGACCCCTGACCATTAGGTCCATTCACGAATGACTCTGGGGTTGCGGCACACATCTCGCTTTACTGGCCAAGGGAGCTGGTGTACAACTTCTGGGTCATGTGGCCAGCATGACTAAGCCGCTTCTGGCGAACCAGAGCAGCGCACGGAAACACCGTTTACCTTCCTGCCGGAGCAGTGCCTATTTACAGTGGTACCTCTACTTACGAATGTTTCTACTTACGAATGGAGCTCCGTCCGCCATCTTGGATGCGGTATTCCCGCTTGGACTACTGCAATGCGCTGTACATGGGGCTACCTTTGAAGGTGACCCGGAAACTACAACTAATCCAGAATGCGGCAGCTAGACTGGTGACTGGGAGCGGCCGCCGAGACCACATAACATCGGTCTTGAAAGATCTACATTGGCTCCCAGTACGTTTCCGAGCACAATTCAAAGTGTTGGTGCTGACCTTTCAAGCCCTAAATGGCCTCGGTCCAGTATACCTGAAGGAGCGTCTCCACCCCCATCGTTCTGCCTGGACACTGAGGTCCAGTACCGAGGGCCTTCTGGCGGTTCCCTCATTGCGAGAAGCCAAGTTACAGGGAACCAGGCAGAGGGCCTTCTCGGTGGTGGTGCCTGTCCTGTGGAACGCCCTCCCAACAGATGTCAAAGAGAAAAACAGCTACCAGATTTTTAGAAGACATCTGAAGGCAGCCCTGTTTAGGGAGGCTTTTAATGTTTTATTGTTTTATTTCGTTTTTCTGTTGTAAGCCGCCCAGAGTGGCTGGGGAAACCCAGCCAGATGGGCAGGGTATAAATAAATTATTATTATTATCTACTTGCACTTTTGGGCGTGCTTTCGAACTGCTAGGTTGGCAGGAGCTGGGACCGAGCAACGGGAGCTCACCCCGTCGCGGGGATTCGAACTGCCAACCTTCTGATCAGCAAGCCCTAGACTACAGCGCCACCCACATAAATTGATGCACCTAAGTTGGCAGCATCCGACAGGAAGCCTGGTTGGCGGTGCTGCTGCAGGGGATTGGCCTTTTTCAGTGGGGGTTCCCCACCTGCAGAATGACCCAAACCTTAGGCTGTGCAGAGGCCAGCTGTGGCCGGCACACTAGTGAGGAGAGCCCCTCTGCGTACGCTCAGAGGTACTGCCATGGCACGGCAAGGCTTGGGATCGAGCGCCGCTCCCCACCCACCCACCCACCCGGCGAGATACTTACTGTGTGGGGTTGCTGTGGGGCCGTTCCGTGGGAGAAGCTGCCTGGGGAAGCCGGGCGGGCCGGGTGGGTGTACGCCAAACTGGGCTATAAAGGAGAGAAAGCAGGGTGGGGTGGGGGGGACAAAAATCAGCAAGCAGGAGAGAGCAGGATGGAAAGGGGCTGGGCGTCGCGACGTAGGTGGGAGAGGCACCCACCTGGGACAAGCCGAAGGAAGGCAAGATTCAGAAAAGGCTAAAAACAAGAGGAACCACAACAACGCATTACGGGCACGGAGAACCGTATAACTGGGAAGCGCTGGGAAGAGGGGGGGAGCGGAAGCAGGAAAAGGGACAGATTCTAAGCTTACCTTTGCAGCTGTCTGCATCTGGACAGGGATTTGGGGGGCTTGTAGGAGGCCCGGGTTGGGGTGCAGGGCTTGGGGGTGCATCGGACGTAGGGTCGACTGGAGAGGCAAGGACAAGAGGGAGAGGGAGAGCAGAGAAATTAGACCGCCTCTCGAGGCGACAGGTAATGCGCTCTGCACCTGCTCTGAGTATTCCATGGCAGAGTCCCGGCAGGCAAACGTTCTTCCCAGGCTCCTGCCCAAACTTAAAATTTACCCCCCCCCCCCGCGTGGTTAGAAACAGTCGAGAATGGCTGTATTCGCACCTCTGCGATGCCATTTTATACAGTCATGGCTTTCCCCCCAAGGATTCTGGGAGCTGAGGGTCTTTATTTTTTATTGGAGACCCGTACCCCCCCCTCAGAGAGGTATTACAGAGTGGTTCAACAACCAATCCCTCTTCCCAGGGATCTCTGGGAACCGTAGCTCCTTAGGAGGGGGCGGGACTTGCGTCTCTTAGCAACCCGCAGCACCTGTAACAAACTACAACTCCCAGGATTCTCTGGGGGGAACCGCAGCTGTTTAAATATATGGTGCGATTGAAGCCGACGTTTCCCCAAAACAAAACCCATAAACCTTCGCGCTGTGCTGAAGCTCACCTCGCCTCCTTGCCCCGCGAGACCCTCATTGCGTGTGACCCTACCCCACAGAAGGTATGGAGGCCAGGATGCCCGTCAGAAGTGGGACAGGATGGGGCCTCTCTGCTCCTAGAGAGACTCGCCTCGCTCCATCCCTAAAAGCCACTCAGCCCAGGGGATTTTGGAGAAGGGTGGGCAAGGTGAACCAAGGTGCGCCGGCCACGAGATTTTGTGAGCAATGTCCTGCTTGGGTCCGGGCAATTGGATCCTACTTAGGTTTGCGGCTGATGACGCACCACTGCCATGTGGGTTTCTAAATATTGTTAGCCGTCTCGTAAGACCTCTGTGGGATAGCCCAGTGGGTAAGAGAATAGGGCTTTTCATCTCGTGGCCGTGAGTTCGAGCCCCACGTTGGGGCAAAAAGATTCCTGCGTTGCAGGGGGTTGAGCTAGATGACCCTCGGGGTCCCTTTCCAATTCTACGACTCTACAAAAGAGCACGGATATTTTCAGAGAGTGATGCTCCGGGTGCGAACTCACCGAATCGGTAAATCCCGACTGCTGGTTCGCGTGCTCCAGTTGTTTCTGCAGAGGGATGGCTGTGCTCGGAGGAATGAAACCTGGAAAGGGAAGGTTTTAAAGAGCTAAGCGCGAGTCTAAAGGGACAGGGCCTTGAAAGAAGTGTGGAGCTGGTTCGTTTTCTCTTTCCTTTTCGGGCAGCATCTCCCAGTGCAGCTCCCCTGCCATCTCAAACCAATCCCCCTCCATCTCAATTTCCTAATCTTTATCTCCCAGGCACTGCCTTTGCTTGGGTCGCTTCTGCTGATACATCAACCACAGGGCACAGAACACGTTTGTTTTCAGGACTGAAAATCCCAGGGTACCAACCCATGACAGGCACCCCAACTAACCACTTGGCAAAAGGGCAATGCCTCAGGCCAGCCAGACCTGAGCTGCTTGTGTGATCCTGCGGACCAAGAGGGCAACTTAAATGATCAAAGGGATTATCTTCCTTCCTTCCTTCCTTCCTTCCTTCCTTCCTTCCTTCCTTCCTTCCTTCCTTCCTTCCTTCCTTCCTTCCTTTCCTTCCTTTCCTTCCTTTCCTTCCGTCTTGTCTCTCCATCTTCTTTTCCCCTTCTCTGTGTTTTCATTTTCATTTCATTATTTTTTCAGTCTCGATAAAAAGACACCCGATATTAATCTTAGCTTTTATCTCCCAAATCTCAACAACGATCATTCAAAATGATTAAGGGGGATGCAGCAACGCCCCGTGGAGAAAAGGTTCTGCAGCATTTTGGACCTTTCCGTATAGAGGAAAGGAGAAAAGTTTATGAAATGAACGCCTGTCGTGGAGACAGAGGGGGAGAGAAAAGCTTTCTCCCCTCCCTCCTAACGCCAGAAACCGCGACGGCGTAAGGTTCAGGACGGATCAAAGAAACTCCTCCTTCATGCGGTGCTCTGGAACTCCCTGCCTCAGGAGGCAGGGACGGCCACAAACGTGGATGGCTTTCAAAGAGGATCGGACAAATCCACGGAGGAGGAGGGGACCGCCGATGGCCTCTAGCCAGGAGGCAGAGATGCTTCTGATTACTGTATCAGTATTTGTGCTCCTTGCCTGCTTGTGAGCATCCGCTTGGCAGCAGGATGACAGACTAGATGGGCTGCACTGATCCGGGGGGCTCATATCCTGTGTGAGTGTCTGGAGGTGGTTGGAGGATGGATGGCAGCTAACAGATTGAGGCTGAATCCTGACAAGACAGAAGTACTGGTTTTTTTGAGGTGGGTGGGTGTGGGGGACTCCCTGGTCCTGAATGGAGTAACTGTGCCCCTGAAGGACCAGGTGCGCAGCCTGGGAGTCATTTTGGACTCACCGATGTCCATGGAGGCACAGGTTAATTCTGTGTCCAGGGCAGCTGTCTACCAGCTCCATCAGGTACGCAGGATGAGACCCTCCCTGCCCGCAGACTGTCTCGCCAGAGTGGTGCATGCTCTAGTTATCTCTCGCTTGGACTACTGCAATGCGCTCTACATGGGGCTACCTTTGAAGGTGACCCAGAAACTACAACTAATCCAGAATGCGGCAGCTAGACTGGTGACTGGGAGCGGCCGCCGAGACCACATAACACCGGTCTTGAAAGATCTACATTGGCTCCCAGTACGTTTCCGAGCACAATTCAAAGTGTTGGTGCTGACCTTTCAAGCCCTAAACGGCCTCGGTCCAGTATACCTGAAGGAGCGTCTCCATCTCCATCATTTTGCCTGGACACTGAGGTCCAGCACCGAGGGCCTTCTGGCGGTTCCCTTGTTGCGATAAGCCAAATTGCAGGGAACCAGGCAATTCTCGGTGGTGGCGCCTGCCCTGTGGAACGTCCTCCCATCAGATGTCAAGGAAATAAAGAACTATCTGACTTTTAGAAGACATCTGAAGGCAGCCCTGTTTAGGGAAGCTTTTAATATTTGATGAATGGTTGTATTTTAATACGTTGTTGGAATCTGCCCAGAGTGGCTGAGAATAGAATAGAATAGGATATTTTATTGTCATTGTACATAGTACAACGAAATTCAATGCCATCCCATAAAAAACAATATAAAAACACAATTACAGCCACACACACACACACACCCATCACAACTCTAATATATTATTATTATTTATTAGGATTTGCCAACACTTCTGCAGACCTACCAGGCTGAGCAGTGGGGAAGTGGCTGTGGATTGTGTAGCCGGCCTGCTGTTGCGGCAAGTACTGCATGGTGGGGAAAGCAGAAGGCCCTGGAAGGAAAAGGAGAGTGGGTTGAAAGCCCGGCTTGCTCTGTCCCTGCCTCCCACGCCGCGGAGGGAAAGGGCTCTGGCGTGGCAACCGGTCACCCGCCCGCCCCTCTTGCAGGCTCCATCCTCACCTCGGATCGACTGGCTGCTGGCGTAGCTGACGGGCACCGTGTGTTGGCTCTGCCCCACGGCATAAGGGCCGTGCCCGGACTGCCCGCCTTGGTACTGGCCGTGCTCTGCTGTGCTGGTGGCGAAAGTCGGCTGCGTGGCAAAGTGGCGAGACTGGAGAGACAAAGCGTGCACAAAGAATCATAGAATCATAGAGTTGGAAGAGACCACAAGGGCCATCCAGTCCAACCCCCTGCCAAGCAGGAAACACCATCAAAGCAATCTTGACATATGCCTGTCAAGTCTCTGCTTAAAGACCTCCAAAGAAGGAGACTCCACCACACTCCTTGGCAGCAAATTCCACTGCCGAACAGCTCTTACTGTCAGGAAGTTCTTCCTAATGTTGAGGTGGAATCTTCTTTCCATTGCTCCGTGTCCGCTTCTCTGGAGCAGCAGAAAGACGTCCCTTAGGGTTCCCGCGAGGCGCACCAAATCTGCCTCCTGGGTGTCCTGCTCCCCCCACCTCACAACTAACCACTTTGTCTTATTTGCCACGTGACAGATTTTTTGTGTTTCCCTACCGTAAACGGGCCTGTGGCGCTCGGGAGGAAGGGCGGCTTATCAAGTAAATAAAAAACCACCGTAACAGAAGCAATAGCAAAGGCAGAGCTGCTGCCGTCCGCCATTTTGAAAGGGGAGCCATTTTGTGAGGGAAGAACTAACCGTTTTGTCTTGTTTATCTGGGGGGGGGGGCATACCCAGAATACTGTAGTTGGAAGCAGCATCCGGGAGGAAATCAGAAAAATATCTGGGAAAATCCGGACGCATGGCAACCCATGTCGGCAGTGTTGTTTGTGCCAAAAAAAAGAGAAAGCTCAAAAACGTCAATTTTTGTTGAGATTTCCCAAAAAACAGGGCCCCCCCCCTCACCCCGCGATAAAAAGCTCAACAACTTCCTTTCCTTTTCCTTGAAAAGGAAACAGGAAATTTATAACATCAGCCCGTGGAACAGAAAGAATTTGATACTGTATAATAAGGAGGTCTGGAAGTATCTAAGATAGAACAGGACGATATATACCAGTTATAAGCCATTCATGTTACAAACAAAGCTTTTTGTGTTTGATTATATATTATTTATACACCATTTTTGTAACCTTTGTTTTTGTTATGTATTTGTGAAATCGAAATATCTTTGTATACCGATGATATATCTATTCTATACTATGTAAATTTCTTTTTAAACAATAAAGTTAATTAATTGTTTGTTTTTATTTTTAAAAAGGAGGTTTCTGCTGATTAAGCAACGTGCCCCCCTCTTGTCAAATAAATTAATAAATCCTTTGGGGAATACTTTGAATTGAGTGCTAAAAAAGAGATTTTTTTTGGGGGGGGCACTCACTGTGATCACTTGAGGTCCAAACATCTGCTTGGCTCGATCAGCAGATATCAAGGTTCCGGCCCGGTTATGGCCTCCAGGGCTTCCTGCAGAGAAAGGGAAGGAATCCCATTGACGTCAAGATGTACAGAGGGCGAGAAAACTCCTTCCCAAAGGGGTGGAGGGCCAAGTCTTCCCTTTCCTCTGCCCTCCCCTCTCCTGTGCCAGCAATCCTAACAAGGGGGAGGCACCTCGGAGGCGCAGCCTCTGCTTTATACACGGAACGTCCCGGGTTCGATTTCCGACATCTCTCGCTAAAACTGGATCGCAGGTGGAGACTGGCGGCCCGATTCAGCACAAGGCGACTTTGGGTGGGGAAATAAAGGCTCCCCTTCAAACGGCAACGAAAGGATGCACCCCCTTAAGGCCCGCGGGCCTCTCCCTTTCCACTGAGATCAGCAGAGGGGGCCCCCCCTCGGTGGTGGAGTGTCTGGGTTTGCAAGGGGAGGGGAAAGCGAGAGGGGAAATGTGTGTGTTTGGATAGCAAGAGTCTCCACGAACTTTCCAGGAGGAGGGACGCACCCTGAGCATCGTTCCAGGAGGTGTTTGAAGCACACCTGCCTGATCCGTGGCCGAACTCTGCACAAATCCTCTCAGTTCCCCACCGACGTGGTCAAAAAGAAACACACCTTGCATGTTGAGGATGTGAGTCCCTGCGTGGACAGCCATTCCTTGCTGGTAAGCGGCTGCCGTCAGAGTCGTCATGTCGCTGTGGACAGGAGGAAGGAGGTCAATAAATCGCCTGCAATAATGGCGGCAAGGAAACCCAGCTGAGAAAGAAAACTGATTTTTGCCGGCGCCTGCTCTCGCCATTCGCGGCCCCTTTGGCATGAAGGAAGGGGAGAGCTGAGCCGGCAGAGTCAACAGGAATTGAGAGAAGCATTGGCTGACTTCCCGGTTCCCCACACATTGTGATTTTTTGCATAGCGCGCACACACACACACACACACCACTTCTGAAAGTGTGCGTGCGGATGAAGTGTCCATGCACACGAAAGCTCAAACCAAGAACAAACTTAGTTGGTCTCTAAGGTGCTGCTGGACAATTTAATTTTTTTAACAATATATTTCTACACACAACACAATTCGCGATAAATTACCATGTCCAAAATTACGAAACTGGTACAGTCGTACCTCGGAAGTCAAAGTGAATGCGTTCCGGAAGTCCGTTCTGACTTACAAAACGTTCGGAAACTAAGGTGCGGCTTCCGATTGGCTGCAGGAACTTCCTGCAGCCAATCGGAAGCCACGGAAGCAGCATTGGACGTTTGGGTTTCAAAGAACGTTTGCAAACCGGAAAACTCATTCCCGGGTTTGCAGCGTTCGGGAGCCAAAACGTTTGAGTTGCAAGGCATTCAACTTCTGAGGCATGACTGTGTCGTGCTAATGGACTTCAAACCAGTTTTGGACGATATACCCAACATATTTATTTTATTTTATTCTTTTAATTTCTATATCGCTTGATATTTTTAAGAAGCTCAAAGCGGTTTACAGCAAGGGTCGGCAAGGTTTACCTCGCCTGGGGCGGTTCACTACCGTGGAGATCGCTCCGTGGGCCGGATCGCGTCTGCACATGCGCAGACGCAATTTCCGCCGCTGCGGAAACGAGTCCCCACTCCATGCTGCGCCCGTTCAGCGCAGCGCGCGGGGACTTGCTGAGCGGGCGGCTTGTGGGCCGTTTAAACGACCCCTGTGGGCCGCTTGTGGCCCATGGTCCACAGCTTGCCGACCCCTGGTTTACAGCATATTAAATCAATGAAACATAAATAAAACAATTTGAAGAAAATCAAGTATAGAGTATGCAGTCAAAGCAACATAACATCGCCCAGCCCTATGTGGAGACCAGTATTCCAATGACGCTCACACCCCAGAACAGGCCATGGACAGTTTTATTTCCAATTTCTTGCCTAATAACTTCCTAATAAGCATGGAATTCGCCTTTTTCACGGCGGCCAAACCCTGGCTCAACCTCTCCACGAGGACCCTGTGGCCTTGCTCCTGCTTGCTCACAGCCAGTTCAGAACCCACGAACATAAAACACACAGTTAGGATTCCCCCCCATCCCAGCATGCATCACTCAACGCTTGTGACCTCGCCAACCTTTGCTCCTTGCGACGTCGTTTCTCTTCCTCGTGAAGCACTTTTTTCAGCTGAAGGAAAAGCTGGTGTTTCTCCTCCTGTAGGGCGAGCAGTTTCTCTTCCAGCTTTATGACCTGCGGGTGCAAAAGGGGTCCGAGGTGAGCCGGGAGGTCTCCAAGGATGGAGGCCTCCCGGAACACAGGGCCGCCCCACAGACCTGCTCCTTCGTCTCCTCCAGAGACATCCGCTCCTCCAACTCCTTCTTCCGCCGCCTCTCTTGCTCCTCTTTCATCTTCTGCTCCATCATCTTGTCGACTTCCTCCTCCTCTGCAGGACACGGAGGAAAAGGCACAAAAACAGTCGGGAGGAATTATCTTCCCAAAATGCAGCTTCCAAGGGGCCTCAACTCCGTTCAAGACACATTAAGGTTCTGCACCAACTTAGGCAGGAAGAACCAGTTGCACAGATATGAGATGGGGGACATTTGGCTTGCCAGTAATCCATGTGAAAAGGATCCAGGGGTCTCGGTGGACCACAAGCTGAACGTGAGCCAACATTGTGATGCAGCAGCAAAAAAAGTGAATGCTATTCTAGGCTGCACCAACAGAAGTAGTGTCCAGATCAAGGGAAGGAATAGTCCTGCTCTATTCTGCCTTGGTCAGACCACACCTGGAGTCCTGTGTCCAATTCTGGGCACCACAATTTAAGAAGGATATTTGCAACCAAGACAGTCTGGAAAACAAGCCCGATGAGGAACGGTTGAAGGAATTGGGTATGTTTAGCCTGGAAAAGAGGGGACTGGGAGGAGATCTGGCCGCCACCTTCAAATACCTGAAGGGCCGCCCCATGGAAGAGGGAGCAATCTTATTTTCTCCTGCTCTAGAGGTTTGGACAGATTAAAGTTACAAAGGAGGAGATTCTGACTAAACATCAGGAAGAGCTTTCTGACAGCAAGAGCCTTTTTGACAGGGGAAGCGTCTCCCTGGGAAGATGCTCCTTCCTTGGAGGTTTTTTAAGCAGAGGTTGGAAGGTCTTGGAAGTTTCAGTCGAGATTCCTGCATTGCAGGGGGTTGGGCTGGATGACCCTCGGGGTCCCCTCCAACTCTACAAAAATCCTGGGGGAATCCCGCAAGTTTGTGGTCGCGGGGATTCCGCGCCGCCTTGAGCACCTTGCAGGCGGGGACACAATCTCAAATGCAAATGCATGCAAATGCAAATGCATGCAAATGCACCCCTCCCCCGCCTCTCTCTCTCTCTCTCTCTCACCCTGCCGCTTCCTCTCTCTCTCCACCATGACGTGCCGGTGCAAGGCGCGGGCCATGGCCGAGCTCAGCTTCGGCCTCTCCAGCAGCGCCGGCATCGCGGCCTCTCCGGCTGCCCGGGGCGCCCGGGACCCGAAGGCGAGAAGGCGGAGGCGGAGGCTCCTCGGAGGCCGCGGGGAAAGAAGAGGAGAAGCCCGGGAGAGGCGACGCCAACACCCTGCGCGGCTTCCTCTTCCGGGTCACAGCCGCCCCGCCCCCCCCTCTGACGGGGACCCAGGAGTCCGGGCAGGCTCCACCCTCCCCCCCCCAAAAAAATAACTGGCTGAAGGGGACCCAGGAGTCCGGGAAAGGGCTGCCCCTTCTCCCCCAACTGACAGAGGGACCCAGGAGTCCGGGACTGGGCTGCCCCCTCCCCCAACTGACAGAGGGACCCAGGAGTCCGGGCAGGCTCCACCCTCCCCCCCAAAAAAACTGGCTGAAGGGGACCCAGGAGTCTGGGAAAAGCTCCCCGCTCTCCCTCAACTGAGAGAGGGTCCCAGGAGTCCCGGCAGGGTCCACCCTCCCCCCAAACTGGCTGAAGGGGACCCGGGAGTCCGGGAAAGGGCTGCCCTTTCTCCCCCAACTGAGAGAGGGACCCAGGAGTCCGGGACTGGGCTTCCCCTCCCCCAACTGAGAGAGGGACCCAGGAGTCCGGGCAGGCTCCACACACCCCCACTGGCTGAAGGGGACCCAGGAGTTTGGGAAAGGCCTCATCGCTCTCCCCCAACTGAGAGAGGGACCCAGGAGTCCTGCGTGCTCCTGCTCAGAGGGGAAGGGACCCAGGCGTCCGAGAGGGCGGAAGAGCCCTGCCACTTTTGGCACCCCTCGATAAAAAAATATATGGGGTGCTGGAGCAGGGGGGAACTGTCCTAGGGGGACTCCTGTCTGTGTGAGGGGTGGGGAGCGAGCTGAATGAAGGAGGGCCTGTCGCCTCCCCCCCCCCCAAGATGTGAAAGGACCCAGGAGTCCGAGAGGCAAAAGGAGCGCTAAGTGCTCTTGCTGGCGCCCTCTTTGCCCGCTGGCCTTTCCCCACCTGAGACACGTGTCTCTTTTGGAGCTCCATCATATTTCCTGGCATTGCAGCCTGCTTTGAACCGTTTCCTGGATTTTAAATGGTTGTAACCAATTAAAGAACCTTTTAATGAGGGTGAAAGAGGAGAGCGCAAAATATGGTCTGAAGCTCAACATCAAAAAAACCAAGATCATGGCCACTGGTCCCATCACCTCCTGGCAAATAGAAGGGGAAGAAATGGAGGCAGTGAGAGATGTTATTTTCTTGGGCTCCTTGATCACTGCAGATGGTGACAGCAGTCATGAAATTAAAAGACGCCTGCTTCTTGGGAGAAAAGCAATGACAAACCTAGACAGCATCTTAAAAAGCAGAGATATCACCTTGCCAACAAAGGTCCGTATAGTTAAAGCTATGGTTTTCCCAGTAGTGATGTATGGAAGTGAGAGCTGGACCATCAAGAAGGCTGATTGCCGAAGAATGGATGCTTTTGAATTATGGTGCTGGAGGAGAGTCTTGAGAGTCCCATGGACTGCAAGAAGATCAAACCTATCCATTCTGAAGGAAATCAGCCCTCTCCGCTCACTGGAAGGACAGATCGTGAAGCTGAGGCTCCAATACTTTGGCCACCTCATGAGAAGAGAAGAATCCTTGGGAAAGACCCTGATGTTGGGAAAGATGGAGGGCACTAGGAGAAGGGGACGACAGAGGACGAGATGGTTCAAAAGTGTTCTCGAAGCTACAAACATGAGTTTGACCAAACTGCGGGAGGCAGTGCAAGACAGGAGTGCCTGGCGTGCTCTGGTCCATGGGGTCACGAAGAGTCGGACACGACTAAACAACAACAAACCAATAACACGAGATGAGCACCGCAACCCCAGAGTCGGTCACGACCACTGGACCTAATGGTCAGGGGTCCAGGGGACCTGTTGGTGAATGGGGTTTCTTATATATATAATATTGTTATAAACGCCCTCTTTATTCCTCTTCACCGCTTTGAGAAGCTGACCTCCACCCCATCATAAACACACACACACACACACACACACACACACACACACTACAAGCGCCTGTCTTACTTTCCTGGGGGGCAGCAAGAGAGAGGATCAGCCCCACTGAACCCCGTGGGACTTACGTTTAAGTATATATTCTGATGCGTTTGTGGGTGCTGGACTCCCCTAAACTCCTGGGTCCAGTTAAGGGACAGCGCCCTGAGCAAGGACAAAATTTGGCACCCCCATAATATTTATTTTCACAATAATTGTGCAGGTACCCGTATAAATATAGGACTGTTGTTATTATTTTGCACCCGACACCACCCTAAATCCAGCACTGGTCCATTGGGTGCTAGAATCTCATTAAGGCTTGGAGTGTCAAAAGTTTATTAAGCTAGGCACGGGTGTGTAAGCTGTGCACTAGACACTTCTAACCCTCTGGAATCAGCATGTGTTAAAAGCTAACTAAAGCAATGATAGCCCCAGGGTGAGGCTTGTGTCAATAAACCATCTATCCTAAATACATGGCAAATCTCCGCTGTGACTCGTTTTCCAAAAGCAACCACAAACCTTGGGTAAGCATGCCTGGGACTCCCCAAAACCTTGTGCCTCTCAGAGATTGGGGGTGGCATGCAACGATTTATTAGGGAAGGAAACAGCTTCCCCACCCCCCACCCCCAGGAAGCCACTCGCAAAGTCTCCCTGCAGCCAGAGCCAGGCCCGCCAAGTGGCAAGGAGTGACACAGGCTCGGCGCCTATGGAGATGTCCACTCCTTGCAAATCACGGGGAAGGCCTGTGGCTCGGGTGGCAGTGCAGCTGCTTGGCGTGCAGAACGTCCCAGGTCCAATGCCCGATGGCATCATCCAGGCAGGGCTGGGAGAGATGGGCGGCAACAGTGAGAAGATGTTGCCAGCCAGTGCTGGGATATAAGGCAGCTTTCCAATGCTGCTTCCAAACTCTCACCCCGCAAAGAGCGGAAGGGGGTCACCCCACCCCTCGGCCCTTCGTTACATCCACGATCTTCTGCGGCTCCAGGAAAACGGGACCCCACCCCAAAATAATGTATTTCCACGGCTCCCATGCAAAGCAAAGGTTGCAACATTTGGGACCTTTAAGGGTCGACACAATAGAAGCTTGTAAAATTAAGCGCGGCAAAGGGAAAGTTTTCCTCCCTCCTAACACAGGAAATCGTGGGCATCCCATGAAGCTGAACGGTGGGAGATTTAGGAAATGGAGAAATACGTACTTGCTCACATTTAAACTGCGGAACTCCCTGCCACAGGAGGCCAACTTGGGTGGCTTTAAAAGGGGATCCGACAAATTCCTGGAGGAGGAGAGGGCTAACGGCAGCTGTGCTCTCCCCTTCCGCAGCGGAAGGCGGCGATGCTTCTGGGTACAAGTTGCTGGAACTGCAGGAGGGGAGCGGGCTCGTGTTCAAATCCTGCGTGCATCTGGTTTGGCCACTGGGAGAACGGGATGCTGGACTGAGTAGGCTGCCGGCCTGATCCAGCAGGCTCTTCTTCGGTTGTAGGAAAAAGAGACACAGACACTGAACCAGCTGAATCCTGGTTTATAAACCCTTGCAAGGAAGTTGGGGAGAAAACGCACTGTACAACCTTTTAAACTTTTGTTCAAAAAAAAAAAAAGGGGAAACAAAGTTTTTTTTTACAGAAGTAAAAAAACAAAAACAAAGCACCCCAATGCATGTCATTTTCCAACAAATAAAGTGAAAAAGCAGCATAAATATCATTTAAAATATATATAAATCAAAGGGGGGCGGGGTGGGCATTAAAAGCCATGTACCCTTTCGCCCCTCAAGAAAATTCACATTTTTTTTAAATTTTAATTTGACAACCAACACAAGGTTTTAAATAAATAAGGGAAGAGAGAGAGGCGAGAGAAAAAATATCAAGAGGCTTGAGAAGGGAAAATCGGTGTTAACACACACTTGAGAAGTGGGTGCCGGGCTCCTTCAGGATAAAAAGAGCAAGGTAATTTATTTGGGGGGGGAGAGGGCTATGTGCTTGTTGTACCGGGGGGGGGGGGGTCGGAAGAGAGGAAGGATCACCGGAGTCTTCTCTTAGGTGGGCATAACTGGGGGCGGTAAACAGAGTTGGTGCAGAAGGCTGAATAAAGCGGGGGGGGTGGGGAGGATGAAACCCATCTCTCTTCCAGGGAGGGGGGCAGCGGCTGGGTCAACCCCACCCCCTGCCCCCTTCATGCCACCCTCCCGAAATCTCCGATCCTGTCGCAATGCAGCCGTCGAAGAAAAACAGAGGGAGCCAATATCACCCCCCCCAAAAAAACCCCCACTTCCTATTCTTTCCCAATGAACAGACTCAACACTGCAGGTAGGGGGAAAGGGAGGGCGAGTTTGGAAGGGCGAGGGAGGAGAAAGATTAATTTTGCCGGTATAGAAAGCCCTGGGTGTTCCAGAAAGAGCCCCCGCACCCCAAAATCTGCGGAAGTCCTTTTGTGGCAACTAATTCCCCCACCCCGCTTACCCCAACCCCCCTTCCCCTCATGCTCTTAAATACAAGATTCAACACTCCCCAAACATCCTAAACCCCCCAAGTTTAGCTTGTCTCTGTGCAAAAAAAGGAAAAAATTGGGGAGGGGGGGTAGAAGAAGCAGCCATCAGTGGCCACAGGGGGGGGCGACGCCGTCCTCTGCCCCACTGAGAGAGGGGGGGGCAGTCTCTTGTGCCTGTCGATTGCCGTAGCCGTCGTCCCGTTCCCCCCCACCAGTCTGTGCGTAGCAGGGGGAGGGGGTCGGGAGTTTGTTTTTTGGCAACGGCCACTTCCCCCGCCGTTCTTCCCCGCCAAACGCCGCAGCGTCGTCATCGTAAGCGCTCCTGGCTGGGGGGGTGGTCCTCACTCCACGCGGACGAGGAGCCCGTAGAGGACGGTAGCACCTTTCTCCTTGGTGACCCACTCGATGTCCGCGCTGCTGAAGCGGGGGTCCAGGGGCTCGGAGGCCGCCAGCGACTGGGCGCAGACTTTGTAGGACCCGGGCCGGACGCACACCTGGAAGGCCACTTGGGCCGAGTGCCGCCGGTGGGACTTTGGGTCTTTGAATCTGCGGGAGAGAAGGCAGGCAGAATCAGGGGAGGGTCACCCGACCTCCTGAAATCCACAAATCGCTGATGGCCAGGCAACTTCCTATAAAGGAGGAGGGTCTACCACCTTCTAAGGTGAGGGGAAGTGTCGGCAGAGGGAGGGAGGGAGGGAGGGCACAGATGGGGGAGAAAATAAAACCCTGACATTTAAGAAATCAAATCGGAACCAGTGAAGGTCCTGTGTGAGTGCCTGGAGGATGGATGGGGGCTAATAGATTGGGGTTGAATCCTGACAAGACAGAAGTACTGTTCGTGGGGGACAGGAGGCGGGCAGGTGTGGAGGACTCCCTGGTTCTGAATGGGGTAACGCTGCCCCTGAAGGACCAGGTGCGCGGCCTGGGAGTCATTTTGGACTCACAGCTGTCCATGGAGGCGCAGGTCAATTCTGTGTCCAAGGCAGCTGTCTATCAGCTCCATCTGGTACACAGGATGAGACTCTCCCCGCCCGCAGAGTGTCTCTCCAGAGTGGTGCATGCTCTAGTTATCTCTCGCTTGGACTACTGCCATGCGCTCTACGTGGGGCTACCTTTGAAGGTGACCCGGAAACTACAACTAATCCAGAATGCGGCAGCTAGACTGGTGACTGGGAGCGGCCGCCGAGACCACATAACAGCGGTCCTGAAAGACCTACATTGGCTCCCAGGACATTTCCGAGCACAATTCAAAGTGTTGGTGCTGACCTTGAAAGCCCTAAACGGCCTCAAAGGCCCAGTATACCTGAAGGAGCGTCTCCACCCCCATCGTTCTGCCTGGACACTGAGGTCCAGCACCGAGGGCCTTTTGGCGGTTCCCTCGCTACGAGAAGCCAAGTTACAGGGAACCAGGCAGAGGGCCTTCTCGGTAGTGGCACCCGCCCTGTGGAACGCCCTCCCGTCAGATGTCAAAGAGAAAAACAACTACCAGACTTTTAGAAGACAGCTGAAGGCAGCCCTGTTTAGGGAAGCTTTTAATGTTTAATAGATGATTGTATTTTATTATTCTGTTGGAAGCCGCCCCAGCCAGATGGGCGGGGTATAAATAATAATAATAATTACTATTATTATTATTAGAAAGACCTTGCAGTGGTCATTCTGGTCCAGGGTCCCTACGGCTGAGGTCATAATTTGCCTTCCACCAGGTCTCCCGTTTATTCCCCAACTGAGAATTTAACGTAAGAGCGTTAAGAGGAGCTTGCCGGATGAGCCCAGTGGCCCAGCTAGTCCAGCCTCCGGTTCTCACAGTGGCCAATCAGGTGCCCATTAGGGTAAACCCGCAAGCAGGGGAGCCGCTCTCCCATCCTGAGGTTTCCAGAAATTGCCTCCTGACGGCTACCAGCCAGGATGGTTTTGCTCTGGCTACATAGTCAAGAGGCAGAGATGCTTCTGAATGCCAGTGGCTGGAAGCCGCAGGAGGAGAGAAAGCTCTTGTGCTCGGATCCTGCCTGCAGGTTTCCTGTAATGAGCATCTGGCTGGCCACTGTGATATAATAATAATCATAATAATTTATTATTTATACCCTGCCCACCTGGCTGGGTTTCCCCAGCCGCTCTGGGCGGCTCCCCACAGAATATTAATAACATGATTAAACATCGAACATTAAAGGCGTCCCTAAACAGGCCTGCCTTCAAATGTCTTCTAAAAGTCAGGTAGTTGTTTATTTCCTTGACATCTGATGGGAACAGATGGGCCACTGGCCTGATCCTATCAACTGTCTTCAAGTTACCAGGGGTTTTGAGGGGGGGGGCGAGTGTGTGGGGAGAGATCTCTAAACTCTTCGATTTTGAGAATCCATTTCCCTGCTTCTCAATCCAAAAACAGCATCACCTGGACGGTCTCCCTGCTTGCTCTCTCACGGTCTGCTTCCTTGAGATGGAGAGGAAAGAAGAAGCCTATTTCTCCCTCCCTCGCTTTTTTAAAATTCTGTTTACTGCTTCCACATGCTTCTCCTCCTGGTCGATTCCTCCTTACAACAACCCTGTGAGGTAGGCTAGGCAGAGAAAGGCAGTGACTGGGCCTCCCCCCCCCACACAAGGGGAGCTTCATGGCTGAGCTGGGGGAGCCGAACCCTTGTCCCCCCAGCTCCTAGGGTCATACACTCTCAACGCCAACGATTCTCAACCCTGCTGTTGTCGGACTACGGCTCCCATCCTCCCTAGCAGGCAAGACCAGCAGCCAGGGATGATGGGAGTTGTAGTCCCAAAACAGCGGGGCACCCGAGCTTGAGAAACGCTGCTCTAGCAGCCACTGTGCCACACTGGCGCCCCGCCTGCTCCACGCACACACACACACCGGGATACGTACTGCACTTTGGTGGCGAAAGGCTCCAGTCCGGCGTAGCGCAGCGTGGGAGACAGCAGGACGCGCTGCAGGTCCTCACGGCTGTGGGAGCTGTTCTCCTCGGGCTCGTGGTACCCCCCACTACCGCCCCCGCCACCCCCGCCCCCGCCTTGCGGGTCCGCCTTGACCGGGCGGCAGCTCAGGATCGACGTGCTTCCTGCGGAAAGGGAGGAGGAAGAGACGCAAGGTTGGGTCAGCCTCTCCTGATGGGCTTGGGGGGGGGGGGAAGCGACGATGTCGAGCGGGGGGGAGGGAACTGTCCTGTAGGGGACGGTGACAAAGGCATTGCAGAGGCAGGAGTTGGCATCCCCCCACCCCCAGCAAACACAACCTCCGCACCACCCCCTTACCTGGCACCAGCTCTCCTTGGTCCAGCATGCGCCGAACGGATCCGATGCTCGTCCCGTGATAGGCCATGTGCCATTTCTTACAGGTGTTTCCCACCTCCAACCGGGGATTTACCCTGCCGAGAAGACGGGAAAGGGTTACTTTGGGGTGGGGTGGGGTGGGGTGGGGGGGAACAAACCCACAGAAAAGGAGGAATGCAATAAGTGCGAAACCCTGTGAGAACAGGTGGACTATTGGCCTGATCCAGGAGGAATCTTCTGAAGTTTATATTGCCAGATGGAAGCAATTCTCTCCGTCTCACTTCAGCCTAGGGAGACCAACAGCTCTGTGGTTTGTGCTTCTAGGCAACTCCTTGTGTGCCCCCCCCCCTTTACTTTTTTTTTAAAAAAATTATGCTTTTCAGATTTATACATTTCACAAATTTTACAATCATTTCAACATTTCAAAACTTGACTTCCTTCCCCCTCTTTCTGCAGTTCCCCAAATCAGGCGTAGGCAAACTCGGCCCTCCAGATGTTTTGGGACCACAACTCTCTTAGAATTTTGAAGTGTCAGGCATAGCTCTAGTGGCTTTAGCCCAAACGTAGCAGAGTTTTCCTGCACAGCACAGAAGCTAGTTGAGGTGGAAATGACTAATCGGCTAGACGCAGAATAACTATTTACAGGATTTATTAAAAAAAAATAAAACCAGCAGAGTTTCTGCATACAAAGCAAAGCAAAATAAATCCTCTCTGTCTCTCTCTCTCCAACCATACGCAGCACTCCTACTCCTAACACCCAACAAGGAACAACTGTGCTAGTATTCCTAGATAACAGAGTTCAGTGCTGGTCGTTAACCAATCAGAGAGTAGTTTCCAGGCCAAGCAGACCTTGGCTTCCTGCCAAGAGTAAATTGACACTGCCTTGAGTTAATTGTGTGAAGCAAGAATCTGTAAGTTTCCCATGAGAACCAATTATCAGAAACTGAACAAACTCCCACCATCCCTAGCTAACAGGACCAGTGGTCAGGGATGATGGGAGTTGTAGTCTCAAAACATCTGGAGGGCCGAGTTTGCCTATGCCTGCCTTAAATTCATTTTTAGTATCTTCTGCATATCCAAATTAACTTAATTCGCTCACTTATTCATCTACTTCAAATATATACTCTTATAAAACTGCAGGTTATTACAATAATCCCGCCAGTGTTCTTATCTGTTTACAATTTATCTGTAAATACTCAATAAACCATTTCCATTCTTTTATAAAAAGTTTGTTGTCTTGATTTCTTAATCTCCCGGTAGGTTTCGCCATTTCTGCATATTCCACAAGTTTTTGCATACATTCTTCCTTTGCTGGGACTTCTGCTTCTTTCCATTTCGGGGCAAGTAACATTCCTGCCGCTGTAGTCGCATGCATGAATAGGTTTCTAAACAATTTAGGTAGTTCTGTCCCTATAATTCCCAAAAGAAAAGCTTCTGGCTTGTTTTTTTAAACAAAAGTGCTTTTAAAAATCCTTTCCAATTCATTATCTATCATTTCCCAGGAAGCTTTAACTTTGCTACAAGACCACCACATATGATAAAAAGAACCTTCTTTCTCTTTACATTTGCAACACTTGTTTGATTTAGATTTACAGTGGTCCCTTGGTTCTCAAACGCCTTGGTACTCAAACAACTTGGAACCTAAACACTGCAAACCTGGAAGTAAGTGTTCCGGTTTGCGGACTTTTTCCAGAAGCCGAACGTGCTCTGTTTTGAGTGCCACCCTTCCGTTTTGAATGTTACGCTGAGGTCTGTCTGTTTTTGCTATTTGTTTTGCGTTTTTGTGGCTCAATTTTTTGTGTTTGTGACTGTGTGGAACCCGGTTCAGCTACTGACTGATTGATTGTGTGATTGCAGTACATAGAATAGAATCATAGAATCATAGAGTTGGAAGAGACCACAAGGGCCATCCAGTCCAACCCCCCTGCCAAGCAGGAAACACCATCAAAGCATTCTTGACATATGCCTGTCAAGCCACTGCTTAAAGACCTCCAAAGAAGGAGACTCCACCGCACTCCTTGGCAGCAAATTCCACTGCCGAACAGCTCTTACTGTCAGGAAGTTCTTCCTAATGTTTAGGTGGAATCCTCTTTCTTGAAGTTTGAATCCATTGCTCCGTGGCTTATTGCTTTCATTTTATGGATCCGTGGTCTCGTTAAGATAGTAACATTCATGTTAAATGGCTGTTTTAGGGGTTGTCTGGAACGGATTAATCCGTTTTGTGTTACTTTCTATGGGAAAGCGTGCCTTGGTTTTGGAACGCTTTGGTTTTGGAAGGGACTTCCGGAACGGACTAAGTTTGAGAACCAAGGTAGCACTGTATACATTTTTGCCAATTTACTCGGCGTTAGGCCTCAGTACCTGAGGTTGAAACGGCACCACCCGAAAGGCAGAGCGTAGTCCCGGGGAGGCTCCCCCCGCTTGTAATAGGCCTCGTCGCCCCGGAGCTTGTGACACGACTCGCAGTAGCAGAGGCTGAACTTGGGGTCTTCCACGAAGTAGTCGTCTGGCGAAAGAGATTGGGGCAGGGCGGATGAGGCAGAAGCGGCGCAGGTCAGGAAAAAACAGGAGAGGGGGACCCAAAATATGCCCTGTGTGTTCTACCACGGCACACGAAAAAGAACCTTTGGCAAGGCTGTAGCGTTCGCATTTTGAAAAACTAATAAAGAGCAAGCTGTTTTAGTGCGGCAGCGCCTACACTTTGGAACTCCCTGCCTATTGACATCACTCAAAAGCAGTTGTGTTTACCCACTAGGTTAGAAACTTGTGCGAGGACTCAGCTACATTAGTAAAAAAAAACACAGTGTTTTGAGTGTGTTACAAACATGCAACAGCAGATGGCACTGGAGAGCAACTAAAAATAAAAAAATCTTTTGCGATTTTCCATAGCCCAGGGGTCCCCAGACTTACCGGGCTTTGGGCCGGTGCCCGCCGCGCCGACCGCGCGGCGGGCCGGAGGGCAGGGGAGTGCGCACGCAGCGGGCTGGAGGGCGGGGGAGTGCGCGCCCGTGCGCATGCGCACACGCTCGGGAAAAAATCGCTGAAAATCGCTTGTGCGCGTGCGTATGGGCCTCCCCCCGACCCGGAAGTGCATCGGAAATGACCTCTTCTGGGTCGGGAGAGGCCCATATGCATGCGCACAAAGGATTTTCGGCGTTTTTTTGCAGATTTTGAAGATCGCCGCCGCGCCGTAAGAGCGGGCAGCGGCGGGGGTCGTCACGGGCCGGATTGGGAGGCCAATTGGACCGCATCTGGCCCGGGGGCCGTAGTTTGGGGACCCCTGCCATAGCCGTTTCCACCCCCCCTTTTGTTTTAACAATTTAATTTCTGACTTATTTATCACGTGTTTCTCCTGTGTGTAGATCTACCCCAATCTGTTTTTAGTCCATTTTAATTTCAAAGGCCTTCAAATTATTGTTAATTTTGCTTAACAATAACCCGATTCTCAGGGTGGTTGTTGTTTTTACAACCAAGTGATTTCATGAAATGTCATGAAATAAGCAGGCCACATTTACATCGTGCATTTAAAACACTGTGATACCAGTCATGGCTTCTGCCCAAGGAATCCTGGGAAGTGTAGTTTGTTAAGGGTGCTGAGAGTTGTTGGGAGACCCCTCCTTCCCCCTCTCCTGGAGTGGTTTAACAATCAGCCCCTCTTCCCAGGGAACTCTGGGAACTGTAATTCTGTAAGGGTGCATTGTCCCTGGCAGGCCTGTCTGGAAGAGATGCCCCATTTTTAAAAAAGCAATTAACTGCAGTATTCAATTAGCGGTGTCTGATTTCCAAACCCTTCCTCTTTTTCTAAGAAAGCCTTCCCCAATCTTGTTTCTTCCAGATGTCTTGGACTACAACTCCCATCAGTCTGAGCCCCGCTGGCTGATGGGCTTTGTAGTCCAAAATGTCCGAAGGGAACTGGCTGGAGAAGGCTCTCTCCTAAACAGTTTAAAAAATAAAAAATAGCATAAATCTAATTTGTGCATGTTCCTACCGGTAGGACCAGCCAGCATGGAATAAATTATGCAAATCCATGCAAATGTGCCTAATTTTGCTCACCGGGCAGCAGCAGGAGGTCTTTGAAGCGGGCACAGAGGGCGTGGTATTCACAGGTCTTCATGGTGTTCAGGTCTACGGGGGGAGTCCAGCAGACGCTCTCCTTGATACCTGCAAATACAGGTGTTCAATACAGGTGAGCCAGACATCCACACCTCCAGGTGCTCTGTGTCACCTTTGGCTATCGGAACTTGCACCGCGAGCAGCAGCAAAGGTTGCAAAAACAAGGAAGCCCAGTCCTGGAAAGCGAAGGGGAGACGGGGGTGGGGGGGTTGTTTGCTCACCGTCCACCATGTCTGCCTTCTCCATGTCGCCCTGGTTGTGGGGGTCGGCTCCCTCCGCGCCCACGGCTGGAGTGTCGTTCGTCACGATGGTTACCTAGGAAGAAGGCAGGGCTTGAGAAGCAGGGAGGAGAAGGACAGAGATCTGGGCAACTGGTCTTCAGAAACATTACTGCCCCTGACTGTGGAGGCATTATTCTATCGTCCTTTACCCGGAGGTCTCAGGGCACTTCACAGAACAAAATCAAAACATGAAACCACAAAATATACCATCAAAATAAAAACAACAACCCAGTAATACCGCCCCCCCCCAAAAGCCCACCACATTCTAAAAGAGTGTTGGATGTAAATCAGATGAACCAAAGGCCTGGTTCAAAAGTAATGTTTTTGCCTGGCGCCTAAAGGTGTACAGTGGTACCTTGGGTTACGAACACGATCCATTCCGGGACGCAATTCGTAACCCGAAATGGTCATAACCCGAAGCGCCATTTTGCACATGCGCAAAGTGCCATTTCTGCGATTTTCGTGCTTTGCGCATGCACGCGTGGTGAAAATACTCCCGGGTTTGCGGAGTTCGTAACCCGAGGTACGACTGTATAATGAAGACACCACTGCAGAGAAGGCCCCGTTCTCGTGTTGCCACCCTCCGGACCATACCTGCCAAGTTGCTGTCAGAGAAATAAGGGACCGGGCCGGAAATAGCAGACCGGAAGTAGCGCTGCCGCCATTTTGGAACTGGGCGGAGCATGCTCAGAAGTGACTTTTGATGCTGCTTTGCCCAGTTCCAAAATGGCCACCGCGCCAGAAGTCGCACTGCAGCCATTTTGGAACTGGGCAAAGCAGCATCAAAAGTCGCTTCTGAGCATGTTCCGCCCAGTTCCAAAATGGCTGCCGCGCCAGAATAAACCGGGGGAAAACAAAAAAAATCTGTTTTTTCAGCTAGGAACAGCTGGAAAAAACAGGGATTTCCCGGGGAAAACGGGAGACTTGGCAGCTATGCTCCGGACTTCTCGAGGAGGCACACGAAGGAGGGCCTCAGAAGATGATCTCAGGGTCCGGGTAGGTTCCTATGGGAAGAGACGGTCCTTGAGGTATTGTGGTCCTGAGCCGTTTAAGGCTTTATAGGTCAAAACCAGCACTTTGAATTGGGCCCAGAAACCAATTGGTAGCCAGCGCAGACGGACCAGGATCGGTGCGAGATGCTCAAACCGCCTTGCTCCGGTGAGCAACCTGGCCGCTGAATTCTGCACCGGCTGAAGTTTCTGAACCGTCTTCATAGGTAGAACATGTAGCCACCCTGGCTAGGAGCCTTCGATAGCCCTGTCTTCCATTAATTTGTCCAATCCTCTTTTAAAGTCAGTAGGCTGTTGGCCCTCACTGCCTCCTGCGGGAGGGAGTTCCGTAGTTTAACTATGAGCTGCGCCGAGGAGGACTTTCTTTTCTCTGTCCCAAATCCATCCTCGGGGGGAAACCCAAACCGCTCTCACCTGCTCGCACTGCCCGTAGAGGTCGATGAGGACGTAGCAGGGGTTCAAGATGTCCTGCGCGGCCACCCCCTGGTCCATGCCGTTGACGTAGAGGTGGAGGCAGCTGCTCGAATCTACCAAAAGGCCCAGGACTGTCCCCTCGGGGCAGGTGTCCAAGTTGGGGCCGTAGTTCTCGCAGATCTGGAGCGGGAGGAGGAGGAGAAGACGGGTTTGGAGAGGGGGGGACTCAGCTCCACAAGGGTGGACAGTCTGCGCACATGGTCCATGAATAATAATAAATAAAAATAATGTATTATTTGTACCCCGCCCATCTGGCTGGGTTTCTCCAGCCACTCTGGGCAGCTTCCAACAGAATATTAAAATAGAATAATCTATTAAACATTAAAAGCTTCCCCAAACAGGGCTGCCTTCAGATGTCTTCTAAAAGTCTGGTAGTTGTTTATCTCTTTGACATCAGATGCAAGGGCGTTCCACAGGGCGGGTGCCACTACCAAGAAGGCCCTCCGCCTGGTTCCCTGCAACCTCACTTCTCGCAATGAAGGAACCGCCAGGAGGCCCTCGGCGCTGGACCTCAGTGACCGGGCAGAATGATGGGGGTGGAGACGCTCCTTCAGGTATACTGGACTGAGGCCGTTTAGGGCTTTCAAGGTCAGCACCAACACTTTGAATTGTGCTCGGAAATGTACTGACCAAACTTATGAACTCCACTGTGATGCATCAACAGCTAGACATCACAATATACTGATGATAGATCACCATGTCTGAAAGAAGGATGTAGCTGTGTAGAAGCACCGGCTGGCTTCACAGTTTCCCCCGCATTGCGATTTTTTGCATAGCACACTAGGGTGATGACTTTTTTTCCCCTCAAAAATTATTTCCTGTAGCACAAATGGATGAACTTTTGCCTATTAATGACTAAAATGAGGTATATTCCATTGAAATATTAAAAAAGGTCATGCACAAATCATTTTAAAATTTTTTGTATGCTGTTTTACCATTTCATAAAATTGTATTAACAATTCTATACAGTATATATTTCGTATCAAATTTGGACACACCACCACATTCCACAATGGGGAGTGTTCTCAGCAACATAGGGTATACAAATGTCACACCTGCGCAAGGTAAAAGCCCCTTTTTGGGACCTCAAATCTCAGCCAGCAGACCCTGCCGGGCATGCTGGGAAAAGAACCTACAGGAGAGGTAGCAAAACATCGTCCTCTAGCGGCGTCTATACTGTTACTGCAGCTAAAAAAAGCTTCCTTGTGTGTTTGATGACCCTATATAATGTTGTATATATGTGACTCTAAAGCTTGGGTTCAATTTTATATCTGCTTACAGCGACTTCAAAAATGGTAAAAAAACTGATAAATAAATTTTTTAAAATCATTTTGTGCGTGAGGTTTTTTTTTTAATCTTATCTCTTTGAAAGTAAGATTTTATCTAATCTTTAATGAAAGCTCATCAAATTATGATTCAGGGAAATGAGGTTGTAAAAAAGTCATCACCCTAATAGCACACACAAACACACACACACACACACATAAGGATTTGCAATATATTACCAGGTCAAAAAAATTTTTTAATTGGGCATACTAGACACAGATATAGCCAGAGAAAATAAGAAAATATTCCAACCTTTCCTTTGAGCCACACCTGCAAGGCTGAGAGGGGGGTCTTGTCCTCTGGGCAGCCCAGGAACTCCAGGCACAATGCCCCTGGAGGCGCACTCCATTGTCTCTCGAGACAGACAGGTGCCAACAATGGTTTGCTTTGATGCGATTGGATTGGGACACTTGGCTATTGGCCTGGGGGTGGATTATCAGCGCAACTTGAAGGCCTGCCCCCTGTGTCTTCATCTGGCAGGCGGGCTTAATCAATATATACCGTCTTATTGGTGGAGTCTCCTTCTTTGGAGGTCTTTAAGCAGAGGCTTGGCAGGCATATGTCAAGAATGCTTTGATGGTGTTTCCTGCTCGGCAGGGGGTTGGACTGGATGGCCCTTGTGGTCTCTTCCAACTCTATGATTCTATTATTTATTTTTCCTCAAAAAAACACACTATGGCTTATTTTCAGGGGATGTCTTTTTGATTATTATTAAGTATGGTACAGTTTAACCTAAAAGGTTAAACTGCCTATCACTATGGCTTATTTTCGGGGTATGGCTTGTATTCCTTGAATGCGAAAAAATCCTGCTATGGCTTATTTTATGGCTACGTCTTATTTTCGGAGAAACAGGGTATGTACAGTTGTACCTCCGCTTACGTATCCCTCTGCATATGCAATGATAGGGAAGTCTTGGATACCGCATAAGGGAAAAGGAGCAGTTTTTTTCTAAAACAATGTCAACACCATAAATAAATATATGATGGGGGGGGGAGCCACAGAATGTATTTGAAAGGAGCCCGGCCCACCGCCTCCCTCCCTCCCCTCACCTTCAGGGAGTTGTGGAAGACCGAATCGCGTTGCAGCAGCCAGGTGGAGCGCTTGAGGGAGCAGGCCGTGGCGGGGAAATTGAGCCGCTCGGGGGAACTGCCAATGACCCCCAGGGAGAGCGAAGACGTCCACTGCTGATTCAAGGAGTCTATCTGGAACTGAGGACAGACAGGGCAGGATGTGAGCCGAGAGGTTTTGCCACGGGGCAGGGGTAGAGACAGCATGCAAGAACACCCCCCCCTCCCGGCATGTGCCACAGTCTTAACATTGGTGCGACACCGCTTATTTATTTTTATTCATTCAATTTCCGTACAGCCCTCCAGCCGAGGACTGCGGGGCGGTTTAAAATATGAAAGCGCAAAAAATCCAGAGCATAGCAGCATACACAGTAACCCTCCCCATGGACCAGTGGTGTCCAAACTTTTTTCAAAGAAGTGAAGAGCCAAGGGCCGGACCAAAGTTGCTGACCTTTTTTTGAAGTTCTTGAGGGTTTTTTTAGGATTTTATCCCAGGAAATAAACTGCCCCAGGGGCCAGATTAAGCCCCCAAAACGGACCTAGGACATGCCTGCCGTAGGTAGGATTTATTTATCTGCTATATATTTGTTTAGGCAGGCTTAGGCAGTATGTGGACCGAGAACTCCCAGAAGTGCAAGCTGGATTTCGAAGGGGCAGAGGAACCAGAGACAAAATAGCAAACATGCGCTGGATTATGGAGAAAGCTAGAGAGTTCCAGAAAAACGTCTACTTCTGCTTCATTGACTATGCAAAAGCCTTTGACTGTGTCGACCACAGCAAACTATGGCAAGTTCTTAAAGAAATGGGAGTGCCTGATCACCTCATCTGTCTCCTGAGAAATCTCTATGTGGGACAAGAAGCTACAGTTAGAACTGGATATGGAACAACTGATTGGTTCAAAATTGGGAAAGGAGTACGACAAGGTTGTATATTGTCTCCCTGCTTATTTAACTTATATGCAGAATTCATCATGTGAAAGGCTGGACTGGATGAATCCCAAGCCGGAATTAAGATTGCCGGAAGAAATATCAACAACCTCAGGTATGCAGATGACACAACCTTGATGACAGAAAGTGAGGAGGAATTAAAGAACCTTTTAATGAGGGTAAAGAGGAGAGCGCAAAATATGGTCTGAAGCTCAACATAAAAAAAAAACAAGATCATGGCCACTGGTCCCATCACCTCCTGGCAAATAGAAGGGGAAGAAATGGAGGCAGTGAGAGATTTTACTTTCTTGGGCTCCTTGATCACTGCAGATGGTGACAGCAGTCACGAAATTAAAAGACGCCTGCTTCTTGGGAGAAAAGCAATGACAAACCTAGACAGCATCTTAAAAAGCAGAGACATCACCTTGCCTACAAAGGTCCGTATAGTTAAAGCTATGGTTTTCCCAGTAGTGATGTATGGAAGTGAGAGCTGGACCATAAAGAAGGCTGATCGTCGAAGAATTGATGCTTTTGAATTATGGTGCTGGAGGAGACTCTTGAGAGTCCCATGGACTGCAAGAAGATCAAACCTATCCATTCTGAAGGAAATCAGCCCTGAGTGCTCACTGGAAGGACAGATCCTGAAGCTGAGGCTCCAATACTTTGGCCACCCCATGAGGAGAGAAGACTCCCTGGAAAAGACCCTGATGTTGGGAAAGATGGAGGGCACTAGGAGAAGGGGACGACAGAGGACGAGATGGTTGGACAGTGTTCTCGAAGCTACGAACATGAGTTTGACCAAACTGCGGGAGGCAGTGGAAGACAGGAGTGCCTGGCGTGCTCTGGTCCATGGGGTCACGAAGAGTTGGACACAACTAAACGACTAAATAACAACAAACCAGTAACACGAGATGAGCGCCGCAACCCCAGAGTCGGTCACGACCACTGGACCTAATGGTCAGGGGTCCAGGGGACCTGTTGGTGAATGGGGTTTCTTATATATATATAATATTGTTAAAAATAAACTCCCTCTTTATTCCTCTTCACCGCTTTGAGAAGCTGACCTCCACCCCATCAGAAACACACACACACACACACACACACATTACAAGTGCCTGTCTTACTTTCCTGGGGGGCAGCAAGAGAGAGGATCAGCCCCACTGAACCCCGTGGGACTTACGTTTAAGTATATATTCTGATGAGTTTGTGGGTGCTGGACTCCCCTAAACTCCTGGGTCCAGTTAGGGGACAGCGCCCTGAGCAAGGACAAAATTTGGCACCCCCATAATATTTATTTTCACAATAATTGTGCAGGTACCTGTATAAATATAGGACTGTTGTTATTATTTTGCACCCGACACCACCCTAAATCCAACGCTGGTCCATTGGGTGCTAGAATCTCATTAAGGCTTGGAGTGTCAAAAGTTTATTAAGCTAGGCTACTCTCCTGTGTGAAGCGATCGCTAGACCCACGGTGTGTAAGCTGTGCACTAGACACTTCTAACCCTCTGGAATCAGCATGTGTTAAAAGCTAACTAAGGCAATGATAGCCCCAGGGTGAGGCTTGTGTAAATAAACCATCTTTCCGAAATACATGGCAAATCTCCGCTGTGACTCGTTTTCCAAAAGCAACCACAAACCTTGGGTAAGCATGTCTGGGACTCCCCAAAACCTTGTGACACTCAGAGATTGGGGGTGGCATGCAACGATTTATTAGGGAAGGAAATACGCTTCCCCACCCCCACCCCACCCCCAGGAAGCCACTCGCAAAGTCTCCTTTTGTAAAATATGCAGAGATTTATGATATGCAAAAATGAACCATGAAAGGAGAAGAAGGGAGGTCATTGATATTTTAGGGATGTTTAAATGATGGTTTTCCCAGTAGTGATGTATGGAAGTGAGAGCTGGACCATAAAGAAGGCTGGTTGCCGAAGAATTGATGCTTTTGAATTATGGTGCTGGAGGAGACTCTTGAGAGTCCCATGGACTGCAAGAAGATCAAACCTATCCATTCTGAAGGAAATCAGCCCTGAGTGCTCACTGGAAGGACAGATCGTGAAGCTGAGGCTCCAATACTTTGGCCACCCCATGAGGAGAGAAGACTCCCTGGAAAAGACCCTGATGTTGGAAAAGATGGAGGGCACTAGGAGAAGGGGACGACAGAGGACGAGATGGTTGGACAGTGTCCTCGAAGCTACCAACATGAGTTTGACCAAACTGCGGGAGGCAGTGCAAGACAGGAGTGCCTGGCGTGCTCTGGTCCATGGGGTCACGAAGAGTCGGACACGACTAAACAACAACAACAACATTTGTTATCCTGAAACAGCCTTCGCAAACCCCCATGCCCTCCAGAGGTTTTGGTGGCCCCAAACATCTGCCCTCCTCCTCCTCGAACCCACCTGGAAGAGCTGCTGGGGCGGCAGAGGCTGGGCCACGACCACGATGCCCTGGTTGTAGCTGGAGACGCGAGTGGCCGTCAGGTTGCTGTTGGAGAGAAGGATGTTCTTGCCGTGGTTCTCGAGGAACTCCATGGAGGACGTGGCTGCCGGCGCTTCGTTCTCGCACTGGGGGGGGGGGGGGAGGGAGAGACGCAGAGTCAGGCGGACGGAAAGAGCTGGCTAGAGGCACCGGGGAAGGGAGGAGCCTGGAGAAAGTCCCGGCTTCTGTTATTGTGATTTATTTTATTATCGGTCAATCCCAGGTAGGGCTGGGAGAAGCCCTCCTGGTGCGATAAGACTACAACTCCCATCAGCCGTAGGACGCTGGAGGCCGACGGGGGAACAGCCTGTTCCGGCTGAGGGCTGATGGGAGTTGTAGTCAAATGCATCTGGGAGGTTGGCAAGGCTGGCATAAGGGGGTGTAACATCTTACACCCCTTTTAAGTGCCTTTGAGGGAGGGTTTTGGGGGGTTTTTGGTTGTCGTTCTTGTTTTCTATCATGTATCTTGTGCTTTTATATTGCATTTTTTACGCTGTGCAGCGCCCTGAGATCTGCAGATGAAGGGCACGATACAAATTTTTTTTTTTTTTTTGTAAATTATTTTTATTAAAGAATTTCTTAGGTTACAAAGGTAGTGCAATGTCTCTTTCTTTTCATGCATCATTTTTACACATCAATTTTTTACTTGTTGAGACATTATGAGGAAGGGGGGGAAAGGGGGGAAAGAGGTAGGTGGGATGGGGAGTTGGGTGTGGTGGATTGCCGATGTTTCTGTTTTTCTTGATATGTGTAGGGGTTCAGCGTCAGCGTCATTTGTGCAGGTTCTCTGTTGTTAGTTCGTGCTTCTTTGTTGGTGAGAGAGGTCAGGATTTGTCTTAGAATGTGGTTGTTCATTTATGGTTGGCTGTGATGATCCTTAATTTCTTGCGTGAGTGGGGAGGGAGGGTGTTTTGATCAAGTTAGCCATATTGATTTGTATGCTGACGGTAATTTTTTGTCATTGTCCTGTTGGGTTGTATAAGTGATGAAGGGGAACCATACTGGGGTGAAGGTGTCTTCTTCTGTTTGTCCCCGTGTCAGTTTCAGCTTACTGGTTAGTTTTTCTAGCAAGGCTGTTTCCCATACAACTTGGTACCATTGGTCCAAGCCCACTCCCGATAAGTCCCTCCAGTGCCTGGCTACGATATTTCTGGTTGCTGACAACAGATGGATTATAAGTTCTTTATGATTTGCGTGAGCGTTGTTATCCTGAAAGATATTTAGTAAAACCAATTCTGGGGTAATTTCTAGCACTTGCTTAGTTATGTTACAAATTTCTTGCATGGATGTCTTCCAGAATGATTGAATTTTAGGGCACTCCCACCACATGTGGAGGTACGTGCCTGTGGAAGTGCATCCTCTCCAACATTTTGATGAGATTCCTGATCGTATTAGTGATAATTTTCGTGGAGTCAGGTACCATCTGTGAATTAGTTTCAACGAGAGTTCTTTTCTTTTCATTGATATAGATTTGAAAGGGGGTTTCGACCACATTTTAGTCCATTGGGTAGGGTTGATTTCATACCCTATGTCATCCTCCCATTGTCGTTTTATCTTGTCCAGAGGATCTATGGGAGTCTGAATTAGTATCTTGTAAATTGCAGATACCATCCCTTTTCCGTGTCCTTTTGGCAATTGGAGGAGGCTTTCGAAAGCTGTCAGGGGTCTAGTTGCTGCTGGTTTTACAGTTGGGTTGTTCAGAAAGGCATGTAGTTGATGTTGTGCTAACCAGGGCATTGGGATGTCTTCTAGTTTGTCCTGTATTTCTTGTGGTGTCAAAGGTTTGTTGTCTTTATAAAAGTCTATTAAGCGATGTAAACCTTTGGTTTGCCAGGTCTTCATCTGGAGGTTTTGTGCTGCATGATGGAACAATGGATGGTAAGCCAGGGGAGTTAATGGGGATGGGGTTGGAGATAATTTACTAGTTTCTGCTTTCCATGCTTTGAACATGGTTTGTGTGTATCTGTTGAGTGTTGTGGGAATCTTCCTTAATTTGTTTGGGAGAAATGGATATGCTGTGGTGCAGATATTTTCAATTGAGTCCCTTTCCAGATGTACCCATTGTTTAGTCTCGTCTTCAAGTATATATGGGATTATATGGCGTATTTGGTTGGCGTTGTAGTATGTTTCTATGTTGGGGATTCCCCATCCTCCTGCTGAGGTGGGGAGGTGAAGGTATTTGATGCTAATCCTTGGTTTTTTATGTGAGAAAATAAAAGAATGTAATTTTCCCTGCCATTTATGAAGTTGGGTTGGGGGGATCCAAATTGGAAGGGTTTGGAATAGGTAGGTTAGTTTTGGGAGGATGACCATTTTGACCATGGCTATTTTGTCTGAAAGAGTGAAACTCATACTGTCCCATCTTTTTAGGTCTTTGTTTATTTGTCGCCACAGGGGTTTGTAATTGTGGAGGTATAATTTGTTGAGGTTCTTGGTTATTTGTACTCCTAGGTATCTGAATTTGGTGTGACAGAGTTTTATTTTGGTGATATTGGTAAGTTCTTTTTGGATGTGAGGAGGGGTGTTGAAGCACATGGCTTCTGATTTACCAAAGTTTACCTGTAAGCCCGACACCATTGCAAATGCGTTGAGTTCTCTGATTAGGGAGGTTGCTGTATTTAAGGGGTCTGATGTTGTGACCATTAGGTCATCTGCAAAGAGCCCTAACTTATAATTTCTGCCTTTTATTTCCACTCCTTTGATGTCTGTGGCTGCTCGGATTCGGATCGCTAGGGGCTCCAAAGCCAGGATAAATAAGAATGGAGACAGCGGACATCCTTGTTTTGTGCCTCTTTGGATTGCTATGGTGTTTGAGTTCATATTATTAATTCTGCAATTTGCTGAGGCTTGAGAATATATTTGTTTGAGAATTTGAAGGAAGTTGGGGCCAAATTTCATTTTAGTTAGTACCGCTAATAAGTATTTCCACTCTAAGCAATCAAAAGCTTTGAGGATATCTAGGGACATAATTGTCAGTGGAAGTTTGGTTGTTTTGCTGTGTTCAATTAAGTTCAGTAATTTCCTGATAGGGTCTGTAATGTTGCGACCAGGGACGAAACCGGTTTGGTCTGGGACTATTAAATTACCTAGGAAGATTTTTAAGCGATTGGCCAAGATTGATGTAAATATCTTGTAATCCTGATTTATTAATGAGATTGGGCGGTAAGATTCTACTTTGAGGTTGTCCTTCAATGGCTTTGGGATGGAGACTATTTTGGAGTGATTCCATGTTTTGGGGATAAGCCCCCCTTTCATGATATCATTAAATAGGCGTAACATATAGGGCAGCAGGGGTTCCTTAAATTTTTTATAGAATTCTGCTGTGAAGCCATCTGGGCCCGGTGCTTTGTGTGATTTCAAGTTTTTAAGAACTGTGTCTATTTCCTCGGGGGTGATAGGGCTGTCCATGCGTTCCTGTTCTTCATCGGTTAAAGTGGGCATGGTCAGTCCTGCCAGGAATTTTCTAATTCCTTCCTCAGATGGGTTGTGGGAGGTGTACAGGTTGGAGTAGAATTCTGCAAATTCAGAAGTTATTTCTTTCGGGGAAAATGTTACGTTGCCATCTTTTTTGGTGATGCAGTGTATTCTTGTTTTAAGTGCTTTTTTCCTGCATCTATTTGCTAATAGTCTGGAGTTTTTCCCTCCGTACTCATAGAAGCGCTGTTTAGAATATAAAATATTGATCATTGTTTTGTTGATTTCTAAGGAGTCTAATTCTCTTCTCTTTTGTTCTAGAAGTTTAAGTAGTTTTTTGGAACCTGTTTGTTTGTAACGTGATGAGAGGGCAATAATTTCTTGTTCTATTTTGTTAATTTTTGAAGAGGTTTGTTTTTTAAGGAGTGCTTTCTCTTTTATGCAAACTCCTCTGGTCACCGCTTTCATAGCGTCCCATAAGAGGGGGGTATTTATATTGTCTACATCATTCTCCTTAAAATAGTTTTGGAGAGTTTTTGTGATACTTGCTCTAATTTGGGTGTTTGTGGTTAGAATGGGACTGAAAGACCATGATGGAGTGGTTTGCGTTTCTTCACCTATTTTAACAGTGACTTCTACTGGGGCATGATCTGTGATTTTGATGCTGCCTATGTTTGTTGATTCTACCAAGGGGATCAGACCCTGTGTGAGCAGGATGCTGTCCAGTCTGGACGTTGTACCATGACGTCCGGACTGGAATGTGTGGGTGGTGTCTCCTGGGTTGTGTTCGCCCCAGATGTCATAGAGACCCCTGTTTTTTAACATTTTTAGTAACTTGTAAGAAGCCTTAGTTGTTTGGGAGGGGGGGTTGAGGAGGGTTGCCTGTAAGTTTACAGGATGTGTGTTTTCCAGAGTTATGCCCTTAATATTTAAGTTAAGGTCGCCTCCTAGAATTGCTTCCCCCTCAGAGAAAGAAAGGAACTTGTTTAGTGTTTTTTGAAAGAATTCAAGTTGTCTCGAGTTAGGGCCATATAATGAGCCAATTGTCAGTTTAATTTTGCCATCTAGTATTCCTTTAATGAAAATGAATCTACCTTTTTTGTCCTTTAGGACTGTTATGGATTTGAAATTTAAGTCTCTACTAATTATTACAGCTACTCCGCGAGCCTTTCCTGAGCCTTGTGCTACCCATTGTTGACTAAAACGAGGGTCATTCAGGAGTTTGTTCCCTTTGGGTGGGTTGTGTATTTCTTGTAGGAAGGTGATGTGTGGTTTCATGGTATTTATGTATGAGGTGATACGTTTTCTCTTGATGGGATTTCCCAGCCCCCTCACATTTAGTGTGATTGCTTTTAAGCTAGCCATCTTGTTTATTCATTCTGTAGGATGGTTCCTTGCCAACCCGTCTGGGTTGTCCTATGTCCCTCACTTCGTGTTGTGTATTGAACCATTGGAGTTGCGCTGACTTATGATGTGGCGGGTGGGGGTTCAATGGGATTAAAATTAGAATCGGGTTAAAGAGTGGGAGGTAAATTATAGAGGGTTTCCTATATGTAGTTATATAGGTGTACGTTTGGGGTATTTTGGACCTTTTGGCAAATAGCCGGTTGGTCCTTGATCTCGGCTGATGTGAAGGGCTGTACTCAAGGACAGGCCTTCCCCCTTGTCGTTTGTGACAGGGGGTGATCAGCGAGATGGTGTAGAGTGGTTTTGTAATGTTAGTGTCAGGTATAAGGTTCGTGAGCAATGTTGCCAATGTTAATAGCAACATCACTGATGTGTTAGAGTGTGTGTATGTGTTGGCGCGCTCTGGTGCCACCATGTTGTTGAATAGGTATCATGTTTTAGCCTGATAGTGAGTTGTGTTATGGATGTTGGGGGAGCTGTTTTTCTCTTGTTTGGTATGAAAGGGATACTGGAGATATGGGCTGTGGTTGATGGGGAATGTGATTGAGGTTATCTGGACTGGTGTCGGGGTGGGGTTGGGATGGGGTAGATTCTATGGAGGTGTGGTGTTGGGGGGGGATATTGATGATGATAGTTATGTTCAAGGCCTATGGGGAGGGGGGAGGGGGTAGGGGGATCACCAGTCCTGCAGTTTGAGATGCTTTCCAGTTGCCTCATTCAGCTGTGGTTGTTGTTGTTGTTGTTGTAGGGTTGTTCCTCAGTGATGTTTTGGTTCGGTTGATCGTGGTTTGGCGTCCTGTGGAGAATGTTCGGTAGAATGATTTTGTGCGCGATGGTAGATGGTTGAATCGACGAGTCTTGATGTATTGCTTCTGTTGTCTCTTTCCCCTCTTTACTTCCATCCATTCATTTACTGTTATTCCACTTTCTTGATCTCGGCTGTCACTTGGTGGGTCTTTCTGTTGCTGGTTCGATGGAGGGTCGAGCCCAAGGTTCCTCAATAGTTGTTGGGCTTCCCTTTCGTTGGTAGCCATGTATTGCGTTGTATCGGTTGTCACGATGAGACGGAAGGGAAAGCCCCAACGGTATCGAATCCCTTTTTGCTGAAGAAGCTGAGTGTATGGACGTAGGTTTTTTCTCCGATTTAGGGTGTCCTGGGATAGATCCTGTAGGACCAATATGGAATTGTCTTTGTAATGGAGATTGGTTGAGTTCTTGAGGCTGTTCCATATCTCCTCCTTTTTTCTGTAGCGTGAAAAGCACACTATGATGTCTCTTGGGTGGGCACCAGGTTTTGGCAAAGGTTTTAGAGCTCTGTGTGCCCTTTCCAGATCGGAAACCTCGAGTGTCAGATTTGGGATTGTATCTTTCAACCAGCTCACAATTAGGTCTGCTGGGCTTTTCTCCTCTGCTTTTTCTGGGAAGTTGCGGAAGCGGATATTGCAGCGTCTGTTTCGGTCTTCGATGTCTGCTTGTTTAATTCTCAATTCTTCATTTTCTCTTTCCAGTTCGCACAATTTCTCATTCATGCGTGTGGTTTCATCCCGATATTGCTCTATTATTCCTTCTTGCAGTTGATTCTTCTTTTCTAGAGCTTCCACTCTGGAGGTAAGATTACTGATTAGTAGCTGTATAGGGGTCGTTGCATTTTCCACTGCAGCTTCCAATTTACTTGTCATCCTCTCTTCCATTTCTCTTAGGTGTTGTAATATTTCATCATTTTGAGGAGGTGTTGCGGTCTCATTGTTTTTTACCATCTTTTTAGTTGGTGACACCTTCATTTCCTTGACGTTCTTGGTTTGAGGTTTGTTTGGCATTCTCTCAGAGTGGGACGTGTTACGGTTAGGAGTTATGGCGATGATGATTTCTGGGTGTTGGGTTATTGGATTAATCAGGCGTTGTTGACTGGTGGCTTCTGCAGAGCGTTCGGTTTAGGCAATCATTTGTGTCATGCCTTGGTGATGTTATAAGGACGCCTCTGAGGTTGTCGTGTTCGCCTCAACAGTGTTGTCAAAGCGGTGGTCTGGTACTCAGAGAGGTGGGTGTACCAGTGGACAGATAGACAAACAAGCAGAGACAGACAAACAAACAGGCAAATGAAGGGGGGGTTCGATTTAGAGGTGATCAAGTAAGCAATCTAGCAAGCAAAAAGGGTATAAAACAAAAGTGAGGGTGGGGTGAGAAGTGAGGTAGAAGGGGAAGATAAGGAAGAGAAGAATAAAGGGGAATCCAGCTTCTGGGAAGGGGTTTAAGGAGAAGGTTTATGTATTGGAGAGAAGGAAGGAAGATAAAGGTTTATGTATTGGAAAGAAGGAAGGAAGATAAAGGTATAACAGAAGTGGGGGTTTTTTGTTTTGTTTTTTAAGTTATTTTACTTTACTTTATTTTATTTTTTAAAAGGGGGAGGTGATGGGTGGGAGGAAAGGCTACCCTATTGGAGATAGGGTGATAAACAGAGTAGATGGGGGGGATTCAAATTAAAGGGAAGAAGGAGTCGAAAAAGAGAGAGAGAAAAGGGGCAGAAGTAACAAGTGGGATGGAGGGTAAAAATAAGAATTTTTCTTAGAGGGTTAAAGTGTATGAAAAGAGGGGGTTTGGGTGTTAAAAAGCGAAAGGGATAAAGGGTAATGATACTTCTTTTTTAAAATATATATATATATATATATACAGTTAAAGATAAAAAAAAAGGAAAAAATATTATTCTCCCTCTCTCTCTTCTTCTAAAAAAAGGGGGAGAGAGAGAGGGAAAAAAATCACTTCTATTTTTATAGAAGAAAAATTTTAAGGAAAAGGAATATTTTCTAAAAGAAGGAAACGAGAAGTGTGTGTGTGTGTGTAATACGTAAATATCTTTAAAAAAAAAATTTTTTTAAAAAAAATTATATTTCTTTTTTTTTTTAAAAAAGAACCCTATATATATATATACATATATATATATATATGTTCAAAAAAAATTTTTTTTATAATAATAAAAATAATTCAAAAAATTATAACAATAAAAAATTATAACAATAAAAAATTATAACAATAAAAATAAATATATATTTGAAAATAGAAAAATCGAGGCCTTTCCACTGGGCCTTCCTCTGGGCCTTTGGCTCACTTGGCGGGAAAGTGGGCTCAGGGTGGGCCTACCTCTCTTTCAATATCGGCGGCGGAAGAAATGGCGGTGGCTCGGCAGTGGGGCAGCGAGGCCAGGACCTCTTTCCTTCCCTAGGCACCCCCGCACTTGCCTCCTGGGTCCCTCCAGTCCCGGGGCTCCGGATAGCCGGGCGACCCTGGTGCAGCGGCGCAGCAGCAGTAGGGAGGATGATTGACAGGTCGGAGGTTGGAACAAGGTTCCTCTCTTCTCCCCCTCCGAGTTGAGCGCGGCGGCGATGGTAGTAGTAGTAAGTGCAAAAGATCGCCCCGCTTACTCTTCGAGGCCCCGGCGTGCCGCGAGGCGGGAGATCCCAGGCCTGCGGGTCCCGGGTTCCCGCCTGATCAACGGCTGATTAGCAGCCGGGCGCCCCAGATTCCGGCTCCAAATTCCGGTTCGCTGGGGGGGGGACTCCTCAGCTGGTCTACCGAGCCTCCCCCCGACCCTCGCACGGCAACGGCGGCGATCCCCGCGGCTCAGGAGTCGCTCAGGCAACGCGACCACGTTGGCTGCCCTTAGGAGCTCCGTGGCGCCGTGGCACGCGCCATGATGCCTCCCTAATTCTAGTTTTGCGCTAGACTCTGCTCATGCAGGAAGCGGCCAAAACAAAAAATCTGTTATCATACGAAATATATTTAATATATTTTTTATTCTAATAGCATCTTGCGGACCCCTCTGGCATAGCTCGCGGACCCCTGGGGGTCCCCGGACCACCTGTTGGGAACCACTGCTCTCGCACGATACAAATTTAACAAACATTCCCAAGAAGAATTACTCATAGAATCATAGAATCGTAGAGTTGGAAGAGACCACAAGGGCCATCCAGTCCAACCCCCTGCCAAGCAGGAAACACCATCAAAGCATTCTTGACATATGCCTGTCAAGCCTCTGCTTAAAGACCTCCAAAGAAGGAGACTCCACCACACTCCTTGGTAGCAAATTCCACTGCCGAACAGCTCTTACTGTCAGGAAGTTCTTCCTAATGTTTAGGTGGAATCTTCTTTCTTGAAGTTTGAATCCATTGCTCCGTGTCCGCTTCTCTGGAGCAGCAGAAAACAATCTTTCTCCCTCCTCCATATGACATCCTTTCATATATTTGAACATGGCTATCATATCACCCCTTAACCTTCTCTTCTCCAGGCTAAACATACCCAGCTCCCTAAGCCGTTCCTCATAAGGCATCATAAGGCATCTTATTATTTTTTACTTCCCTACCAGAGAAGAAAGGCAGAGACGAAGTTGATGGACTATGCCGAAATAGCTAAAACGACCGGAAGAATCAGAAATCGGGAAGACCAAAATTTTAATAAGGAATGGGGGAAATTTATATCTTGAAGCCCATTGTAAACAGTCAAAATTGTTAGTAGGATTGGAATATCGCTTGTAGTTTAAGGGCGAATTCTGGACGCAATGGAGATGTAAAAGATTTGGGCTGTCATAAAAGATTAAGAAGGGAAGTCCAGGGGATTCCTTGGGATCTTGTTTTTATGATTTATGTTTGATATATCTCTGTAATATTTTAATTTGGAAAACCAAATAAATAAATTTATATATATATAAGAATAAGGGGGGGGGAGAGAGCGCGAGGACCCTCCCTATGCCACCCCCTCCCTCCCTCCCTCCCGATATTTGGGACACACTCATTGCAAGCACTCACGGGGGTGGCTGCTTCCTCCTCTTCTTCCTCTTCACTGTAAGGCTCCGAGGTGACGGAGGGCGGCTTGGTGCCGTCTGCCTCTTCCAGCAGGGAGGAGCTGACGATGGAGACGGACGTGACTCTCCCGTAGAGATCGAGCACGACGTAGACGTTCTGCGGGGAAGGGGCAGCCAGGGTGAGGGGTGGAGGAATCAAGGGGCTCCAAATGCAGGATCAGACCACAAAGGCCGCTCTCCCCTCCTGCGGCTTCAGAAACAGGTACAGTGGTGCCTCGCTTAACGAATGCCCTGCTTAACGAAATTTCCGCTTAACGAAAGGATTTTTCGAGCGGAGGTTGCCTGGCTAGACAAATTCGTTTCATGAAAAATTCGTCTAGCGAATCGCGGTTTCCCATAGGAACGCATTGAAATTCAATTAATTCAATTCAATTAATGCGTTCCTATGGGCAAAAATTTTTTTTAAAAAAAAATTCAATGCATTCCTATGGGATTCGCTAGACGAATTTTTCGTTATAAGAAAAGACCCATGGAATGAATTAAATTCATCTTGCGAGGCACCACTGTAATCTGATACAGTGACTATAATCAGCTACATTTCCATGCGTTATTATATAGAAATGTGAATCATATTATTTGAAGGAAGAGAGACAGTCTGTTTCATAGGAGTTTACAATACGGTGGAGTCATAATAAAATGGGTTGCAGGGAAGAAGGTGAAGGAAGGAGGAGATGGGAAAACCTAAGAGACCTGATGGATAGAGCCCAACCTATGGATGATACACCACCAAACTGGCGAAAGTGACCGGGAAAATCAGAGATCAAGAGGACAATAAATTTAATAAAGAATGGGGGGGGGGTTAAGTTACTTGAAAGAACACTGTAAACAACTGAAAACATTGGCAGGATTTTAAAAAACACTTGCAGTGAAGTGAGAACTATGATAAAAATTGCGTTTTGAAAAAAACATGGAGAATATGATACGATGCAGTTTGAAGAGAATATCTGGGGGAACCATGGAGGAGTGGAGGGAAGTTCGGGGATTCTGAGAATCCTATTTGTAAAATGATTATGATTCATGTATGATATAAAATGGTAAAAGCGAAAATGAATTCTTTAAAAAAGAAGGATAGAGCCCACCATAGCTGCCAAGTCTCCCGTATTCCCCGGGAAATCCCCGTTTTTCCAGCTGTTCCTAGCTGAAAAAACGGATTTTCTTTTGTTTTCCCCCGGTTTATTCTGGCGCGGCGGCCATTTTGGAACTGGGCGGAGCATGCTCAGAAGCGACTTTTGATGCTGCTCTGCCCAGTTCCAAAATGGCTGCAGTGCGACTTCTGGCGCGGCGGCCATTTTGGAACTGGGCAAAGCAGCATCAAAAGTCACTTCTGAGCATGCTCCGCCCAGTTCCAAAATGGCTGCAGCGCTACTTCCGGTCTGCTACTTCTGCCCGGTCCCTTATTTCTCCGACAGCAACTTGGCAGGTATGGAGCCCAACTATGTTACCAAATATTTTTTATGACACCACTGTGGATACATTGTCGGCGGCACTTTGGGCAACGAGGGCGGTGAGGCAGTGAGCCACGTTTACAAGGAGGCTCTTGTCGGCTCATGATGACGAAGACCGGCCTGGAGACCGGATTGGAAAGGTCTCCCCGACTTACTTTGAAAGAAAAACCAGGCGTTCCGGGGCTGAGTAAGCAAAGGGAGGTTTGTCCTTATACTTGAAGCCGCTCGGAAGCCTATTTTGGCACCAGCAGTATGATAATAATCCTAATGCCACAGGAGGGTTGTGGGGCACAAAAGTGTGTGGTACAGAGTTACCAAAACCTCCGGGAATAACCGAGGGAGCGGGGGCCACGTTCAGCCTGCGCCCGGCTCTTTACCTTGGCCACTCCAGCCGCCGCTGGGCCCATGTCCTCTCCGTCGACGAGGATGTGCATGGTGTCGTCGGGGCAGCGCTTCACCCCCACGCGACTCCCCACCTGTCCGGAAGGGAAAGGGTCACTGTCGGCTCTGCTAGGATTCAAGGCCCCAAATGCCCAGAGGGTGCCTGGTTGGCTAAAAACCCCTAGCAGGAGTTGCAGCATCAAAAGCAGAACAGGTCATGGTACCTGGGGCGTCTACAAATACAGCTTTCCTTTAACAAAGATGGAACCCCAAGGAACCCAACCCAACCACAGGGTTCCTCCTGGCCTCTCTGTTTATTCCAGGGGTAGCAGGGATCAGAGGACCCCAGGGTGGGATGAAACTGCCGTCAAACCAACAATTCATGCTTTGCTAGATGGGCAGGTGAAGGGGCTGAGCCTCAAGGAGCTTTTACGTAAGATTTGCTAGAGAGAACTCTGAGATCGCTTCCTTTGTCCGTCTTGGCAGGAAGCTGTAACACTCTATAGTTCCTTCCTGCCTAGACATCCATCTCTCTCTCTCTCTCTCTCTCTCTCTCCATCATGCTTCCTAGCTGACCACACATCCATTCCCTTGAGCTCTGCAGCTCAGACACCATTTTGTACTTTTGAGACTTCGATAAGCAGTTATAAACCTGCCTTCCGTTTGCTGCTACAGGTGAAACTCGGAAAGTTAGAATCCTGTATCGTCGGAAAGTGCATTTATTTCAGTAACGCAACTTTAAAGGTGAAACCAAGATATGAGATAGATGCATGACGTGCAAAGCAAGATATGGCAAGCCTTTATTTGTTGTAATTGTCATTATTTGTTGTTAGGCGGGTCAATTATAAATGGAATGGAATTAATGAAATGTAATGGCAATGTTTATTTTTGTTTCCTTTTGTATTATTGTAACTATTTGTTTTATTACTGTGGAATTTCCAAAAGAAAGCATTTGTAAAAATAAAAAATAATAAGTTGCATTACTGAAATAAATGCACTTTTTGACGATATTCTAATTTTCCAGGTTTCACCTGTATAACTGCTGCTTCAAGGCCTAGGTTGCAAGGCCACTTTTACATCTTCACAAAACAATGTGTGGGCATTTGTTATTTTTAAGGAGGCAAAAAGAGATAATATAAGGGAAAAGCATCCTGAATTATTGCTTCTAGAAGGTTAAATCGACCTCGTCTCAGCTTTTGGCCTGGTATAGCTGAAGGAACGTCTCCACCCCCATTGCTCAGCCTGGACACTGAGGTCCAGCTCTGAGGGTCTTCTGCTGGTTCCCTCACTGCAAAAGGCGAAGTTACAGGGAACCAGGCGGAGAGCCTTCTTGGTGGTGGCGCCCTCCCTTCAGATGTCAAGGAGATAAAGAACTACACAACTTCTTGAAGACATCCGAAGGCAGCCCTGTATCAGGAAGTTTTATAATGCTTGATGTTTTCTTGTTTTTATATTTTCCTGGAAGCTGCCCAGAGTGGCTGGGGAAACCCAGCCAGATGGGCGGGATGTAAGTAATAAATTATTATTATCAAAGTTGCAAAGGGTGGTACTCGGCTGAATTCATTCACACGAGTAAAGGAAGGATAATAACTAAGCAATACATCTTCTCCCAGTGCCTAAATCCATTTCCACGCAGAGGATCCCAAAGCCTCCCTCCAGGCCTTTCTCCCTGTCCCCCCACCCCCTGAAAAACAAAACAAAACCCTGCACTCACCCCAAGGCGCTCCAGAGAGCACCCGTAGTTCTGCTTCTGGAGGATGCCGTTCCGACGCACCTCGGAGCCTGTCACCAGCCAGGTCACCTTGGAGCGGAGGTCCAGGAGGGACGACGGCAGCCCAGCCACCGTGTAAGGAGCGTCCAAGGGCAGGAGGGTGGTCAAGCCCACGTGGACAGAGCCTGCCCACTTCTCGTCCAGCTCGTCAATCTTCACCTGGAGGGGGAGGGAGCAGGCAGGAGGGGAGAGCTCAATGGGGCACTACAGTGGTTCCTTGGTTCTCCAATGCCGTGGCATTCAAACAACTCAGAACCCAAACACTGCAAACCTGGAAGTGTTCCGGGTTTGTGAACTTTTTTTCCAGAAGCCGAACATGCTCCGTTTTCAGTGTTATGCTTCCGATTGGAGTGCCATGCTTCCGATTTGAGTGTTACGCTGAGGTCTGGCTGTTTTTGCTATTTATTTTGCGTTTTTGTGGCTCCATTTTTTTGTTCTTGTGACTGTTTATTGCTTTCATTTTATGGATCCGTGGTGTCTCGTTAAGATAGTAAAATTCATGTTAAACGGCTGTTTTAGGGGTTGTTTTTAAAAGTCTGGAATGGATTAATCCTTTTTACAATACAGTGGTGCCTCGGCTAACGAATGCCCTGCTTAACTAAATTTCCGCTTAACGAAAGGTTTTTTTCTAGTGGAGGTTGTCTCGCTAGACGAATTTGTTTTACGAAAAATTCGTCTAGCGAATCGCGGTTTCCCATAAGAATGCATTGAAATTCAATTAATGCGTTCCTATGGGCAAAAAAAATTCAAAAAAAATTCAATGCATTCCTATGGGATTCGCTAGATGAATTTTTCGTTATAAGAAAAGACCCGTGGAACGAATTAATTTCATCTAGCGAGGCACCACTGTACTTTCTATGGCAGGGGTAGGCAACCTAAGGCCCGTGGGCTGGATGCGGCCCAATCGCCTTCTCAATCCGGCCCGCGGACAGTCCGGGAATCAGCGTGTTTTTATATGAGTAGAATGTAGAATGGGGTTATTTGTGAGGCATAGGAATTCGTTCATTCCCCCCCTCCCAAAAAAAAAAGTCCGGCCTAGCACATGGTCTAAGGGATGGTGGACCGGCCCACGGCTGAAAAAGGGTGCTGACCCCTGTTCTATGGGAAAGCGTGCCTTGGTTTTGGAACATGCTTTGGTTTTGGAACGGACTTCTGGAACAGATTAAGTTTAAGAACCAAGGTACTGAAGGGAGGGGTTTGCCAATTGTGTTATTGAGCTAGATCTGATCCTATAGTTTGCATTGCCCCCCCCCCAATATTCCTCCTAAAATGCTTCTTAAAAATGCTTTCCTCTTTACCTCTATGCCTCTGTGTGTCAAAAGTGCAATGCAACAGTGAGACTTGCTATCAAGGCTAAGAGCTGACCTTGTCTGGAACACAGAATGAGAGGCAGAGAGGTTTATCTGCCAGCCTGACGCTGGAAGCTGCTATCCTTGACGCATAGTGAGGATGCTACCGGGGGCAGCATGAGTCAGCATGTGTTTATGCACAGGATCGGACACAGGAAGATCCATATATGTACTTGTGACCCCCTTGCGTGCGCACAGTTACAGAGGAGGGGGAAAGGAGCCCAAGAAGTGTATAAGAAGCTTTGCAATTTGTGTTTCTTTTCTCTTGTCGTGAGCTGATCACCTAGAGTCTGTTAATTAATTAAGAATTAAACTCTTTCTCTGGATTCAACCCCCGGTGTCATTATTGGCTATCTCTGTCCTGCCTGGGCGCAACTTAAAGGACCCTTAGTAGCTGATAAGGCTACAGTACCACTGTACTTATGTTCATATTTAAAAGCATTTGTAAGTCACTTTTCAAAATCTCCTAAGGACACCAGAAAAGCTCTGCCAGATCAGGCCAAGGGGCCCAGCAAGGCCAACATCCTGTTCTCACAGTGGCCGACCAGGTGCCCCAAAGCGAAACCTACAAGCAGGATCCGAGCAGCTCTCCCTTGCTGTGGCAGGTGGGATTCGGAGACACTGCTGGCTCGGACCGTGGAGGCAGAGCCGAGCCATGGTGGCTCGGGGCTGTTGGGTGTTAGTGCTGTGCAGTATGCAAACAGTATCATTGAAACAAGCCATAAAACCAGTGGAATGGCAGTATAAAAATCAGATCCGAGAGAAATATAAAGAGGAATTCAAGTGAAGAAAAACAAAACAGGGCCTGATCTTATGGGTCAGGGGAAGCTAGGGGGAAATGATAAGCAATAACTGGCATGCAGTTCCCCAGTCAAATTCAGTTCCAAAACTTAAATTTTCTAAAAAGGAACTGGGGGAGAAGAGGGAGAGACGAAGGGCAGAGAGAGGATCTGGCTGTGGATTACCGAGAAGGAACTGGATAACAGCCACAGCTACAGTTTTTTTCAGGAGGAGGAACGAGGAACGCTGTTGCTCTTTCCTCCTCCACACACGCAAGTGTTTCCTCGCGCACGCAGTCCTCACCTCAAAGATCTCATCTGTCTTCAGTTCCTTCATGCTGAAGACGATGCCGTGGCAATAGCCAGCTACCCGCACGGCCCGGCAGCCGTCGTCCTGGAAGGCCACGTTCTTGCCGCAGCTGCTGTGGAAACGGTGGGCGACGCCGGGGACTGGAGGGGGTGAAAAAGAATGGATGGGAAAGATTGCAAACTGGTTTGTGGTGGTGGAGGCAGGAGAGAGAGGTTGTTATCTCCCGCTTGGACTACTGCAATGTGCTCTACGTGGGGCTACCTTTGAAGGTGAGTCAGAATCTACAACTAATCCAGAAAGCGGCAGCTAAACTTGGAGCAGGACCATATACAGTGGTACCTCGGTTTAAGTACACAATTGGTTCCGGGGAGCTGTTCTCTCCCCGAAAAGTACTTAAACAGGGCGGCGATAGCGCACGTGCGAGAAGCACCGATAGAGTGCTTCTGCGCATGGTGCGCTGCGAAACCCAGAAGTAAACACTTTCGGGTCCCGCAGAGTACTCAAACCAAAAGTACTCGAACCGCAGCGGACTTAAACTGAGGTATGACTGTATTTCCGAGCAAAATTCAAAGTGTTGGTGCTGACCTTGAAAGCCCTAAACGGCCTCAAAGGCCCAGTAGACCTGAAGGAGCGTCTCCACCCCCATCGTTCAGCCCGGACACTAAGGTCCAGCTCCAAGGGCCTTCTGGCGGTTCCCTCCCTGCGACAAGTGAGGCTACAGGGAACCAGGCAGAGGGCCTTCTCGGTGGTGGCACCTGCCCTGTGGAAAGCTCTCCAGTCAGATGTCAAGGAGATAAACAACGTTTTAGAATACATCTGAAAGCAGTCCTGTTTAGGGAAGTTTTTAATGTTTGATGTTTTCTTTTTCTTTTTCATTTGTGTTTTCAAAAACAGGAACAGCGAGCATATTTAACCCCCCCCTCCCCTTCAAACTTCATACCAAATACAGCATGTATAAATATACCATGTGACTTCCCTTCCACACTTTTCCTGGTTCCTTTTGCTTTTTGACTACTGTGCGTAATCCACATCTTTTTAACCATCCAGTTTGTTATCGATTAAATACTCTATTTCAATTCTGCTGGATTCACTCGACACCTGATAAGCTACGTATTTGTCTATACTGGTTCTTAAAATATTCAATAAACATTATCCATTCCTCCTCATATTCCTAATCTTCCATTTTCTCTTATCCTGTTCGTCAGACCAGCCAGTTCAGCATATTTGAACATTTTATGCTGCATTCTTCCTTAGCGGGTGCTACACTTAGTTCTCCACCTTTGCCTATAGTAATAAACTCTCTTGTTTTCTTCGGGCCTCCGTTGTTACCATCCCCAAGAGGAAAATCTCAGGTGTTTTGGGGAAAGATTAAAAAAAAAATCTTTTTCATTATATATAGTTTCCCCAATATTCCTTAATTGTTTTACAGGACCACGATATGTGAAAAAAAATCCCTTATTTTCATTACACTTCCAACATATACCTTTTTCTTTCTTAGGCATTTTTAAAAACATCGTTGCCAATCTGGTGGGTGTTAAATACCACCTGTTTGATATGTTATTATGCTTTTAATTCTGTTAGAAGCGGCCCAGAGTGGCTGGGGCAACCTAGTCAGATGGGCAGGGTACAAAAAATAATAATAATTACAGTCATACCTCGGAAGTCAAATGCCTTGAGAGTCAAATGTTTTGGCTCCCGAACGTCGCAGACCCGGAAGTGACTGTTCCGGTTTGCGGATGTTCTTTGGAACGTCCGACACGGGTTCTGTGGCTTCCGATTGGCTGCAGGAGCTTCCCGCAGCCAATCGGAAGCCGTGCCTTGGTTTCTGAATGTTTTGGAAACCAAACCAACTTCCGGCACAGATTCCGTTCGACTTCCAAGTTATCGTTAATGGTCCTGTACTGATTCTACCAGTAGTGCTCTGCAGGGTTCCAGGCAGGGAGCGTTCCCAGTTTTGCTCTCACCTGGCGAATGGATGGGGAACGACTTCTCGGTGATGTTGCTGGTGGACAGGCTGTTGTCCATGGGCCCCGTGGCACTGGTGATCGACACCTGGACGCACTGGCCGTACAGATCAACCACAGCGTAGACCTCTGCAGCGGACAGGGTGTTTTTTTTTTGGGGGGGGGGAGACAGAAGGGAGAGAAAGGCTGGTTTAGCACAAAAGATGACCAAGAGTCTGGAAGCCAAGCCAGATGAGGAACGGTGGAGGGAGTTGGGCATTTTAGCTTGGAGAGAAGGCTATCTGTCATGGATGCTTAGTTGAGATTTCTGCACTACAGCGGGTTGGACTAGATGACCCCCGCTGTATCTAGGATTCTCTTGTCAGTTTGCATTTCTTAGTGCAGAAAGTATTGACCTGATGTGTAGAGATCTTTCCTATTCTACTTAATTCAAGAGGGTTCTGGAAGCTTCTCTGGGTGAAAGAAACAAGCAGAAGGTTCATGATGTTTGGGTTATACCTTCAGAGAAGCTGAGGACAGCTGGCTTAAACTGGTTCTGCTATCTCTTTTGTCAAGGTCTATCTCTCTTCCTTCTGGTGTGGTGTTCTGTACGTAGTAAGCTTAGTGTTAAGGTTTAGACTTATGATAAGATATTGTAAGTTTAAGTTAAGTCTGCTGCAACTGGATTTCATATGGACATATTGGATTTGTGACCATGATGGTCATTTGCCTTCAGGAGCAGTAAAGCTCTGCTGGAGGAAATATTCATTGCCTCTGGTCTATTTTTATGGGAATCCTGCAACGTGTTTAAGTTTTTACTCTGCTAACTAATACATTGGAATCTACTCTGGATCAATATTGAGCAGCATTTAATGACATCTCTAAGCCAGAAACACACCCCTTTCCGAACCATTCCAGAACCCCACTCCATAAACAAGCGCGCAAGAGCCATCTCAGTCTCCACTCCTCCTTCCACCACAAACCCTGACTTGCAGATGTGATTTCATCAAAAAGCATCCCTGGGAGAAGGAGCTAACGGAAGGCCAACCTTGAGTCCAGCCACGGAGAGCTCATTTCATCTCTCCGCGACAGCCAGCACAAACATGTCACAGAGGTTCCTAATTATGCGCACAAACACCCACTGGTTAGTTCCCAAGATCTGTCAGCCTCCCTGGGTGTCCTGGCTTAGAATATTCCACCCTTCGCCAACCACAAGCTGCCTGGGTCTCACATCTGGAGCTGTCGTCCAAAACATCTGGAGGGTGGCAGACGCTGGAATATCCGGGGACTTTTGGCCAGTCCCAGCTGCCTAGCTAGACTTATAGAATCGTGGAATACTAGAGTTGGAAGGGACCTTGAGGGTCATCCAGCCCAACCCCCTGCAATGCAGGAATCTCAGCTAAAGCATCCATGGCCATCTAACTTCTGTTTAAAAACCTCCAAGGAAGGAGAGACCACTGCCTCGCGAGGGAGTCCGTTCCACTGCCTAACAGCTCTTACTGTCAAAAAGTTCTTCCTGATGTTTCGTCCAAATCTCCTTTCTTGTAACTTGGATGCTTTTGGTACCTCTTCCCAGGCCTTCCTCTCTTGCCTTGCAAGAACTTACCCATCACATCCCTAGCAGGGATGTTGGCTGGGACCCTGCCATGAGCAGACTAAGCTCGGCCTTATCCAACTAAGCACTGGCAGGGACGCACCAAAGTTTCGGGAGTCTCTCCCAGCCCTGCCTGGAGATGCCGTTGGCGGGACTTGAACCCGGGGCGAGCAGGTGTCTTGCTGTCCCTCCCAGCCCCTCATGCGCTTACCCTTCCCTGGAGGCAGCCCCGAGCAGGCCACCCCCTGATCGACGCCGTTGATGAAGTAGTGCAGGTCGCCCTTGGCCGTGCGCATCATTCCAATGCGCGACCCTGTGGTCAGGGAGTCCAGGTCGCAGCCGTAATTGTTGCGCATCGTGTTCCCGTCCTGCATGATGGCCGTGCCGCTGGGAGGGAGGAAGAGAAAGAGGGAAGAGGACTCTGTGGGAAGCTCCTTCCTCTGCTGCGGAACCCCCTTCCCAGCCCCAAGCACTAGTGTCCTTTATTATTAATATATCATTGTGAAAACTTCATTTATAGGAAGAAAGAGTGAGAAAGAAAAAGAAAAAGGGGAATTGAGAATGAAAAAAAAACAATACTGTTGTTACCTTACCCTATGTTAACATACAGCTAAGTCTATTCTTTTCCCCCTAATACAGTCATACCTAGGAAGCCGAACGGAATCCGTTCCGGAAGTCCGTTCCACTTCCAAAATGTTCGGAAACCAAGGCGCAGTTTCCGACAGGCTGCAGGAAGTTCCTGCAGCCCGTCGGAAGCTGCATCGGGCGTTCGGGTCTCAAAGAAGGTTTGCAAAGCGGAACACTCACTTCCGGATTTGTGGCATTCGGAAGCCAAAACCTTTGACTTGCAAAGTGTACGGGATCCAAGGGGCGACAATGTCCCCACTGTGGAAGGATGTGTGGATCCAGAATTGGTCTCCACAGTCACTTACGGACTCATTGTTTATGGAAGACAATCTTACTCGGCTACAAGGAATCACAGAAGAAGAAGAGGAAGGAGGAGGAGGAGACGGAGACGACGAATGGGTGTTATTTGCAAATGATATTCTTCTGTTTCAAAGGCTCAAATCAGTATCCCTAATCCGACTGATGCTTTTGGCACCAGGGCCAAGGTTCACCGGCTCTACCAGCTTCTGTGTGCGTGAAAACTGCCAAACAGCCCTGGTTGCCGGGCCAGATTTGGGGTGGGGGCACATGCAGCTTGTAAGAGCAGCCCTGCAGCAGCCAGATCAGGACAAAAGGGGCCCGCAGGCCCCAGCGTCCTGCCTCCCTCAGTGGCTCAGGCAGACGTCCTTCATGCGGAGCCTGAAAGCCAGTCTCCGCCCCAGATCGCAGCTCTTTCCCAGCACCTTCCCTCTGACACTGCGCCGGGGCTGTCCACAAGGGCATGGCAAGGTTAAAACCTTTCTACTTACACCCAGGTATTTTAATATCAGGGTGTTTTTAATGGGTGCAATTGATTTCCACAGTTGGAGTCTATTATAACATTCCTGGCGTTTTCAAATTCCGTTATACAAGGCCCAGAAATCCACTTTAGGGTGGTGCTTTGTTTTGTTCTTGTTTTTATTATGTAGTTTGTGCTTTTATGCTCTGAAACGCCCTGACATCTGTGGAGAAAGGGCGGTATACACATTTTAATAATAATAATAAGAAGATTCAAAAGTACGGGTTAAAGCATTCTAGAGGGGAAGGACTGTGCCACGTAGCTGTTTCTCAGCCTGCAATCTTTTCTTGATGCCTCTTGCCCTGAAAATGAGTTCCTCTTGCTGTCAGTTCTCCACCCTGCCCCTGGCAGCGTGGTGTAGTGGTTAGAGCAGTGGTTTCTCAATCGTGGGTCTCCAGCTGTTGTTGGGACTACAAATCCCATCATCCCTAGCTAAGCAGGGGCAATGGTCAGGGATCATAGAGTCATAGAGTTGGAAGAGACCACAAGGGCCATCCAGTCCAACCCCCTGCCAAGCAGGAAACACCATCAAAGCATTCTTGACATATGCTTATACTCGAGTATCTATGGGTATATAATAATAATTACTATTATTATTCACCTTAGCATCCATGTGTCGTAATCGATATCAGTCATCGTGTTGGGGAACTCCAGGTCCTCTGGGCGGATGGCAGTGACCCCTGGGAAGGTGGGGAAGAGAGAAGGGGGGGGGGGGTAAAGAAAAGTTTCAAGGGAAGAAAGAGAGGGTTTTCTGCTCCTTTTCGACCTCCCTGTATTTCTCACCTGCTTCGATGGAGCCAGACCAGCGATCCACCATCTTCTGAATGACGATCTCAAAGAGCTCCCCGTCTCGGAGGGACCTGCAGTGGGGAAAAAAAGGAGGGTCCCCCGTAAGAATTATTTCCAGAGAAGCTCTGGCAGGAAGTAAAATAACTTGGTTTAACTGTATGCAACTGGAGCAACGGACAAGGAAGTGACTAAGGGAAAACAAGAACTGCACAGAATAAAAAAAATTTGAAGGAAAAAAAGACTATAAAAAGGGGAGATAAAGAAGAAAATATAGTTACAAAAGAGGAAACCAGTGAAATTTATAAAATATTAGTAGAAATGGAGGATCAGCAAGATCAATTAAAAGTGGGGAGAAAGGAGACAACGGGACAGATAGTCAAAGCTGGGGGCAAATATGGGAGAACTGTACGTTGCAAAATGTTGTCCATAAAGATAAAAGAAAATTAGTTTGGAGAGGGTACTTAACACCAGTCAGATTAAAACAAATAAACAAGGAATATTCAGTGTTATGTTGGAGGGGATGCCAGGAAACCGAGAATTATGTTCACACGTGGTGAGGGTGAAAATATATACATTTTTTCTGGCAAAGGGTGTTTAAGGAGATAACAGAAATCACTGGGATAATGCTGACTGAAAGTTCAGAGGTGGAATTATTATCAATTTACGATGTGGTGGAAGGTTCACAGGCTACGAAGGACTTGCTCACATATTTATTGACAGCTGCACAAGTCATTATAGCTAGGAAGCGGAAGGGGCAAGCGGAATATAAAATGGAAGAATGGTTTAAAGAGGTGTGGGATATAGCTATTAATTATAAATTAACATGTGCCGTTAAGGTAAGACGGGGGATACGCAGGAGGAATGATTTTGAGAAGATATGGAGAGTGTTTGAAGAATTTGTACTGTTAAAACGGAAAGGGGTCAAACCATCGCAAGAGGTGTTGAAATTTTGGGAGGTTGGATGGTTACAATGGAATGGTCTTGGAGGTGGGATGCAATTATTGTTGTTGTTATATATATATATATACACACACACACACACACACACACACACATACATACAGTGGTGCCTTGCTAGACGAATTTAATTCGTTCCACGGGTCTTTTCTTATAACGAAAAATTTGTCTAGCGAGTCCCATAGGAATGCATTGAATTTTTTAAAGAATTTTTTTGCCCATAGGAACGCATTAATTGAATTTCAATGCATTCCTATGGGAAACCGCGATTCGCTAGACGAATTTTTCATAAAAACGAATTCGTCTAGCGAGGCAACCTCCGCTAGGAAAAAACCTTTCGTTAAGCGGAAATTTCGTTAAGCAGGGGATTCGTTAAGCGAGGCACCACTGTATAGATAAGAATTCTTTCCCATAACATTAAACCACAGTTTAGTGCAGCGTTTCTCAACCGCTGTTCCGCGGCACACTAGTGTGCCGCGAGACGCTGGCTGGTGTGCCACGGCGTGCGGCGATGAGAAGGGCGATTTACATTGTCACGTGCCTGGCGGCCGCCAATGATCAACACTAACCCGCCGGAAAGCAATATTTCTCCTCCTCTTTCCCAAAGCTCAGTGCAAACGAGCCTGACGCCTTGTGAAGCCTTATTACAGGAGATTGCAACCAACATAGCAATTGGCAAGTGTTTCATACAGTCATAATTATAGTCAATATAGGGCGGCACAGAGTTAAATTTTTTAACTTTTTTAATGGTGGTGTGCTTCGTGATTTTTTCCACGCAAGAAGTGTGCCGTGGCCCAAAAAAGGTTGAGAAACACTGGTTTAGTGTAACAGCCAAACGACTCTACCAGCCCTGAACACAGAAAGGTTTTGCTCTGAGCCAAAGCCGTTCTTGACGTGTACAGAAAAAGGACAGTCCTGCTATTTAAACTTGGATCTCTTAAGGATTTGCTGGGTGCAAACCATTTCCTGTGCTTCCAAGCCTCAGGCTGCGGCGCGATTCCCCGAAAGGAGGCGCGTCGTTTTGGGATTGTCCGGGGAAGAGGAGTGCTGCTGCCCGTCCCCGCCTGGCCACTGACCGGTTCGAGATGACGATGGCGTCGTTGAACTCGCTCCGGCAGTTCTGCCGCAGGGCCGTGCGGCCGCCGTTGGTAATGACGGCGTTGTTGCCGTGCAGGTGGTGGAAACGCAGGTCGTTCCCAGAGGCCACTGAGGACGGGCTGCTGGGAGACAGCTGGTTGTTGCCTTCCGAGAGGTCGTCAGGGAGCGGAAGGAGATCTGGGAAAGGAAGGGCAGGAGGAAGTCAACTTTCTGTTTTACAATTCAGAATACTCATTTAAACATCCTTGAAATATCAGTGACTTCCCTTATTCTCTTTCCATGGCTCATTTTGCATTTCATAAAATCCCTTTATATTTTACATAAACTAAACCATTCAGTATTCCATTATTACATCCATCAAAACTGATTCGCACTGTTGAATTTATCTTAATGCTGCCAACGTTTTCAAGTGTACATAATTTCCCCCCATATATTCAATAAACGTTTTCCAATCTTCTCTAAACGTACGTTCTTCCTGTTCTCTTATTCCAGGGGTAGCCAGCTCCCAAGAGACTGCGATCTACTCACAGAGTTAAAAACTGGCACTGATCTACCCCCTTTTGGGAGGTTCAGGTGAAAGTTGTTGAGCTTTTTTTAGGAAGGAAGCCCTGTTTTGGGGGGTTCACGTAAAAGTTGGTGAGCTTCTTTAGGGAAGAGGAAAGCTACATTGAGCTTTTTTAAGGAAGGAAATCCCTGTTCTTGGTGGTTCAGGTCATTTTAGGGGTGCAGGGCAAAGATGCTGAGCTTTTTTTAGGGGAGCCAAAGTTTTTTAGCTTCTTTGGGGGGAGCCACTGATCTACCAGTGATCTACCACAGACGTCCAGTGATCTACCGGTAGATCACAATCTACCTGTTGGACATGCCTGTCTTATTCTATATGTTAAGTCTGCAAGCTGTGCATATTCCATCATATTGCTATTCTTCTTTGGTTGGGACCTCGCTCGTTTTCCATTTTGGGGCTAGCAAAACACAGGCTGCAGTAGTGGCATACGTAACCTTTTTTGACATCTGGGAATTTCCATCTGAATTATCCCCAACGAAAAAGACTCAGGTTTTTGTTTTGTTATTGAAAAGTACTTTTGAACATTTTTTTCAATTCATTATGGATTATTTCCCAACATTCTTTTACCATATTACAGGTCCACCACATATGAAATAACATCCCCTCAACCTCACTGCATCTCCAGCGCTTATCTGGTTCAGTCTTATACATCTTAGCAAGTCAAGGTAAAGGGACCCCTGACCATTAGGTCCAGTGGCGGACGACTCTGGGGTTGCAGCGCTTACCTCGCTTTACTGGCCGAGGGAGCCAGCGTTTGTCCACGTACAGTTTTTCGGGTCATGTGGCCAGCATGACTAAGCCGCTTCTGGTGAACCAGAGCAGCACACGGAAACGCCGTTTACCTTCCCGTCGGAGTGGTACCTATTTATCTACTGTACTTGCACTTTTTGGTGTGCTTTCGAACTGCTAGGTTGGCAGGAGCTGGGACCGAGTAACGGGAGCTCACTCCATCGCAGAGATTCGAACCGCTGACCTTCTGATCGGCAAGCCCTAGGCTCTGTGGTTTAGACCACAGCGCCACCCACGTCCCTCCTCCTTAGCAAGCCTACTCGGAGTTAAATACCATCTTAAGACACTGAAACCCACATGCAACTTTTGCTGCCAGACCACAGAAATGAAATAATAGGGACGAGGTACCGCAGCTTCCAGAGGATGCTCGAGACACACACCTTTGCCCAGGTCTCTCTTCTCACATTTGAGCTGTTATGTTTTTAGGAACCATCATAAGAACAGCCTGCTGGATCTACTCCAGCAGCCAGCCCTCACGGTGGCCAAGCAGTTGCCCCAAAGGGAGGCCCAGAATCAGGATTCGAACACAAGAGCAACATTCTCCTCTCCCATGGTTTCCAGAAGCTGGTACCCAGAAACATCGCTGCCTCCAGCTGTAGAGGCAGAGGAGAGACACCCTGGGCTTGTAGCCACCAAAGGCCCTCTGCTCTTTCAGGAATTTATCCAATCCTCTTTTAAAGATGCCCACTTTGGTGGCCATCCCTGCCTCCAGTGGCAGGGAGTTCCCCAGTTCAACTATGAGCCACCTGAAAGAGTTCTTTCATCTGTCCTGAATCTCCCAACATCCAGCTTCACGACATGCCCACAAGTTTTGGTGTTTGGAGAGAGGGAGAAAAACTTTCCTCTCTCCACTTTCTCTCAGCCACAGGTAAGGTTATAAACTTCTTCCGGGCCACCTCTTAACTCTCCTTTTCTCCAAACTAAAAACTCCCAAATGCTGCAATCCTTTCCTCCTGGGGGACCTTAGGGGGCAAAGGGGGGGAAATAAATAAATAAGAAAACAACAACTGCGGAAGCCTGCAGAAGATCGAGATCAAAGAATCAAGCTGGGGGTGTTTGAGAGCACCCCCCGAAGAAGGTACCCGAAACACTGGATTATTGCTTTATTTGATATAAGTTGTTTATTTTAAAGTTATGCTTTTATAATGACGTTTTTTTGTACTGGATCGGATAGAGGAGGGAGAAAGGTTGTTTTCTGCTGCTCCAGAGAAGCGGACACGGAGCAATGGATTCAAACTACAAGAAAGAAGATTCCACCTAAACATTAGGAAGAACTTCCTGACAGTAAGAGCTGTACGACAGTGGAATTTGCTGCCAAGGAGTGTGGTGGAGTCTCCTTCTTTGGAGGTCTTTAAGCCGAGGCTTGACAGGGATATGTCAAGAATGCTTTGATGGTGTTTCCTGCTTGGCGCAGGGGGTTAGACTGGATGGCCCTTGTGGTCTCTTCCAACTCTATGATTCTATGATTCTATTCTATGATTCTATGTTTGAAGGTGTGTGATCATTGCGGTTCCTTCAGCTCGCAAACTGCCTTGTGAATAGGGTAACTCAGGACGAAATAGGGTAACTCAGGACGAAAAGGAGAAATGTGCTAAGAGGAAGCTACGTTTGGCAAACCCTCCTGCCCGGAAACCTATGTCCCCACGGTGGAAGGACGTGTGGATCCAAAATTGGCATCCACAGTCACTTCTGGACTCACTGCTAAAACCGTGTTTAGGGAAGACAATCTTACTCAGCTACAAAGAAGAAGAAATATTATTTATACCCCGCCCATCTGGCTGGGTTTCCCCAGCCACTCTGGGCGGCTTCCAACAAAACATTGAAATACAATAATCTATTAAACATTAAAAGCTTCCCTAAACAGGGCTGCCTTCAGATGTCTTCTAAAAGTCTGGTAGTTGTTGTTCTCTTTGACATCTGATGGGAGGGGCGTTCCACAGGGCGGGTGCCACTACCGAGAAGGCCCTCTGCCTGGTTCCCTGTAACTTGGCTTCTCACAGGGAGGGAACCGCCAGAAGGCCCTCGCCGCTGGATCCCAGTGTCCGGGCAGAACGACAAACTCCTCCGACTACAGATCAGACTTGCGATGAAATCTCGCACCCCTTTTCCCCATGATGCCTGAAGCCGCCGCAAACAACGTCACCCCCTCCCCAAAATCCTGTTCCCCGCAACCCCCCGCCCCTACTTACCTGTGTCATCCACAATGGTAGCCTGGGCTGCCTGCCCATACAGGTCCACCACGGCATAGATGTTGGGCGGGACATTCCACGCGGCAGGGCCCTGTGCCACCCCATTGACGAAGAAGTGCAGGGTCCCGTCCTCCTTGCGCACGACGCCCACAGTGTCTCCTGCCTGAGGGAGGGAGGCAGGAGGAAGAAAAATTAGACAGGACAAAAGGGGGGGGTTGACTTCCAGAATTTGATTCCCGCTGGATCAGGCCAGCAGCCCACCTAGTCCAGCATCCAGTTCTCACAGTGGCCAACCAGATGCCCATCGTGGGAAACCCATCGGCAAGAGCAACTCTCTCGTCTTGTGCGATTTAGAATCATTGCTAGTATCCACTGAAAGCCTTCTCCCCTTGAACCTGTCTATTTGCCAAAACATCTGGAGAGTCCTAATGGAACAGACACAGCCTCTCTCAGTCTTGGGTCCCCTGGTGTTGCTGGACTACAACTCCCATCATGTCTGACCACGGGCCATGAATGATGGGAGTTGTAGTCCAACAAGGATAGCTCAGTTGGTCACAGCAGGGTGCAGATAACGCCAAGGTCGCAGGTTCGATCCCCGTAAAGGGCAGATTCCTGCATTACAGGGGGTTGGACTAGAGCAGGCATCCCCAAACTTCGGCCCTCCAGATGTTTTGGACTACAATTCCCATCTTCCCTGACCACTGGTGCTGCTAGCTAGGGATCATGGGAGTTGTAGGCCAAAACATCTGGAGGGCCGCAGTTTGGGGGTGCCTGGGCTAGAGCAGGCATAGGCAAATTTGGCCCTCCAGATGTTTTGGGACTATAACTCCCATCATCCCTGACCACTGGTCCTGTTAGCTAGGGATGATGGGAGTTGTAGTCCCACAACATCTGGAGGGCCGAATTTGCCTATGCTTGGACTAGAGAATCTTCAGAGTATGATCTGTGAACATTTAGGGACCCAAGGTTGAGAAAGGAGACCTTAGTATGCGTTAAAAAGTTGTTCTGAGTGGCGGTTCTAACTTTAAGCTGCTATCGCCCTTTTCCCTAAGAAATAACAGATTATTTTAAATTGGGTTTATTATATGTGAAAAAGATATATTCTAAAAAATAAAATAAGCCCTTTTCCCCCCAAGCAGTAAGAGATGTCCTCAGCTTTACTGGACTTGCAGAAAGAAAACCTTTGCTGAGTTCGAATCTGGAGACCAGTCATACCTGCTTCTGTGATCTCCCTTCTCTAATGCAAGGGCCTCAACATCGTTTGATTTCATTTTCCACGTTTCTACGCTGCTTTGGAATTGCAAAGCTGCTTACAGACGATAATTAACGACAACGCAATAGAGCATCGCAAATACAACGTAGAATCATAGAATCGTAGAATTGCAAGAGACCACGAGGGCCATCCAGTCCAACCCCCTTCCGAGCAGGAAACACCATCAAAGCATTCCTGACATATGCCTGTCAAGCCTCTGCTTAAAGACCTCCAAAGGAGACTCCACCACACTCCTTGGCAGCAAATTCCACTGTCGTACAGCTCTTACTGTCAGGAAGTTCTTCCTAATGTTGAGGTGGAATCTTCTTTCTTGTAGTTTGAATCCATTGCTCCGTGTCCGCTTCTCTGGAGCAGCAGAAAACAATCCTTCACGTGTAGAAGTAAACCCCACAGGTTCTGAAGACTTCTTGTCTATTATTATTGTAGTCCCTCCCCACAAAAAAACACCCCACTCACCTTCAAGCGGTCCAGGTTGTGGCCGTATTCGTCCAAGATGGTTGTCCCATTGTGCATCACCCCGTTCCCCGTCATCATCCAGGTACCTGCGGGAGGTCAGCAGGGAGACAGACAAGTGAGAAAGATGGGGAAGGAGACTTAGAATCCCAGGATTTCATTCACAAGAAAGTCCCCAAACCAAACAGGTTTTCCAGCCCTCATGATCAGCAAAATGACAGAATGGGACCATGCAGATCCATCAAGCTTTCCCATCTACTACGGAGCCAGGATTAAGTTTTAATAAATTAAATAAGCTAATAAATTTGCAAAGCCCTGAACAACTTAGGTCCAGGAGACTGCCAGAACCTTTCTATCCCAGCTTGACCACTGAGATCACCTGCGGGAGCATCGCTGGCCATACCCCGAGGTCGGTGAAGCCCGCTTGACGACAACAATGAGAAACTAAGCCTTCAGTGTCATCGGCCCGGTCCTGAGGAACCCTCTGCCACCAGAGATTCAGCAGGCGACTTCTGTGCTAACCTTTGAAATGCCTGCGGAAAACTTTATTATTATTATTATTCCGCCGGGGCCTGTGCAGGAAATTAAGAATGCGTCCTTCTCCAATGGTTAACCAATGCCTCTTTTTTAAACTTTTGACAGCCTGAATACACAAGACGCCTTCCCCCAATCTCCCCCTTGAGAAACAGAGATTGGGGGGGGGGGGAGAGAAATAAGCATTGGGAAAAACACACGAGCCAAAACACACGAGCCAAGAAAAGCTGAACTGAAAAAAAATGTTTAAAATAACTTTGTCTAAAAAAAACCCGAAACCTTTCTTTTAGGAGTTTTAGGTGCCGAAATCCCAAGGGAGCAGAAAAGACTATTTGTATACGCGACCACGGCTGCGTGATTGCTACTAGCCCAGAGATGGAAAGAAGAAAAATTCCCAACAAGAGAAGAACGGCAGATGAAGTTGATGGACTACGCCAAAATGGCAAAAATGACCAGAAGAATCAGAAAGCAGGAAGACCAAAATTTTAATAAGGAATGGGGGAAAGTTATAATTTATCTGAAAAAAATCATTGTAAACAATTAAAATCGCTAGTAGTAGTGGAATAATTTTGGATCTAATGGTGAATTTTGGATCTAATGGAGATGTAAAAGATTTGTAATATTATAAAAGATGCAGGAGGAAAGGATTAAGAATAGGACCCACAAAGAGGAGGACAGAAGCCCAGGAGATTCTGTGGAACCTTGTTTCCATATTGTATGTTGATATGGGTGTAAAATTTTAATGTGAAAACCCCAAATAAATAAAATTTACAAAAAAGAGCGCTCAAGTTGGAAGAGGTGCTGTTCCCACCACAGCCACAAGGAGGCCCCGGCGGCGAGAGGGCCTCTCACCTGATCGCAGGTTGGTCATGGTGGACGGCAGCTGCAGGTACGTGGGGTTGTGGGTGGTGACGCCAATCTCGATGGAGCCGGCCCACTTGTCAACCATCTTGTCGATGCGCACCTGGAAGACCTCGCCGTTGCGCAGCGGCCGGTTGCTCAGGACCACGCCGTGGTTGAAATCGTCGGTGGCGCTGGAGAGATGAGAGCGCCGTTAAAGAGTGGCCAGTTAGAGGGGCTTCTCTGATCAGGGCTGAGAGCAGCTGGCTCTGGGGAGGAGCCCTGCATCCCAACACGCCTTATGCAGGGGTCGGAATACTGGTCCTCCTGCTTCAAAGACCGTCTTCAATAGGATTTCTAAAACTCGGGCCCCCAGGTGTTGTTGGACTACAAGTCCCATCATCCCTGACCGCTGTTTTGGGGGGACAGGGGGCGGGCGGGTGTGGAGGATTCCCTGATCCTGAATGGGGTAACTGTGCCCTTGAAGGACCAGGTGCGCAGCCTGGGAGTCATTTTGGACTCAATGCTGTCCATGGAGGCGCAGGTCAATTCTGTGTCCAGGGCAGCTGTCTACCAGCTCCATCTGGTACGCAGGATGAGACCCTCCCTGTCCGCGGACTGTCTCCCCAGAGTGGCACATGCTCTGGTTATCTCCTGCTTGGACTACTGCAATGCGCTCTACATGGGGCTACCTTTGAAGGTGACCCGGAAACTGCAACTAATCCAGAATGCGGCAGCTAGAATGATGACTGGGAGCGGCCGCGGTGCTCATCTCACTTTACTGGACGAGGCAGCCAACGTTTGTCTGCAGACAGTTTTTCCAGTCATGTGGCCAGCATGACTGAGCTGCTTCTGGGGCGACAAAACACCGACACCAGAGCAGCGCATGGAAACGCTGTTTACCTTCCCGCCACAGCGGTACCTATTTATCTACTTGCACTTTTGACGTGCTTTCGAACTGCTAGGTTGGCAGGAGCTGGGACCAAGCAATGGGAGCTCACCGCATTGTGGGGATTTGAACTGCCGACCTTCCAATCAGCAAGCTCTGTCTCGCCAGAGTGGTGCATGCTCTGGTTATCTCCCGCTTGGACTACTGCCATGCGCTCTACATGGGGCTATCTTTGAAGGTGACTCGGAAACTACAACTAATCCAGAATGCGGCAGCTAGACTGGTGACTGGGAGCGGCCGCCGAGACCACATAACACCGGTCCTAAAAGACCTACATTGGCTCCCAGGACATTTCCGAGCACAATTCAAAGTGTTGGTGCTGACCGTGAAAGCCCTAAACAGCCTCGGCCCAGAAGACCTGAAGGAGCATCTCCACCCCCATCGTTCTACCCAGACACTGAGGTCCAGCGCCAAGGGCCTTCTGGCGGTTCCCTCACTGCGAGAAGCCAAGTTACAGAGAACCAGGCAGAGGGCCTTCTCGGTAGTGGCACCTGCCCTGTGGAATGCCCTCCCACCAGATGTCAAAGAGAAAAACAACTACCAGACTTTTAGAAGACATCTGAAGGCAGCCCTGTTTAGGGAAGCTTTTAATATTTGGACTACTGTATTTCCGTCTTTTGTTGGAAGCTGCACAGAGTGGCTGGTGAAACCCAGCCAAATGGGCGGGGTATGTATAAATAAATAAATATTACTTATACCCTGCCCATCTGGCCATGCCTTCCCAGCCACTCAGGGCAGCTTCCAACAGAATATTAAAAACACGTTAAAACATCAAACATTAAAAGCTTCCCTAAAGAGGGCTGCCTTCAGATGTCTTCTGTCAGATAGTTGCTTATTTCCTTGACCCTGAGGTCCAGCTCCGAGGGCCTTCTGGTGGTTCCCTCACTGCAAGAAGTGTAGTTAAAGGGAGCCAGGCAGAGGGCCTTCTCGGTGGTGGCACCTGCCCTGTGGAACGCCCTCCCACCGGATGTCAAGGAAATAAGCAACTATCTGACTTTTAGAAGAAATCCGAAGGCAGCCCTGTTTAGGGAAGTTTTTTAATGTTTGATGGTTTTATCGTGTTTTTAATATCCTGTTGGAAACTGTGTCTTGGTGTGAGACCAGACCCCCTCGGTCCCCAGGGGAAGAAGGGCTTCGTGGCACGTACTGGGGGCGCAGGGCGGTTCGTCCCTCGTTGATGATGGCGGCCTTCTGACCGCAATTCGGGTGGAAGAGGAGGCGCTCCGGCTCGGGCTCGCTCCCCGCGGCATCGATGGCACGGCGCCCGACGTCCGGCGAGAGGGCCCTCATGATGGCGTTGTTGCGCCGGAGGCGGTCGCTGTGGTTGTGGTTGTGCACGATGGTGACCTTCACGGCCATGCCGTAGAGGTCCACCACACCATAGACCACGAGCGGGGTGAGGGTGGTCGCCACGCCTGGAAGGAAGCGGGGAGAGAATGGATCTGGACCGTGCAGGAGGAGGAGGAGGAGGCGGCTTGCAGGCTGCTGCACAGATCAAGGACCACACTTGTCAGGCAAGATCCAGTGCCCTTTACGAAATGAGCTAGCTTGACTCGCATTCAGTTCAGAGTTCAAGTCCGTCCAAATTACCATTGGCCAGACAAAAACCAGCTCTCAGGGTGTTACCATCCTGGACTTCAAAAGTCTCAGGAAATATCATGCACACGAAAGCTCATACCAATGACAAACTTAGTTGGTCTCTAAGGTACTACTGGAGGGAATTTTTTCATTTTGTTTCGACTACGGCAGACCAACACGGCTACGTACCTGTAACTAGGAAATATCAAGATAGACACACACATTTCCCTGGGAACAAGGGATTGACCTCACTCTGGGAATTGTAGTTCTGAGAAAGGGGTAGGGGGTCTGCTCACAGCTATCAGCACCCAGAACTAACTACAACTCCCAGGATTCTTTGGAGAAGTCATGGCTGTTCAAAGTGGTTTAAATGTATGGTATGAATGGGGCCCAAGAAAACATCAGCACAGAAACACACAGAGTGGGATATGAATTGTTTATCTCCCCCAGCAATTATTATCCTTAAAGGCTCAAAGTGCGTAAAGCAGGCATAGGCAAAGTTGGCCCTCCAGATGTTTTGGAACTACAATTCCCATCATCCCTGACCACTGGTCCTGTTAGCTAGGGATCATGGGAGTTGTAGTCCCAAAACATCTGGAGGGCCAACTTTGCCTATGCCTGGTCTAAAGCATTCAAAGCACATACAGTGGTACCTCGGTTTACAAACACAATTGGTTCCGGAAGTCTGTACTTAACCTGAAGCGAACTTTCCCATTGAAAGTGATGGAAAGTGGATTAATCCATTCCAGACGGGTCCACGGAGTACTTAAACTGAAAATACTCAAACCGAGGCGTACTTAAACCGAGGTATGACTGTATAAGAGATACTGGAGATGAATTAAATCAGGCATCCCCGAACTGTGGCCCTCCAGTTGTTTTGGCCTACAACTCCCATCATCCCTAGCTAACAGGACCAGTGATCAGGGATGATGGGAATTGTAGTCCAAAACATCTGGAGGGCCGAAGTTTGGGGATGCCTGAACTACCGGTAGATACCCCAAAAATGAAGTTAATTCACACTCTGTTCACCTGGCAACTACTTTTAGGTGCAATTGCAGATTGTTTTAAAAAAACTGGTAATACCAAACTAGCCCAACTCCATCCTCCTGTGTGAGCAGTTCATAGGCACCCAAACCTCATGGGCCTCAATCTGCCACACTCCTCCTCCTTCCTAGTTTTATAAACAGCCTCCCTCTCAACGCCACCCCTTCCTTGGCCTCAACATCGCCCTAATCCTTAAAAAGCCCAGCATAGCTTTCATTTGAAGTTCCTAGACCTCATGAGCACACCGACCTTGGTCGATGCCGTTGATGTAAAAGTGAAGTGCGTTGTTAGACTTCCTGGTCAAGCCGATGTGGTCTCCTTCCTGCAGAAACAGAGAGGCGATGGAGGGGTGGATTTCTGGGGAGAGTGGAAGGGAGTCCCCACAAGGACTGGGGGATGGGACCAATCAGCTCACCTGCAGCTCATCCAGGCTGAACTCGCAGTACTCCCGCCGCGTCCCCTTCCCATTGGTCAGGATGCCGCAGCCACTCATCATGATGGTTCCTGGGTGGGGATGACAAGAGGCGGGACTCAGGAGCCTGATTGGCTGCCGATGGAGCCGGGTACCAACGCATCCCCTCCGGAGTCAAACGCAGGTACTTGGAGCTTCTGCAGCATGATTACTAGCAGGGGTGAGGCACTCCCAGCATATGACACCTGGGCTCAGAGATCTGCGCTGGCTGCCAATCGGCTACCACATCAGATTCAAGGTGTATAAAGACCTTTAGCAACCTGGGGCCAGTTTACCTGTGAAATCATCACTGCCCCATCTGTGCCCACTTGACTGCTGCGTGCCACATAAATACCAGCTTCACAACCATCGCAAGGATCATAATAATTTCATTATTTATATGCCACCCACCTGACTGGGCTGCCCCCAGCCACTCTGGGCAGCTGCCAACAAAATATAAAAGACACAACAAAACATTAAAACATTTATTAAAAAAAAGTAATCATTAAAAAAAAATTTTCCCTATACAGGGCTGCCTTCATTTGTCTTCTGAAAGAAACACCAGTCTCCTAGTGAGGAAGCGTCTACACTTCGGAAGTCGCTGCCTATTGTTACTCTTCCATGGACTCACAGCTGTCCATGGAGGCGCAGGTCAATTCTGTGTCCAGGGCAGCTGTCTACCAGCTCCATCTGGTACGCAGGCTGATACCCTACCTGCCCGCAGACTGTCTTGCCAGAGTGGTGCATGCTCTGGTTATCTCCCGCTTGGACTACTGCAATGTGCTCTATGTGGCGCTACCTTTGAAGGTGACCCAGAAACTGCAATTAATCCAGAATGCGGCAGCTAGACTAGTGACTGGGAGTGACCGCCGGGACCACATAACACCGGTCCTGAGAGATCTACACTGGCTCCCAGTATGTTTCCGAGCACAATTCAAAGTGTTGGTACTGACCTTTAAAGCCCTAAACGGCCTCGGTCCTGTATACCTGAAGGAGCGTCTCCACCCCCACCATTGAGATCCAGCACCGAGGGCCTTCTGGCGGTTCCCTCATTGCGAGAAGTGAGGTTACAGGGAACCAGACAGAGGGCCTTCTCGGTAGTGGCACCCGTCCTGTGGAACGCCCTCCCAGATGTCAAGGTAATAAGTAACTATTTTACTTTTATTTCAACAAGCCTACCCAGTTATCTAGAAGGCTGTGTGCTTTAATCTGATTTCAAATCAGATTAAATTGCTGATTTCAAATTTTTGAAATGTTTTGAGTAGTGAAAACAACTATTTTTTACCGACAATTTTACTGTTTTTCTTACAATAACAACAATTTATTATTTGTACCACGCCCTTCTGGGTGAGTTTCCCCAGCCACTCTGGGCGGCTCCCAATCAAGTGGTGCCCAAACCTTACGGAATTGCTAGAAATAAAGAAACTCTCCGTGCCGCAGTAGTCCTACAGAGGCCTTGTTAAAAGCAGCCAGCGCCTCTCCTGCCCTTCCTCTCCCACAAACCCCAACAGAATGAGCGAGGAGGCTTACCTGAACGCAGGTTGGTCATGGTGGCTGGGTACTCCAGGTTGTTAGGATTGTGGGTAGTGACCCCGATTTCAATGGATCCCGACCACTTGTCCACCAGCTTGTCGATTCGGATCTGGAAAAGCAGCAGAGCCGTCTGTCAGGGTTTGTTGTGACTACTCTTGAGTAACGACCGTCGACATGCTTGTCTTTCAGACGCTTTTATTGGTGCACATTATTTACAGTGTAACGGATTGCTCATTTCATGTCTACCCGCTCTAGTCAGATTCCTGCACTACCCCCTTCCGCATTTGGGACCAGCATAAAAGCCTCGGAACTGAGAAGCGCCTCCCTTTCCTCCTCCTCTGTAATTCCTGCGTCGGGGGGACGGGTCTTCTGTCTGACCTATTCCTGTCCACTCTTTCCGCCTCCCTCTCTTCCTGCCTATGGAGCAGGGGCTCTCTAGTGCTGCCAGAGCCTTGGCACTCCTTCTCCGCTTCCTGACTCACCTCTTCAGACCCCTCGCTCTCATGACTGCTTGGAGACGGGCTGCTTCTGATGAAGGGGGGGGGTTTCCTCTGTAATCCCTCCCCCTTACATCGTCAGTCATTTTTCACGCCCAAGGACCTAGCCCTCTTCCCCACCCCTGGCCCGCCACCCCCTGGGACCTGTATCTCTCTGGATGCCTTCTGTCCATCTCCTCCCCACATCAGGCACCTAAATCAGCCTTCCCCTAAACTGTGTCCTTCCAGCTGTTTTGGACTACAACTCCCATCAGCCTCCCGCCCCCGGACAACATGCAGCTGGACAGCTGCGGTCCAAAACAGCTGTAGCGATTCACGGTTGGGGAAGGCTTGCTAGACTACATTACCCATTGTGCCCGACCACTGGATATGCTGGCATGGGGGCTGATGGGAGTTGGAGTCTAGCAACATCGAGAGGGACGCAGGATCAGCTGCCACGGCTCTGGGACAACCAGGGAGGGAGGGAAGGCTCTTGACGCTTGAATGATAGTGCAGAAGAGGGAAGCCTAGATGGGTTTTCCTCCTGGGCAAAAAGCTGCAATTGCCAGAATTTTCTCCTCTAAGTAACTATGCAGCTGCCAGCCTGGCATGTTCCTGTATTGAGGCGATACTTCAATAGCTGTTTAAGTAAGGACATATGAATAGGCTGCTGGCTTAGGCCAAAGGGGCCCCCCTCCAGTCCAGCATCCTGTTCTCACAGTGGCCAACCAGATGCTCATTATGGGAAACCTGAAAGCAGGATCAGAGCACAAGAGCGACTCTCCCCCTTCTGCAGTTTCCAGCAACCGGCATTCAGAAGCATCGCTGGACGCTGAGCAGAGCCATCGTGGCTGGTAGCCATCAATAGCCCTCTCTGCCATGAATTTGTCACTAAGGTCTCTTGCTGATTTCATCTCTACCTCCTAACCATCAGTGTCAGTGAGATCCTTTCTTTTGCAGAAACTGAAAGTGAAGAGTTATAAAAGCAAAAAAAGGAGGAGGAGCCCCCGTCCCTGCGCTGCTTTTCGGCTAGTAAGGTAAAAGGTAAAGGACCCCTGGACAGTTAAGTCCAGTCAAAGGCGACTCTGGGGTTGCGGCGCTCATCTCACTTTCAGGCCGAGGGAGCCGGCGTTTGTCCACAGACAGCTTTCTGGGTCATGTGGCCAGCAGGACTAAACTACTTCTGCCACAACAGGACACCGTGGTGGAAACCAGAGCGCACGGAAACGCCATTTACCTTCCTATTTATCTACTTGCACTGGCGTGCTTTTGAACTGCTAGGTCGGCAGGAGCAGGGACCGAGCAACGGGAGCTCGCCCCGTCGCAGGGATTCCAAACGCCAACCTTCTTATCAGCAAGCCCAGGAGGCTCTGTGGTTTAGACCACAGCGCCACCCGCGTCCCTATCTTTCTGCTAGTAATGCACCCCAACCCACCAACAGTATTTTCCTTTTCATAAATGGGAGAAAATATGATAAGTCCAGAGAAGACTAAGAGGGATGTGATAGCCGCCTTTAAATATTTGAAGGACTGTCACATGGAAGACGGAGGAAGCTTGTTTCCTGCTGCTCGGGGGGGGGGGGCAGACCAATGAATCAAAATGACAAGAAAGGAGAGTGCAACTAAACTTCAGGAAGTCTCCTCTCAAGGGCTTTTCCCCCCAGAGCAATCGAAGACTGCGCCTACACGCAGAAAACCTCTCCTCCGCCCATTTCACGCCTCTTCTGGTTCTGGGAGACAAGGGAAGAAGGGAGCTCGTCGCAGCAGGAGGGGGAGACACTCTTCACCGGCCTGACTCACCTCTGCCCCTTGACCCCCCCCCCTGCTCCAGTTTCTTGCCTCTGATTCTGGACTTCCCTCTGCCACAAATTCTCCCCTTCTCACCTCAAACATCTCGTTGTCCCGCAGCGGACGGTTGGTCATGACGACGCCGTTGTTGAATTCGTCCAGCGGGCGCCTCCGCTCGGCCGTCTTGTTGTTGTTGCTGAGCTTGATGAGGGTGCCGCACTTTTCGTGGAAGAGGAGGGCGTCGTTGGAGGTCATGGGCGGGGCTCCGCAGGAGGCAGAGTCCGAGGGAGGGCTGCCCAGGCTGACGTTCAGCAGGCTCCCGTTGTAGGCCGACAGGATGGCGTTGCTCACAACCTCCGACAGCTCCATGCTGGAGAACCCTGCAGGCCGGAGGAGGAGGAGGAGGAGGAGGAGGAGGAGGAGGAGGAGAGCGTTGTTAAGAAGGGGGCAAGACCCTCCTTGGTACACACTCCAAAATAGCTCCCAAGATCTCAGCACATCTACTGGGAGCAAAGGACCCTGGAATTCCTAAGATCAGCCCACAGGAAGGCAGAAGGTATTTCTTCACACACAGAGGAAAGACCACCAAACACTGTGGCAATATTAAACGTCCTTTCTACACCAGGGGTCCCCAACGCATGCCCAATTACAGGGCCCTGTTTTGTTCCCAATGTCAATGGGGCAAAGAGCATAAGGAAAGCTGAATCAGGCCAACAACCCATCCTTTATTTATTATTTTCTCTTATTTACAGGCATCTCCCCACTTAGGGTAAAAGGTAAAGGGACCCCTGACCATTAGGTCCAGTCGTGACTGACTCTGGGGTTGCGCGCTCATCTCGCATTATTGGCCGAGGGAGCCGGCGTATAGCTTCCAGGTCATGTGGCCAGCATGACAAAGCCGCTTCTGGCAAACCAGAGCAGCACATGGAAACGCCGTTTACCTTCCCGCTGTTGCGGTTCCTATTTATCTACTTGCATTTTGACGTGCTTTCGAACTACTAGGTTGGCAGGAGCTGGGACCAAGCAACGGGAGCTCACCCCGTCACAGGGATTCGAACCGCCGACCTTCTGATCAGCAAGCCCTAGGCTCAGTGGTTTAACCACAGCGCCACCTGGGTCCCTGCATCGTGTGGCCAAATTGTGTGTGACTGCGTATATGCACAGCGTCGACAAATAAATGGATTTAAACTGAGAAAATAGTGCCAAAAGAGCAGGGAAATGGCTAGCAGTCCTGGGAGCCTTTGCAAGGGAAATCCCATGAGCCTTTGCACTGAACGTTTGGCCTTTTCAAGGGGTTCCAGAAGTTTAGAGGGTGTTTACAGGCTTCTTAGGGGGAGGCCTCCCCCCATATGCCATTTTGCGTAGACGCATGGTACCTGGGAACATAACTCCTGCGGAAGTGGAGAGATGCCTCTATTAAATGTGTTGCATACTGCCCTTTAGCTGTAGATCTCAGAGCAGTTCCTCAAAGTCCAGCACCGTGATCTCACAGGGGCCACCCAGACACCCCCACAGGAAACCCACTAGCAGGACCTGAGTGCGACCCTCTCCCCCTTTGTGATTCACAGCAACTGGAACCCAGAGACAAGCGGCCTCCCAAACAGGAGGCAGAGCACAGTCGCCACGGGCAGTATTAATTTGTCTACGGCCATTGGCCATCGATGGCCCTCTCCTCCGTCACTTTGCCTCATCTTCGTACCGCCTCTTGTGGCAGTGAGTTCCACAGTTTGCTGTGTGAAGCACCTATTCCTTTAGGCCCTCCCAAATCTCCAGGCATGCAGCTGTAGTGGGTGGCCCCCAAAGTCCTCCAGAGCGGAAAGGAAATGCTCACCGTTCTCCGACTCCAGGCTGTTGGGAAATTTATCCGGCCGGTTCTGGTTGCAAGGCAGGTCCAGCGCTGCAAAATTACGGGGAAAGGAGGTGAGGGATTCGACTCAACACCACCTGCAATGCCCTCTAACTGCAGTGCACAGATCCCTCTGGCGCTATTACAGAATCAGATCGGCCCCCACGATTCAGATCACGGCACGTCTGTCTGCCAAAAGCAGAGAAAGTGGCTCCGGCTCCAGGTGGGTCATAAGAGCACAATGAGAGTCCTGCCAAATCAGGCCAGTGGCCCACCTAGTCCAGCATCCTATTCTCACAGCGGCCATGCAGAGGGCCCAATCGAAACCCTCAAACAGGATTCGAACACAAGACCCACACTCTCGCCTCCGGAGGTTTCCATCACCTGGTACCCAGAATCATTGCTGCCTCCAAGCATAGCCAAATTGGCTAGTAGCCATTGATAACCTTGTCCCTCATGAATTTGCCTAAGGCAATGCTAATCTAATATTAATCCACTATTACAGGCACTGGGCTGAGTCGCCTTCGATTCTCATCTTGTCTCACCCTTAAGCAAGTAAGCCAGGCCACCAGGGAACACAACACAAAGCAAATCCCCCAGCTTCAACGGCCAGACCGAACCGACTGCAGCGACATCTCAGCAAATTCCTTCCGGGATTCATCCCACTCATCAAATTGTAGAGTTGGAAGGGAACCCCAAGGGTCATCTAGTCCAACCCCACCCACCCCGCAATGCAGGAATCTCAGCTAAAGTGTTCATGACATGATGAATCATTAGGACTACAATTCCCATCATCCTATATAATAAAGTGCAAGTGTCTCTGCGTCCAGATTCCCTGTGTCCCTGTGTCCACGCTACTGCGCATGTGCCCCACAGACACAGGGATTGGATGCAGAGACTGCATGCACACACACGCGCGCTCTCCCCACCCCCCACCTACCGTTTTCCTGCGGCCGCCAACCGCTGCTCCCAGCCGGACTGAGCATTGGCAGTGGGGGGGGGGAGAGAGTGTGTGTGTGTCCGGCAAGGACAGGTCCCGGGGTTCGGAGAAGCGCTGCGCAAGCGCTTCTCCGAACCCCGGGATGTCTCCTTCCTATCGGCGGCTGGGGGAGAGGAAGGAAGGAGGAGAAAGGGCTGCTTTCTCCTCCTTCGTTCCTGTCCCCCTGCCGCCGACAACAAGGACAGGTCCCGGGGTTCGGAGAAGCGCTGCACAAGCGCTACTCCGAACCCCGGGATGTTCTAGCACCCGTTTATTCAACGGGCTGAATTACACTAGTTGTTGAATAATGATCCAATTATTGTTGAATAATTGGATGCAACGATTTTTTTAAAAAAACCAATTAACACCCAATGTGTGCAGAGGAGGAGCAACCAAGATTGGGGGGGGGGGGAGAGAGAGTTTGGGAAACGGTTCAAGGAGTTGGGGATGCTTAACCTGGAGAAGAGGAGCAAGCTTGTTTTCTGCTGCTCCGGAGGGGAGGACTTGAACCAAGGGATTCAAGTGGTAAGAAAAGAAATTCTAACTAAACATTAGGAAGACCTTTCTGAGGGTAAGTAAGAGCTGTTCGACGGCGGAACGGTCTCCGTTGGGAGGTAGTGGACTTTCATTCCTTGGAGGTTTTTAAAGGCTTCATGGCCGTCTGTTGGGGGTTCTTCAGCTGTTATTCGGCCCTGTATCCACCCCCATCATTCAGCCCGGACACAGAGATACAGCTCCGAGGGCCTTCTGGAGGTTCCCTAACTGGCAGAAGGGAAGCTACAGGGAACCAGGGAGGGCCTTCTTGGTAGTGGCACCTGCTCTGTAAGTTGCCCTTCCATCAGATGTCAAGGACATAACAATTATTTTAGAAGACATCTGAAGGCAGCCTTTGAATGTGTGACGTTTTGTGGGCAGAGGAGACAACAGGGCAAATAGATAGTCAAAGCTGGGGGGAAATATAAGAGAATCGTACGTTGCAAAATGTTGTCTATAACGATAAAAGAAAATTCTTATAAATTAGTTTGGAGATGGTATTTAACAGCAGTCAGATTAAATCAAATGAACAAGGAATATTCAATGTTATGTTGGAGGGGGTGCCAGGAAACCGGGAATTATGTTCACATGCGGTGGGGGTGTAAATATGTACATTTTTTTCTGGCAAAGGGGGTTTAAGGAGATAACAGAAATCACCGGGTTCAAGCCAACTGAAAGTCCAGAGGTAGCATTGTTATCGATATACAATGGGGTGGAAGGTTCACAGGCTATGAAGGACTTGTTCGCAAATTTATTGACGGCTGCACGAATTACTATAGCTAGGAAGCGGAAGGGGCAAGGGGAATATAAAATGGAAGAATGGTATAAAGAGGTATGGGATATAGCTATTTATGATAAATTAACATGTGCTGTGAAGGTAAGATGGGGAATACGGAGGAGAAATTATTTCGAGGAGATACGGAAGGTGTTTGTAGAATTTGTAGTGTCAAAACGGAGAGGGATCAAACCATCGCAAGAGGTGTTGAAATTTTGGGAGGTTGGATGGTTACAATGGAATGGTCTCAGAGGTGGGGTGCACATTTTCATTCTTATTTAGGATTATTTCTTTGTCAAAATAAAAAAAATGAAATTTAACATTAGAAAAGGGGGAAGGAAAAGTATCACAGAGTTGGAAGGGACCCCCAAGGATCCTCTAGTCTAGCCCAACCCCCTGCAATGGAGGAATAGGCGGCTGTGCCTTACGGGGATCGAACCTGCAACCTTGGCCTCTAACCAAGCGGCCACATGCCCGAGATGCCTTGCAGGTACCTTCCTCGTGAGTGACTCCCTCTTCCGCCTCCTCGGGGCTGCTGGGCACCACCGTGATCTGGGTGCACTTGCCGTACAGGTCCACCACGGCCCAGACGTGGAGGGGGATGCCCGTGGCGGCCACGCCGCAGTCCTGCCCGTTGACCCAGAGGCGCAGCTCCCCGTTGGCTGTGCGCTGGATCCCCACGCGGTCACCCTCGCCCAGCTGGTCCAGGTCCTGCCCATACTCCTCCAGGATAGAGCGCCCGTCCCGCAGCACCGAGCAGCCCGAGATGATCCAGGAGCCGCCCTTGAGTCCCGTGGCGCTGCTGGGGAAGTCGAGGTGGTTCGGGTCCAAAGCCGTCACGCCAATCTCGATGGAGCCGCTCCAGGAATTCACCTGCAGGAGGCAGAGACCCGTGTTAGGAACTCATAGATATATATAAGCTAGGTGCCAAGCGGCCCCTTAAACCTGGGTTACATGGTCGCTACAACGGAACGGCTGTTTGCCAGGGGGTTGGACTGGATGACCCTTGGGGATCCCTTCCAATCTGATTGATTCTACTATATTGCTTGATTGTAGCTTGTTCTTACAACAGGACCCCTGGATAGTTAAGTCGAGTCAAAGGCGACTATGGTGTCGTAGCGCTCATCTCGCTTTCAGGCCTAGGGAGCCAGTGTTTGTCCACAGACAGCTTTCCAGGTCATGTGGCCAGCATGACTAAACTGCTTCTGGCACACACTGTGACGGAAACCAGAGCGCACGGAAACACCTTTCACTTTCCCGCCACAGTGGTACCTATTTATCTACTTGCACTTGCGTGCTTTCAAACTGCTAGGTTGGTAGGAGCTGGGACAGAGCAACAGGAGCTCACCCCGTCACAGGGATTCGAACAGCCGACCTTCTGATTTGCAAGCCCAAGAGGCTCAGTGGTTTAGATCAGTGTTTCTCAACCAGTGTGCCTCCAGATGTTTTGGGACTACAACTCCCATCATTCCTGACGACTGGTCTTGCTAGCTAGGGATGATGGGAGTTGTAGTCCCAAAACATCTGGAGGCACACTGGTTGAGAAACACTAGTTTAGATCACAGCGCCACCTGCTTTCCAGGTATGCAAGAAGGAGAGACACACACACACACACACAGGGAAAATGGAAATAGTATTGACTATGGGCTAGGGCAGAGGTCTTTAAACGGTGGTTTGTGAGTTCCGTTTGGGTGGAACGGCTGCAGCAAAGTCAAATATCTCTGCACTCAGCCCTACACATTCATTGATGTGACAAGGGAGGACTAAGATGCCCAGCAAGGGGTCTGCGATTTGCACGGCAGCGCAGGTGCACAAGACATGCGCCTTTTGCTGCGCATGAGTCAGCTGGCTCGATGGAGACGTCGGTTGCCAACCCGGTGCCCGGAAATCTCCGCGCAGCTGCAACTGGACCGGCGTCAGTAGCAAACCGCCCAGGGAATTCCAAACACTGGCAGAAAGGAGGAAGAGGAAGATATGAAGGCAGAGTCACCGCACCCTGCAACGGAAGACCCTGCTTTTGCTTACAACAGGGGCAGTAGCCAAGATGGCGGCCTCCTGCTGCTTTAGACTACAACTCCCATCATCCTTGACCACTTGACCTGTGCTGGCTGGGGCTGCTAGAGCCGTAGTGTGGCGCAATGGGTCAGTGCGCCTGGCTGTTGACCAGAAGGTTAGTGATTCGAGCCCACCCAGGGATGACCACAGGCAGGATTCCTGAATTGCAGGGGTTGGACTAGATGACCCTCATGGGGCCCTCCCAGCTCTACAGTTCTATTACTTATTTATTTTAATTTTACGTACTTACAGCCCACCCTTCCCTGACTGCAGGGAGCAGAAATAAATCACAGTTGAAACAAATACAGATTCTAATCAAAGGACCATACAAAACCATAATTAATACTCAACGGGTGCAGCCCTTTTTCAAAGGAATAGCACTCTTAACCTGCACAGGGGTACTTCCTGAGCTGACAGGCTCAAGTCAACAGCGCCTGGAGTTAAGGCCTCTAAGGAGAAACAGCTCTCAAGTGGGATGTAAAAGAAAACTTTAAAAATGAGCCATTTTCCCCCTCCACCATATGATTTCTTTTAATTAAAAAAAAACAAATCTGCACCCCCCTCCCCAGCTCTCCTGAGCTACCTAGGAGAATTCTAATTTAGGAAGGAGAGAAGGAAAATGTTTAGAAATTGGGTATTGGGCCAGAATTAGCACCCTCTCTTTCTCTGCTCAGGAAATGATCATATCATATCAGCAGCTCCGGGTCAGACAGAAGGACAACTAGTCCAGGGTCCTGCTTCTCCAAATTGAAGCCCCCATGGCACCTTGGAGGCAAACACTCTCCTCCAGGCCAGGAAATAAAATTTAAAAAACTTCTTCTGCCTTAGCTGACCATGCCCACTTCCCCATCTGAGCTCGTTCAAAACAAGCAATTGTGTTTGCTGCTTTTCACGTCCTAGGTTGCCCTGGATACAAAGGGAAGAGCGGACAGACAGAATCATTTCAAAATTTGCAAGCAGACAGAGAGCACCATTGCAGGGCTTTTTCCCAGACAGATAAGCCCTTTCCTAGAATACGCCTATCTTTGCCGACATGTGAGATCAGAAGAGGCCTGCATCTGGATCAGGCCAACAAACTACCTAGTCCAGCATCCTGTTCTCACAGTGGCCAACCAGAAGCCCCCAAGGGAAGGCCACAAGTCTGAGCACAAGAGCATTTTCTGCGCACCCCCTGCCCTGATTCCCAATAGCTGGTATTCCAAGACATCCCACCTCTGGGAGTGGAGGGAGAATGCTAAACCATTGTGGTTAGATGGCACTGATAGGCTATTTGTGCAATCCATTATTAAAGCCATTCAGGTGGGTGGGCAACGCGACCTCTTGTGGCAGTGAGTTCCATAGCTTAACAAAGCGCTGTGTGAAGGAGTACTTTTCTTTGTCTGCCCTGACCCTTCCAACTGTTCAGCTTCCTGGCGTTATGAAAATACTGTTATGGAAATGAGAAAAACTTTTCTCCACCTTCTGAACTTCTCCCAACTCCACATGTTTTGAAGCGAGGCAGCCAGAACTGTACACAGCATTCCATAGGTCGTTGCACCAGAGATTTGCGAAACGGCATTATGATACATGTTGGATTTTAAATTTGCAGTCCCTTTCTAAATGGAGACGCCATCCTCTCTTGTTTTCCTGTGGCTCCAGTTTGTCTACTGTACACAGACAACTGACGTTGGCTCTTAGAGTAAGTGATCCATTCTCGGCCCTCACTGCTCTTGAACTCGGCACACGTGGCCCTTACTTCCCATAACCTGTTTCCCCACTCCCTCTCAGTCACCTCTTGCCCCTGATGCCTCTATTCTCCCTTAGTGTAGCCTACCTCACAGGGTTGTTGTTAGCACCAAATGCAGTGGGGTGAGGACCATGAATACAGCCTCATATGGACCCTTGGAGCTCACATTCTTCTTCCTCCGCACAGACCTCAACCTCCCTTTACCTCTCATATACCTCCATTCCACCCCACTCATCTCTGCACCCCACAGGCTGATCTCCCAGCCCCACATGCTCTACACACCCCAGTTGCCACCAAATCACCCTCCACACACCCTGATCTTCCTTCTTCATCTTACCCTGCATTTACCCTGCTTATTCCGCCCTTCTTCCTACCCACAGTTACCCCAACACGTCTCCCACTCAGCCACCCTCCGAACACCCTGCTTTCCACTCCTCCGGTTGCCCCACCTGCAACCGTTGCCCCTCCCTCCCTCTGGCACTTGCCACAGTTTTTTTTTGGGGGGGGGATAAAAGTGAGATTTCCTACATACAAGCCCAGCTGAGCTCCCACCCCACTCCCAGCCCAACCTTCTTCCTACCTCAGCTATTCTCCCATCCCACCACTCTCCACATATCCTGCTCTTCAACCTTCACCTTACTCCAGTTATCTCCCCACTTTCCCCCCACCCGACCTCCACATACTCCACTCTTCACTCTTCTTACCCCCCAGCTACTCCAGTCACCCCATCTCCTGATCTTCACCCTTCATCTTAACCCAGTTATCCCTACTTACCCTCCACATCCCCCACTCTTCTGACATCCCCCACTCTCCACATCCCCTGATATTCAACCTTTCATCTTACCCCAGTTATTCACCCCACTTACCCTCCCCTTACCCTACTCTCCTAACCCCCCAGTCACCCCACCCCCTACCCACCCTGATCTTCAACCTTTCATCTTACCCCCCCCCCCCCGTTATCCCCGTTACCCCAGTTATCCTCCCACTTACCCTCCACATACCCCACTCTTCTTACATTCCCCCACCCTCCACATACCCTGATCTTCAACCTTTCATCTTACCCCCCAGTTACCCCAGTTACCCCCACAGCCTCCACATACCCCACTCTTCTTACCCCCAGTTACCCTCCCACTTACCCTCCACATCCCCTGATCTTCAACCTTTCATCTTCTGCCACCGTTACCTCAGTTATCCCCCTCACCTACCCTCCACGTACCCCACTCTCCTTACATCCCCCCCCACCTCCGCCTACCCTGATCTTCACCTCGCTGTAACCCAACAAGCGCATCCCTCCCTGCTCCCCCCCCTCACCTTCCTGTCGATGCGGACGGTGAAGACGGCCCCCGGGGCGAGGGGCTCCCTGCTGAGGACGAGCCCGTGGTTGAACTCCTGGCCGGGCTGCGAGCGGGCGGCGCTGCGGCCGCCCCGAGACACCGTCACCAGCCGCCCCGTGCGAGGGTGGAGCAGCGGCAGCGCCGAAGAGACCCCCGAGCCGGGACCCGGCCGCTCCCCGCCCGGGCCGAGGCCGCCGCCCAGCATCCCGCCCCCCGGACCAGGCCGCCCCCTCCGCCGCCTCCCCCCCACCCACGGCGGAGGCACCAGGGCGCACAGCCGCGCGCGACGGACGGCCGCGCTTGACGGCAGAAGGGCATGCCTCCGCCGACCCGCTTGACGGCAGGAGGGCGCTCCGGCGCACGGAACGCTTTACGGCAGGAGGGAGGGACGGACGGACGGAGGAGCGCGGCGGTGGCGCGCTTTACGGCAGGCTGGCGCCGCGGCTGCGTGCCTTCTTTTCCGTCTTTTCTTTTCCGGCAGGAGCGCTTTACGGCAGCAGGGACAACCCTCTATCTGGGAGAAGCGAGGGAGTCGGTGGTGTAATCAGTGTCTAATAATGACAATTTATTGTTCATTTCATTCCCATGCCGCTTTATATTTTTAAGGCGGGGGGGACCTTAAAGCGGGTTACAACCTGCATTAAAACACCAAATGCATAAATGATATTTATTTATGTATTTATTTATTTATTTATTTATTCAGTCATTATTAATTCTACCTGACATATTAATACGTTGTTGTTAAAATTCCAATGCGTCAACAATTATTTTGCTTATTGATATTTAATAATAGGATAGGACAGCGATGCAAGTGCAATATTTCAATGTGTCAACAATAATTGATCATTAATGATAACAATACTAATAATAACATAACAAGAAAAAAAATTATTTATGCCCCACCCTCCCCAGTCAAAACCGGGCTCAGGGCGGCTGACACTAGTAAAATTACAATAAGACTTAAAAGAAAGAAAAACAATTAAAATACGGGTTAAAATACAGTTTAAATTAAAAAAAAATTTTTATGCAGCCTCATTTTAAAGTAGCCCAAATCAAAACCATAAGGGAGGAAAACATAGGGGTCAGACTGAGTCCAGCCCAAAGGCCAGGCGGAACAGTTCCGTCTTGCAGGCCCTGCGGAAAGATGTCAAATCCCGCAGGGCCCTGGTCTGTGAGAGCGTTCCACCAAGTCGGGGCCAGTACTGAAAAGGCCCTTGCCCTAGTTGAGGCCAAACTAAGCACCTTATGGCTCGGGATCTCCAAAATGTTATTTGTGGACCTTAAGGTCCTCCGCGGACATTACATGATATAATAATGTAATGTTACAGCAAATTACATTATTGACATCAGTAAAGGGACCCCTGACCATTAGGTCCAGTCGCGGACGACTCTGGGGTTGGGGCGCTCATCTCGCTTTACTGGCCGAGGGAGCCGGCGTACAGCTTCCGGGGTCATGTGGCCAGCATGACTAAGCCACTTCTGTGGTTTAACCCACAGAGCCACCCGCGTCCCACTAACTGTAACATAAAACCATACAACAAGAACCATATAGAAAATGAAAAACAGGTAACTGTTGTGGAAAGATAATTGCCTGCGTAACCTGCTGGAATAGGAAAGTTTTACGGCAGGCATTTAAGAGTCAAGAACATAAGACACCTGCTGACTCTCTAGTGGCAGAGAGTTCCACAGGACTGGAAAAATGACAAATGAGCCTTGGAAACTGGAGCTCTAACCATCTCATACCATGAGAGGAAAATACTCCATAGCAATCACCTTTTGGTCTAAGTCAGGTGTGTGATGAAGGGTGGGAGGGGAGAAAACTTGTTAATCACCTGATGCAGGTGAGGCTATAAAAAGCTGCTGCTAGGGGTATTTTCTCCTTTATGGGCTACAGAAGGCCTTGTAGGGTATGCAGAATGGGGGGCTATGGCTTGCTGTTAGTTTGCTTAGCTATGGGGGTGATGCCAGTCCCACTGAGAGTTCATACAGGACAGTGGTTTCCTTCGACCCAGACCTGGTGGGCTCAGCAAACTGGGCCTTACTGGGTGAAGGTGAAATGTGACCAGTCCCAAGTTATTGTGTCGGTGGAGAGAAGCCCAGGAGCCGAAGAGCTGGTGAAACCCAGTGACCTGACCCTGGGAGACTGTCCTTATACGAGCCTCGAAAAAGAAACGGTGGTTTTTGCGGTTGCCCTCCAAGCGTGCGGCTCCCAGGTCCAGGTGAGCTGTTAGGCTTCCTCCTCTGTCTTCTGCATTCTTCCTTCCGGCCGATGTTGAAATGTCGGGAACAGACAAATGTCGGGCTTTCCTTTCCTGCCTTTGGGCTGCCTGAGGATTTCTCAAGCCTGGTGCGCCTGGGAATTCCCCATTGCTTGCCAACAAGAGGCAGTGTGGCGCAATGGTTGCAGGGACCTGGGAGGCCAGAGTTCGAATCCCTCCACTTGGCTGTGAAGCTCACCGGGTGTCTCTCAGCCGAACCTACCTTGTGCAATTGAATGAGGAGGGAGCAAACCATGTGTTGAGCTCCTTCGAGAAAATGGCGGGCTGCGAATGCAATGAATAAAATAAAAATTAATTGCAGGTGTGGATTAAGGCTTAGAGTTGTGTCCATCACCCTGACACCTGGGCTTGTGTGTGCAAATGATCAATGCTGCGGTGTGGTTCTGTTTATTCTCCCAACAGCTGACTCCGGCCACCATGATCTACAGAAATATTTTGTTTTACAAAGCGGAAAGGCCTGTTCCCACCACAGCTGAGCCCAGCCTGCCGTCTGCCGTCCTCATTGAGTGTCATTGTCCAAGGCTTGCAACAAATTGTGAAAGGTATTTGGGGAGAGAGGGTAATGGGCCTGCGAACAGGGGATGGCTGGCCCCCTATAAGGAATGACCTCGCAGGTTGACTTGAGCTGGGAAAACCTATATTTGTTGGTGCAACTTCCATTCTGGAAGACAGGGAAATCACAAATACAAAGGCTTATTGTCATCATTACCACATAAACATTTAAAGTGGTAATATATCAAATAATAATAATAAATTTATTTATACCCCGCCCGTCTGGCTGGGTTTCCCCAGTCAATCTGGGCGGCTTCCCAAAAAATATTAAAAATAGAATAAAGCATCAAACATTAAAAACTTCCCTAAACAGGGCTGCCTTTCGATGTTTTCTAAAAACAGCCATGGCTTCCCCAAAATAATTCTGTGAGCTAAGGTTGGTTTTAATTTTTATCTTTTTTTAAAGTGATCCTTATTCCCCTCAGAGACGTACAGTTTTTGGTGTGGTTTAACCACCAGTCCCTCTTCCCGGGGAATTTGATTACCGTAATTGTGAGGGGATACGGGGGATTCCCTGTGCTTTTTTTCTGGGGGTACTTGAGGGTACCGGCATCTTTTGTCCTGGAAGAAAAGCACTGTTTTGGAATGTGGCTCTTAGTCTTACTATAACAACAGCAACCTCTTTATTCTAGAAGGAAAGCAACGGGGGGTGTTCCTAACCAGTCTCAGGACCCAGGGGTCAGCAAACTTTTTCAGCAGGGGGCCGGTCCACTGTACCTCAGACCTTGTGGGGGGCCGGACTATATTTTGGAAAAAAATATGAATGAATAACCCAGAGATGCATTTTAAATAAAAGAACACATTCTACTAATGTAAAAACATGCTGATTCCCGGACCTTTCGCGGGCCGGATATAGAAGGCAACTGGGCCGCATCCGGCCCCCGGGCCTTAGTTTGGGGACCCTGCTCAGGACCCATCCATAACAAACTACAGTACCCAGAATTCTTTGGGGGAAGCCATGACTGTTTAAGGTGGCATCTTAGTGTTTTATAGTGTGAATGTGGCCAGAGTGTCTCTGGGCACCTGCAGAGTGTCGCCCCTTAATTCAGGGCCGGTGATGGGGCTGACGACAGCTGGAGTCCCAGAAGACTTGCAGGGCCACAGATATCCTCTATCTTGGCTTGCAATTCTGGGCTGCATCAAGAGGAGTATAGCGTCTAGATCAAGGGAAGTAATAGTACCACTGTATTCTGCTCTGGTCAGACCTCACCTGGAGTACTGTGTCCAGTTCTGGGCACCACAGTTCAAGAAGGATACTGACAAGCTGGAACGTGTCCAGAAGAGGGCAACCAAAATGGTGAAAGGCCTGGAAACGATGCCTTATGAGGAACGGCTTAGGGAGCTGGGTATGTTTAGCCTGGAGAAGAGAAGGTTAAGGGGTGATATGATAGCCATGTTCAAATATATAAAAGGTTGTCATATAGAGGAGGGAGAAAGGTTGTTTTCTGCTGCTCCAGAGAAGCGGACACGGAGCAATGGATTCAAACTACAAGAAAAAAGATTCCACCTAAACATTAGGAAGAACTTCCTGGCAGTAAGAGCTGTTCGGCAGTGGAATTTGCTACCAAGGAGTGTGGTGGAGTCTCCTTCTTTGGAGGTCTTTAAGCAGAGGCTTGACATGCATATGTCAGGAATGCTTTGATGGTTTTCCTGCTTGGCAGGGGGTTGGACTGGATGGCCCTTGTGGTCTCTTCCAACTCCATAATTCTATGATTCTATGATTAATGTTGTAGCCACGGCCACCTGCCAGTTACGAGGGACCAGAAGGTAGAAAATGCAGATCCCCAACCAGTAGTATATCTTAGGCTTTTTAAGGACAACACACCATTTAAGGCAAGCTGTGGGAATATTTATTATCGCAATAGGAGAGCAGGCTACCACACTTCCTTGTTCGCCCCTCCAAGCCATGAGAACTGGAGAGCAGGACAGGCATATGTGATTTGGGGTGGGAGGGATGAAGAGTTTTAGTTCACCTGGTGCAGGTGTGGTTGGGCGTGGTGGGCAGGGAACGACAAACCTGAGCAACACCTGTATTTCTGAGCCTATGGCCGCGGGTTCCATAGGTTAGCTGATGTGCTGCCTGTAGGAAGCAGTGGCCCAGAATTATTTGAATGGGCCTTTTAAGTCTGTAGCTTTGGTACAATGCACCCTCGCCCTTTCATGTAAATTGTTTTTCCCCCCAGACTGATGTTCTCTCTTTCCCAGGCAGATGCCCTTAGGAGGCTCAAGGAATATCGATGAAGCAAAAGGCTCCGAGATGCTGGCGAAACTGAGAAGAGCTGCTGGGCGACAGAAAAGAAATGTCTATTGGCAGCAAGGCAGGTGTCCCTGAAACCAAAAGCATCATGGGTATATATTGGTGAGCCTCCCTCCGATGCCCTCCAGATGCCTTGGACTACAACTCCCATCATCCTGAGTCAGCTTAGCCAATTGTCCTGGGTGATGGGAGTTGTAGTTCAAAATATCTGGAGAGGGAACGCTGACCTAAAAACGTGGGGCGTGTCTTTTGGCTTAGCTCAGTGGCGGCCAAACTTGGCCCTCCAGATGTTTTGGGACTACAACTCCCATCATCCTAGCTAACAGGACCCAGTGGTCGGGGATGATGGGAATCGTAGTCCCAAAACGTCAGGAGGGCTGAGTTTGGCCACCACTGGAGCCTTAGCTTGATGGTTATAATGGGTTCAAGGGAAAGAGTCATGCGTCGTCTTTTATTTAATTCTCCTTTTGAGTTACTGGTGAACGGGTGAGGTGGAATTTCTGTTAAATTATTGTTGAGACCAGTGGCTCATATGCAGTAATGAAGCCCGACCACAGAACTGGCAAATGGTTAAAGAGGAATGTAACAGCTGAATGTTAAAGTGGAAAACAACTGTAGATAAGGTATAAGGAGGGTTCAAACATGTACAGTAAAAAAAAAAGGGCTGAGTAAAAATTTTTTCCCCAAAGAGTGTTTTTGGATGAGATGGTGGGACAATGGGGTTGGGCAAAGGATAAAGAGCTAAGATGATGATGATGATAATAATAATAATAATAATAATAATTAATTTTATTATTTATACCCTGCCCATCTGGCTGGGTTTCCCCAGCCACTCTGGGCAGCTCCCTACCGAATGTTAAAAACACAATACAGCATTAACCATTAAAAGCTTCCCTAAACAGGGCTGCCTTCAGATGTCTTCTAAAAGTCCGATAGTTGCTTATTTCCTTGACATCTTGATGGGAGGGCGTTCCACAGGGCGGGCGCCACCACCGAGAAGGCCCTCTGCCTGGTTCCCTGTAACCTCGGTTCTCGCAGGGAGGGAACCGCCAGAAGGCCCCCTCGGAGCTGGACCTCCGTGTCCGGGCTGAACGATGGGGGTGGAGACGCCCCTTCAGGTATACTGGGCGGAGGCCGTTTAGGGCTTTCAAGGTCAGCACCAACACTTTGAATTGTGTTGTAGTTTTGTCTGTTTGTGTCTGTCCTAATGGAAATGCTCTCACAGACTCTCTGAACTGTCTGGAATTGCATTGTTGAATGAAGCCTTGGGGATTTGAGGTGAGCCTTTGTACTTGAACCACCCCCCACCCACCCCCCCGGAGGGGAATTTCCCCACATGCAGAACGTTGAAGAATGAATCACAGGAATCTGGAAAGTTACAGAAGTCTCCTCCTCCTCCTTCCTCCTCTTCCTTTTTCTTCACTTACAGAGAACTCATCTTTAATTCAAACGGAGTCCAATGAGGATATCACCCCTGCTTCAACCCAGAGCACAGTTCCAAAAGCAGAGGAGAAAGTGGTGATTGTGAAGCACAAGTCGGCACGTGAGATGCAGCGGGGCTTTGTTGTTGCATTTATTGTTTAGTCGTTTAGTCGTGTCCGACTCTTCGTGACCCCATGGACCAGAGCACGCCAGGCACTCCTGTCCTCCACTGCCTCCCGCAGTTTGGTCAAACTCATGTTGGTGGCTTTGAGAACACTGTCCAACCATCTCATTCTCTGTCATCCCCTTCTCCTTCTGCCCTCAATCTTTCCCAACATCAGGGTCTTTTCCAGGGAGTCTTCTCTTCTCATGAGGTGGCCAAAGTATTGGAGCCTCAGCTTCAGGATCGGTCCTTCCAGTGAGCACTCAGGGCTGATTTCCTTAAGAATGGATAGGTTTGTTCTTCCAGCAGTCCATGGGACTCTCAAGAGTCTCCTCCAGCACCATAATTCAAAAGCATCAATTCTTCGGCGATCAGCCTTCTTGATGGTCCAGCTCTCACTTGCATACAACACTACTGGGAAAACCATAGCTTTAACTATTGTACGGACCTTTGTCAGCAAGGTGATGTCTCTGCTTTTTAAGATGCTGTCTAGGTTTGTCATTGCTTTTCTCCCAAGAAGCAGGCGTCTTTTGATTTCGTGACTGCTGTCGCCATCTGCAGTGATCAAGGAGCCCAAGAAAGTAAAATCTCTCACTGCCTCCATTTCTTCTCCTTCTATTTGCCAGGAGGTGATGGGACCAGTGGCCATGATCTTGTTTTTTTGATGTTGAGCTTCAGACCATTTTTTGCGCTCTCCTCTTTCACCCTCATTAAAAGGTTCTTTAATTCCTCCTCACTTTCTGCCATCAAGGTTGTGTCATCTGCATACCTGAGGTTGTTGATATTTCCCCCGGCAATCTTAATTCTTGTTTGGGATTCATCTAGTCCAGCCTTCCGCATGATGAATTCTGCATATAAGTTAAATAAGCAGGGAGATAATATACAACCTTGTCGTACTCCTTTCCCTGCTGTGCTTCCTCTGGGCAGCCCAGCAGGGCTACACGAGCTTGTTATCCTTCGGCTCTTGGTCTTCTTTGAGAATCTGCCCCTCCCTTGCTTGGTTACTCCCAATAGTAGAGAGGACTCAGATGGCCAAAGACCATTAACTCTTTCTGCAGCAGGGTCCCTGTCGCCAGGATCCCAGGGCTGCCCAAACAACATGAAAGGGGGAGCTTTGTAGGCACAGTGTAGAATTGTAGAAGTGGAAGGGGATCCCCCAAGGGTCATCCAATCGAACCCCCTGCAATGCAGGAAATGCAGCTAAAGAATCCCTGGCAGATGGCCATCCAATATCTGCTTTAAAACCACCAAGGAAAATATAACCTACTGCCTTCCAAGGTAGTCTCCATACAGGGCAAACTAAAGCCCGGGGGCCGGATCCGGCCCAATCGCCTTCTAAATCCGGGAATTCGTTCTCTCCCCCCAAAAAAATATAGTCCGGCCCCCCATATGGTGTGAGGGACAGTGGACCGCCCCCCTGCTGAAAAAGTTTGCTGACCCCTGCTCCACACCCTCCAACATTTCTCCGATGAAAATAGGGACGTCCCATTCCATAATGATGATTTTACTATTTATACCTCACACATCTGACTGGTATCCGAAGAAGTGTGCATGCACACGAAAGCTCATACCAAAATATAAACTTAGTTGGTCTTTAAGGTGCTACTGAAGGAATTTTTTTTATTTTACATCTGACTGGGTTGCCCCAGCCACTCTGGGCAGCTTCCAACATATATAATAAAAACATTAAACTTTTTTTTTTTTAAAAAAAACAAACCTTTCCCTATACAGGATTGCCTTCAGATAGCTCGGGGGTCCGATGACTCCATACCCTCCAATGTTTCTCCATGAAAATAGGGACACCCGAAGGAAAAGGGGGACATTCTGGGATGAAATCAGAAACTGGGGTGGCTTCTCTAAATCAGGGATGCCCCTGGAAAATAGGGACACTTGGAGGGTCTGCTGCTCTGCGACACAGCTCCAAAATAGGCCCAGCCACCAGCATAATCTGCTCCTTAGTTTCCAAAGGCCTGTCTGAACAGGAAGATCTTGGCCTGCTTGGGGGAAGGACAACAAGGAGAGAGGCAGTCTAATCTCTCTTTGGGAGGAAATTTTGCAATCTGGGAGCAGCCACAGGGAAGGCTCTCGTTTCACCCCTAAGCATGATGCTGATGGGATCCAGAGAAGGTGTTCACCTGATGATCCTTAGCGCCTGGGCAGGTTTGTAAAGGGAGATGTGATCTTTCAGATTATCTGGGCCCAAACCGTCCCCCCTTAGCTAGCACCCTGCTATATCGCATTTGGAAAAAAAACAATGTGAACAGGGCCTTTAAAAAAAAGAGAAAATGATCCTCACTGGAGTTTTGCTGTTCCTCCTTGCAGTGATGATGAAGGATTCCGGGATGGTAATGGCACTGATTATCGTCGTATCTTCGCTTGCTCTCGTCCTTTTTGCCATGATAACCCAGTTCGTGTACCAGAGATTCGGGGGGTGATGCTTCTCAGTGGGGAGTTGTAATTAATTTTGTGTGTGCACGTGTTAATAAAACAAGTTGAAAGTGGATTTGCCTCTGTGCAATTGTATTGTTGTGTGTTTGGGCGGGTGTGTGTGGGGTCAGTCTGGATGATGCTCTGAGTCCCCAATTTTTTGGGTCTTCTACCCAGTGAGGGTTTGACTCTAACAGAGGATTCTGTTGCTGCTGAACCTAGTCAGACAAGCATCTTTGCAAGAGAATTGCCTTAGCTGGCCATTTAAATGTCCTCATCAGCACCCCAAAACGTTGCCAAGTGATGGTTCCTGTTATGTATTCAGTGGGTCTGTTTGCCTGAGCTTGAGTCCGGACTAAGGAATCTGAGCTCCTGTGTTCTGATTCGATACATAATGTCCAATCACAGAACATTTCAGGATTGGGGCCTCTGCCATTGGCTCTTGAACTCTTGAGTTGTGATTTGCAGCTTGGAAGTTTAGACAGCCAATCACGTCGGGAGTGGGAGTGGCCCAGGCTTTCAGGAATGTATATAAGCAGTTGCTTTGCCCCCTTTTCCCAGTTATGTAGCTCAATAAAGGTTCTTGCTGTTATCACTTGTGTCTTGCTTTGTGGGAACCCACCTATACTGTACTGTTCTCACTCAGGGGTGGTCCCATCCAGGCTAATGGGTGGGCCCTTTCTCCACTCAATATCTAGCTTCTAGGGAGGAGAACAGCAGAGTGTGATCTCCATGAGATGAGCCGGAAAGGCTGGAAGTTGGAGGCACAGATATGCTGTGGTAAATTCAAAGCTGCAACTAATGTAAAAGGAAGATCCGGCGGGATGTTAATGCGTTGAGCCTTTCCATCCTATGCTCAGTTCGTATACGCTGCATATGTAAATAAAACCACAAATCCTTAAGACACCACAGAAACAGAAAACACTGGAATCCCTGGATTAATCTCGCTGCTCACAGATTAGGATGATCTGTAGGTTATATCCAATGTGAGGGCATGGTCATGCCCATTGATTTCAGTGGATCTAATCTAGGTAGAACTTAATTGCACAAGCCCCAATACGTGTGTGTGATCTTTCTTCCACTTTAGAATCATCACTGCAACCACCCATTTCCTACCCATTCCACAGCCCCCTTTCGCCTGAGCCCAGTAGGGTCGCTGACTTGGTTCTCTGCCTATTGGAGACTTGCCTCATTTAATTCCACTTATGAATCGCTTCCTATATAAAATATCTCAAAGCATCACCAAAAAACAGCAACCAACCACTACAAAATCTCATACATTATTTAAAACATGCTTCCCTATGTTGAAACAATTCTAAAGCCGATGCAACCTGAGAAATATCTACTTAAAAGGTTTGCTGGAAGAGGAAGGTATTCAGCAGGCGCCGAAAAGACCCACTTAAAAACGCATATTGCAAAAGGGAGGTCTTCAAAGGCACCAACGAAACAATATAAAAGGCGCCTGTCGGATATGTAAGCACCAAACGGCAGGCAGAAATTCAACAGGTTGAATCTCCCCCAGGATAGTGCCATGCTCTCTTGTACATGTTCTGCTTCTTTATTGTGAATTCATTCATTGCATTCACATACCGCCTTTATGCCAAGGCGGTTTACCGTTTTTAACTCCAGCTGCTGCTTCGAAAGGCGCAGCGTCTCTCGTTCAGCAAATATTTCCCAAAAAGGATACCTGCAAGCGAGCCTGGCGCCCTCCAGCTGTTTTGGACTACAACTCCCGTCAGCCCCCACCAGTCAGACAAATGAAGACCTTTTTAAGGCGTCCCGACTTCTGCCTGTCCAAAAAAAAAACACCTCCTCTCTCTGCATACACAGAGACAGGACCCTTTGCGTTTCAAAGCCGCGTTCACGGCAGCTATTTTAATTATGGGGAGGGCCTCCCGTGTTGCAGGGGAATTATTCTCCCTCAGGTCACTTCAATCCGGCATCGAGGAGGGGGGGGGTGCCTCCTAACCGCCTCCCTCAACATGGCATCGCCCATGTACGGCTTTCCGTACAAAGGGCCTTCGCAGACGGCTCTCTCGCGCTGCGGCCCGCTTGTCCGTACAGTGACGTCAGTGGAGTGCGCCGGGCGGCGTGAGCGAGGACGAAGGCGTCCGCGCAGAGGGGCGGGGGAGGCATGCTTGGGGAGCTGGTGGCCGGAGGGGCCGAGGGTCTCGTCCTTATCCAAGGTGAGGTGGGGGAGGGAAGAGAAGGAGGACCTCCCTACTGGGATGGGGCGGGGCAGGGACCCACCCTTCAGGGAGGCCTTAGCTGAGATTCCTGCATTGCAAGGGGGTGGACTAGATGTCCCAGGGGATCCAATTCCAACTCTGCAATTCTGTAAGGTTTAGGGGAGGGGAGTCTCTTGCCCCACTTTGCTAGCAGCTGCTGTGGGAATGGAGGGGTCGTGGGGCAGGGGATTAAGGGAGAGGTGTGGTCTGGGAGGATTCAGGTGAAAGAGTGGGGTCCTGGAGGGGAATGAAGGCAGAAGGTGGTGTATGAGGCAATCTTTATTTTGTTTTTATACAGGTGAAACTTGGAAAATTAGAATATCGTCGAAAAGTGCATTTATTTCAGTAATGAAACTTAAAAGGTGAAACCAATCTATGAGATAGATGCATGACATGCAAAGCAAGATATGTCAAGCCTTTATTTGTTGTAATTGTAGTTATTTGTCATTAGGCAGGTCAATTATAAATGGAATGTCATTAATGAAATGTAATAGCGATTTTTATTTATGTCTATTTTTGTATTATTGTAACTATTTGAATGATTACTGTGGAATTTCGAAAAGAAAGCATATGTAAAAAATTTTTTAAAAAAGTTGCATTACTGAAATAAATGCACTTTTCGACGATATTCTAATTTTCCGAGTTTCACCTGTATATGCTGGAAGCTGCGCAGAGTGGCTGCAGTAACCCAGTCAGAAGGGTGGGGTACCAATAGTGAATTATTATTATTATTATAACGGGAAGACTTCAGGTGGTCAATCTGTTCTCCGTTCATCCCTGGTTTTCCTCCTGCAGACTCCGTCGCCTGCGAGGGCCGCACCCTCCTCAAGAGTTTCGTGGAAGCGTCGGCCCAAAGGTGGGTGAAATTCGCCTTTGAGATTTTGGGCACTTAGCTCACTCCCCACTACCACCACCACCACCACCACCAGGCATGGTTTGGGTGGGCGGGCAAGGCAGCTCCAACCGTCCTCTCTCCAGATCCACGAGGAAATCCTCAAAAGATCATATACAGGGGAGAGGGGGAATCTTATGAGTGGCTGGAAATATAAGGTGCAGAGGGGTATGTGTGCTGCTGAGTGCAGCTTTATGGAATAGTGGCCTGTAAACTTTCAGTTATACTAATAATAATATTTCCTGTTGTATTGTGGGTGTAGCGCCAGTTGGTACCCAAACTGAAATACAGTGGTGCCTCGCTTAACGAATGCCCTGCTAAATGAAATTTCCGCTTAACGAAAGGATTTTTCGAGCGGAGGTTGCCTCGCTAGACGAATTCGTTTTATGAAAAATTTGTCTAGCGAATCGCGGTTTCCCATAGGAATGCATTGAAATTCAATTAATGCGTTCCTATGGGCAAAAAAAAAAAATATCAAAAAATTTCAATGCATTCCTATGGGATTCGCTAGACGAATTTTTCGTTATAAGAAAAGACCCGTGGAACGAATTAAATTCGTCTAGCGAGGCACCACTGTAGTCATTTGATATGCCCTTATTGGTGACATCAAACTTTAAGTTGTGAGTTCTTTCTGTTTGTTTTTTTAAAAAAAATAGTTTTATTGATTTTATAAAAATTGCATTAAAAAGACAGAAGACCAAAAAACTACTACAGAAAGACAAAAAAGCACATAAAAAAATAAAAATAAAATACACCAAAACTTATTCACATTTGAATAAGTTCACAATGTGAATAAGTTGTGACTTTCTGAACGAGATTTGCACCTCCAACCCCGCCACTCCTGATGCTCGATAACCGCAATATGTCACCCTAATCCTTTCAGACAAGTGTGGATCACCAAAGCAGTCTTGAACCTAGCCCACGTTCTCCCTCTGAAGCCCAACCTTATCGCCATCTTCTTGCCCTCCATCTTTGCTTTCTTCTGCTTTGGACCGTGAAGGGACCCCTTCCTCTCTCCCCTGAAAGCATAATCAGCTCTTCCCCCCGTTCCTCCTTTAGGGGCGAATCTGTTCACGTTTTCAGCTTTGAGGTCCCGGAAGAAGAATTCAAGACTGGATTCAGCGCCCAAGTCACCTCCCGGTGAGTGCGAGAAAGCCACTGGCATAGGCTGGCCGGTGTGTTTCATGCGCTGGTAACCTCCAGACCCGCTTAAGGCACATGCTCTATGTGGAGCTACCCTTAGACCTGTTCTGGAGGTTCAAGCCCATGCAAAGTGCTGCAGTTGGGCTTGTTGATGGGAACAGACCATTGCTAGCACATCACTGCAGTGCTTAAAAGCTTGCACTGACTGCCCCTATGACCCCAGGCCATGTTCAAGGTTCTTGAATGAATTCACAAAGCCTGGGACTACTTGGGTCTTGGATACCTCCCTTATATACCTGCCTGGTCATCGAGGTCCTCAGGGGTGTCATTGCTAGGATCCTGAGATCATCATCGGAGACCTTTCTTCATAGAGGTTCAGAGGGTGGCAACTTGAGAATGGGCCTTTTCTGCAGTGCGGTGGCTCCCCATTTGTGGGATGTTCTCCCCAGGGAGGTTTACCTGGTGCCTTCATTATACACCTTTAGGCACCAGCTGAAGACGTTCCTCTTCAACCCGGCCTTTGGATGATTGACATGTGTTGTGGGAGGGGCGATTATTTGTTTTCGTTCCTGTTTTGATGATGCATTTTGCAATTTTTATATTGTAATTGTATGTTGTGAACAGTGTTAGAGACACTCTGTGCTTTCGTGATTAATTCCAATTGATCTTACCCATTGCATGTGTTTTTTAAAAAAAATTGCACGCCGCTTAGAATGGGACGGTCCAACTTTCCATACCAAGTGGGCCGCCAGAGCACTTCAACGTAGGACCCGCGGGCCACACGCTGAATTACATTTCCATATTGCATAGCTGCCAAGTTATCCCTTTTTTAAAGGGATTTTCCCTTATGCTGAATAGGCTTCCTCGCGAGAAAAGGGAAAACTTGGCAGCTATGATATTGCAAATTAAAGTGTCAATTAATATTATGTAATGGCGCTGTGGGTTAAACCACTGAGCCTGGGGCTTGCCGATCAGAAGGTCGGCAGTTCGAATCCCCGCAACAGGGTGAGCTCCCGTTGCTCGGTCCAGCTCCTGCCAACCTAGCAGTTCAAAAGCACGTCAAAGTGCAAGTAGATAAATAGGTACCGCTACAGAGGGGAAGGTAAATGGTGTTTCCGTGCGCTGCTCTGGTTCGCCAGAAGCGGCTTTGTCATACTGGCCACATGACCTGGAAGCTGTACGCCGGCTCCCTCGGCCAATAACGCGAGATGAGCGCCGCAACCCCAGAGTCGGTCACGACTGGACCTAATGGTCAGGGGTCCCTTTACCTTTTAATGTATGCAGTTAGTAAACTTAATTAAATATATATAATGAAATAAACAAGAGATTTAATTATTAAACAGATTTATCGTACAAACAGAGGTAGATGCTCTCGTTAGAAATGCATGACCAAAGAAAAATTAAAATTTTAAGGCTTTAAGGTGTTTTCCCTTGAATGCTTAGAAACTTTGGTAAGTAGATTTGAACAAGCGTTTCCCAAACTTGGGTCTCCAGCTGTTTTCGGACTACAGTTCCCATCACCCCTGATCACTGGTCTTGCCAGCTAGGGATGATGGGAATTGAAGTCCAAAAACAACTGGAGAACTGAGTTTGGGAAACACTGGTTTAAACACACACACCTGGTTTCTATAATGTAACAGTTTTCCTGTAGGATTTTCTTTCTCCTCTAGAGATAGTCCTGCCTTAATCTGGCCCATTGGCGGTGATTATTATTATTATCTGTTTTATCCAAGGATACGGTTCCACGATGCCTTCCGGGATCCCCTGGGCTGGGCCGGGGAGCCCAGCGGCTTGACCCTGGGGGACTTCTCTGCCTTGGAATTGGTGGGCCGCCTGGCTGCAGGGTCTCCAGGCCCTGCCACGGTCGTGCTGGATTCGCTGAGCTGGCTGCTTCTCCGCTTGCCGTTTGCTGGCGTCTGCCAGGTCCTTCCGCAGCTGCCTAGGAGAGCAAAGGCTGCTGGTGAGAGATGAGAGGGGAGATGTTTTCAAGGAAGCCTAGGGTAGCTTTAAAAGAGGGTTGGGCAAATTCATGGCGGAGAGGGCTTTCAAAGCTTACTAGCTGTGCTCTGCCTCCAGAGTCAATGCCTCTGACTTGCCAGTTGATGGAAACCACAAGAGGGGAGAGGGCTCTTGTGCTCGGATCCTGCTTGCAGATTTCCCATAATGGGCACCCGATTGGCCACTGTGAGAACAGGATGCTGGGCTAAATGGGCCATTGGCCTGATCCAGCGGGACTCTTCTGACGTTAATTTTCTTGTATGCATTTAGAAGGCCCTTAACAACTTTAGGTCCAGGATACTTTGGGGACAGCCTGCTCCCTTATATCCCTGCCTGATTGCTGAGGTCTTGGGGGGGGTGTCAAAAGGCTGCTGCAATCTAGTAAACATCTCCCAATATAATAACGCCCACTCACATCATAAAGAGCTCGAAACCCACCTACTCTCAGCAGCCAGAAACATCATAGCCAGACACTGGAGAGACCTAGAATCATAGAATCATAGAGTTGGAAGAGACCACAAGGGCCATCCAGTCCAACCCCCTGCCAAGCAGGAAACACCATCAAAGCATTCTTGACATATGTCTGTCAAGCCTCTGCTTAAAGACCTCCAAAGAAGGAGACTCCACAAATTCCACTGTCGAACAGCTCTTACTGTCAGGAAGTTCTTCCTAATGTTTAGGTGGAATCTTCTTTCTTGAAGTTTGAATCCATTGCTCCGTGTCCGCTTCTCTGGAGCAGCAGAAAACAACCTTTCTCCCTCCTCTATATGACATCCTTTTATATATTTGAACATGGCTATCATATCACCCCTTAACCTTCTCTTCTCCAGGCTAAACATACCCAGCTCCCTAAGTCGTTCCTCATAAGGCATCATTTCCAGGCCATTACTTCCCTTAGGGTGACAGGGTGACCTGTCAGGAGTAAACATGGACCAATGGTATCAAATGGTATGGGAAACAGCCTTATTAGAAAAACTAACAAATAAACTGAAACTGACATGAGGACAAATAGAAGAAGACGGCTTCACTTGGGCAAAAAAAAAAAAAAAGAAAGAAAGGCAAAAATACAGGATGGGAGACACCTGGCTTGATAGCAGTACATGTGAAAAGGATCTAGGAGTCTTGGTAGACCACAAACCTGACATGAGTCAGCAGTGTGATGCAGCAGCTAAAAAAGTCAATGCAATTCTGGGCTGCATCAATAGGAGTATAGCGTCTAGATCAAGGGTAGTAATAGTACCACTGTATTCTGCTCTGGTCAGACCTCACCTGGAGTACTGTGTCCAGTTCTGGGCACCACAGTTCAAGAAGGATACTGACTAGCTGGAACGTGTCCAGAAGAGGGCAACCAAAATGGTCAAAGGCCTGGAAACGATGCCTTATGAGGAACGGCTTAGGGAACTGGGTATGTTTAGCCTGGAGAAGAGAAGGTTAAGGGGTGATATGGCCTGGGGGGCAGGATCTGGCCCAATTGCCTTCTAAATCCGGCCCGCGGACGGTCTGGGAATCAGCGTGATTTTAGATAAGCGGAATGTGTCCTTTTATTTAAAATGCATCTCTGGGTTATTTGTGGGGCATAGGCATTCGTTCATTTACTCCCCCCCCCTCAAAATATAGTCCGGCCCCCCACATGGTCTGAGGGACAGTGGACCGGCCCCCTGCTGAAAAAGTTTGCTGACCCCTGTCTAACACTGTATGTAACACCAGTGTCTCACAACAAATGGAACTGATTTGTAGAAAACACAACTTGGGGAAAAAGACAACACATGTATTTTTTTGTAAACTAAGACATCTTTAATAAAAATATATTTAAAAAAAGAAGAGAAAGCCTTTTGCACTTGCTGGTGTTGTAACAGGAAGTGGAGCTGACATGACAGGTCTCATGGCTTTCCCAACATTTCCTGATCTTCTGCAGGTCTGAAAATTGCCCGGCTGGTGATCCTCCTCCATGGCGACTTGCACCAGCTTGGACAGCTAGAAACCTTGCATACTTTGGCTCGCGTTGTGGTGGCTCTCGAGCCAGCGCCGTGGAATGCGTCCCAGGGGGACGAGGCTCCCCGAGTCGCTGTCACGTTGCACAGGAAGAAAGGCGGCAAAGTGCTGCGGAAGGTGAGGCTGGCCAGGTGTCAGGAATATGACTGTGGAGTGCAGTGGGGTGGGCACAAGTGGGCGGAGCAACAGGTGGAAGTCCTGCCCCCTGAGAAGACCCGGTTTCCTTGCACCAAGAGTTAACTTCCCTTACTAGGTGTGATTTATTGCTGACCTGCTCCTGACACCCCCCGCCCTTCCTTTGCTCCTCCAGAAAGAACGCTTTACTCTCCTTCCGGGTTTCCTCCTGAAGCACCTTGGTGAGCTGCCGCAGGACGGCGTTTCCGAAGGGGGCCGTTCAGAGGATGGCAAAGCCTCACCTACGGTAAGTGACCTTGCTTGCTTATTTAGTTAAGCATCCAGCTCTGTGGGCTCTGGGGCTCACGAGCCGGCCGCCTGCACCAGGGAGGTTGTGTTGGGCGAGTCTGCAAGTGGAGGAATGGTATCTTAGAATTTTGAAGTGTCAGGCATAGCTCTAGTGGCTTTAGCCCAAACGTAGCAGAGTTTTCCTGCACAGCGCAGAAGCAAGTTGAGGTGGAAATGACTAGTCGGCTAGACGCAGAATAACTATTTACAGGATTTATTAAAAGCAAATAAAACCAGCAGAGTTTCTGCATACAAAGCAAAGCAAAATAAATCCTCTCTCTCTCTCTCTCTCTCTCTCTCCCCAACCACACGCAGCACTCCTACTCCTAACACCCAACAAGAAACAACTGCTAGCATTCCTAGATAACAGAGTTCAGTGCTGGTCATTAACCAACCAGAGAGCTGTTGCCAGGCCAGGCAGACCTTGGCTTTCTGCCAAGAGTAAATTGGCACTGCCTTGAGTTAATTGTGTGAAGCCAGAATCTGTAAGTTTCCCATGAGAACCAATTAACAGAAACTGAACATGGTAAGGTGGGGGCTGGGAATCCGGAACCTCCTTTCTTTGCTTGGAACATAGGAACCTGCCTTTGGCCTATCTAGCTCAGTATTGTCTACACCAGGCATGGCCAAACTTGCCCCTCCAGCTGTTTTGGGACTACAACTCCCATCATCCCTAGCTAACAGGACCCAGGGGTCAGGGATGATGGGAATTGTAGTCCCAAAACAGCTGGAGGGACCAGTTTGGCCATGCCTGGTCTACACCGATTGGCAGCGATTCTCCGGGGTTTCAGGCAAAGCTTTTCCCCCTCCTCTCGTAACGCTAGAACTCGTGGACTGCCAACGAAACTGAGTGTTGGGAGATTCAGGAAAGGTTTTAAGAGCCCTTCACGCAGAACATAAACTCATGGCAGAAATGGCCATCTCGTGAAGGAGAGGGCTATTAATGGCTACTATGCCCTGGCTCCTGTCAAGTAAATCACAGAGTTTGAAAATGGAGTTATCGTATTTTTCTGTGCATAACATGCCCCCACGTATAAAGACGACCCCTAATTTTTTGGACCGCAACAATTTTTTTAGGGGGGGGAATTGCCCAAAGTTGTTGAGGGTTTTTTTGGGGGGGGGGAGATTGCCAAGCTTTTGGGGGGGGTGTCAACACCACCAATTGCTCTACAGCCTGCCCGCTGATGCAAATCTCACACATCGCTGCAGCCACAGCCAGTTGTCAGAGCAGGCCTTGCCGCAGCGAACAATCACACGCCAAATCACCGCCAATCTCCTGCTGGCTGCTGCCACCGATTGCCCGTCCCCCCCTGCTCTCCGTGTATAAGACGACTCTCAATTATTTCTAAGGAAAAAATATCTTATACACGGAAAAATACGGTAATTCTTTATTAGAAAAAAAACACAAATCTTCACAGACTTGGCTGTCAGGCGCAATGAGCACAGCAGCTGGGTAGGTCTGTGAATCAGTTGCTGAGACGGAAAGTCCCCACCTCCCCACAGCCATCCAGGTCCCGTTCTCTCCAGGGCTTTCCCCAAGCGATTGGAGACTGCGCCTGCGCGAATCCTGTTGCAGCTGCGCCCGTTTCAGCCCTCTTCTGGTTCTGGGAGACTGGGGGGAGCTTGTTACAGCAGGAGGGGAAGACCCCCGTGAATCTGCACCAGCCTGACCTATTTCTGCCTCTTGGCCTCCCTCCTGCTTCATCTTCTGCCTCTGATTTTGGATTTCTCTCCCCACTCACTAAGCCTTGTTACCCCTTCAGGCCCGTCCTCCTCCCAGTCTTCTTCCCCTGACCACTCATCGTTGTCCCACTCCCCAGGCTCTGAGCGTTCTTTCCTTGGGGGAAAGGGAATCCCGCAAGAAAGACCCAAATGCAACAGCAACTCTCCTCACCTGAGATTCCCAACAACTGGCATACAGAGACACACCGCTTGCAACAGGGAAGGTGCAATGTAACCATCTTGGCTGGCGCGGCACTAGGGTTTCAGGCCCACCCGCTTCTGCCACATTAAATTTGTACGCATTTCACCCATGTTCCAAGGCTGAGATTTCTAGCGGCTGTCCCATTGCTGTGCTGGTATTGACTGGGCTTCTTCCCCTCTCAGGCTGACCCAGCCGCCAACTTGACCTTTAACCTGCGCCTGTCGGAGGCTGAACGCCGGGCCAAGGAGTCCGTCCCTCTCCCATACCAGTTCAGTGACAAAAAGTAAGTCCTTCGGTCGGGGGGAAGTGGATTTATTGTTGTCTACATTTGCAAATATATTTGGGACCCAGGTAGCGCTGTGGGTTAAACTACAGAGCCTAGGGCTTGCCGATCAGAAGGTCGGCGGTTCGAATCCCTGCAACGGGGTGAGCGCCCGTTGCTCGGTCCCAGCTCCTGCCCACCTAGCAGTTCGAAAGCACATCAAAATGCAAGTAGATAAATAGGGAGCGCTCCGGCGGGAAGGTAAACGGCGTTTCCGTGCGCTGCTCTGGTTCGCCAGAAGCAGCTTTGTCATGCTGGCCACATGACCCGGAAGCTGTCTGCGGACAAACGCCGGCTCCCTCGGCCTATAGAGCGAGATGAGCGCCACAACCCCAGAGTCGGACACGACTGGACCTGATGGTCAGGGGCCCCTTTACCTTTACTATATTTGCCAAGTGTTTTTGACTTGCTTTCACAGCCCAATTAAAAACCTTAAAAGCCTGCCCAGACATAGAATTTTACTCTGCACGTTTGCTTTTCAAGTCTGCTGTTTTTATCCGGGTTGTATTTTATGCAAACAGCTTACAGAACTCGAATTCAGGCCTCAATGCCTGGCAGGCCACCTCCTTCCCTGCGGTCACTCTCAGGTCCCGATTTCGGGGGAGAAAGCCCCCTTGGTTATTCCATCACCTTCAGAAGTTTGTGGGGTGGGAACAGCAGCCTATGAGAAGGCCTTCTCTGTGGTGGCCCCTACGTTGTGGAACTCCTTCCCCACAGAGGTGCTTCCGGCACCTTCACTATTAAGCTACCGGGCGCTCTTCTTTGCACAGGCCTTCTGTGACCTCCTTGAGGTGTATATTTTCATGACCTGCCTTATTCCTGTCATTTTAAATTGTTTTAAACTGTGTTTAATGTAGGAGCCCCTCCACTTCCGCTCTCAGAGTTAGTTTCCCAGAATTCCCTGGGAAGAGGGATAGACTGTGAAAACCATTCTGTTAAAACCACTCTGCGAATTGCAGCTCTCCGAGCAGAACAGGAGGGTCTCCTGGCAACTCTCAGCACCCTGGACCAAACACAGTTCCCAGGATTCCCTGGGGCGGAAGCCATGACTGTTTAAAATGGCAAGAAATGGCTTTAAACGTTAAAAGCGCAGACGGGACCTTACTCTTTGTAAAAAAAAAAAAAAGGATGCCCATGGCTGCAACTTCCTAACAACTTCCAGAGGGACTTTTGGGCAGCACTAGAAATTGGATGTTCGTGACCTGATTTATGTTTTATGTAGTTTTTAAAATTTTGCACGGGCAGGGGCTGATGGGAGTTGTAGTTCAAAACCACCCAGGGGGCAAGGCTGTTCTCTGACCGGCATTTCCACCCTGCCTCTAACCGCCCCTTCTCGTCCTGTCACAGAAAGTCATCTCTGCTTCTGACGCCGACCAGCCAGGGGAAGATCTATTACGAACCGGATGCCGCAGATGACATAGATGAGGAAGACCCAGACGACGACTTGGATGTGTGAGCGATGGAGAGTTGGCTGCGAATGGAACGTTCCGGTGCCTTATAGAAAGCCGCCGTCTTGGATGGCCCCCTCTCGGCTTCTTCCCACAAGAACATCCGCCTTGGACCTACCTGCGAAGGGGAATTTATCCCTCGCCTTGGGAATAGATGTGCACAGCCAATAGGAAGGAATCCTCCCTGGAGGGGGGAAGACTTCTGGGTGTCCTTTCAGGAGCTGCCACAATCGATCTCTTTTACATGCTAAATGGACACAATCCTGATCCCGTCCTGTTATGGGTATGCAAAGAGGAGGGGGTTAACACAGGAAATTATTCTGTGGAAAGAACTTTTTTTTTTGAGGATAAACAAATTAAGATTTTTTTAAAAAAAACCAGACATGGATTGGTGATTTATTTTTTATTTTATTTTTAGGAAAAATTGACATATCACACCCATATCAATATTTTTCACACAATAGTTTGTTTGGCAAATATTCCGTGTTGGGTTTTCTTTACAACCAAACATAAATTCTGTTCTAGCGTGTTGTGAAAGTATGAAGCTATGCTCCTTTATAATAGGGAATTCGCCAAAAAAATCGACACTTCTGGCACGGGTTGCCTTCCACTCGGGTTTTCACGAATGATTTTCGGAAATCAGGCGCTATTTCCGAAGGACAAATCCTGGATATGTCCGGGAAATCCAGGGCGTATGGCAGGCTTACTTTATAAATGTTTTGGATGTTCCTTATTTTCTTATATAAAATTATTTATATACTGCCGTATACAAGATATCAAAGTGGTTTGCAGCAATGAATACATAAAGCCATCAAATAAGCCCATGAAAAGTTAAAAACAGATGTCAGTTAACCATTGTGGAACGATATATTCTTAAACTGCCTGCCTAGGCCTTGCAAAAGAGAATTGGTTTTCAGCAGACGTTTGAAAGTTGGCACGGAAGGCGGAGGCTGAATCTCTAGTAGCAGAGAGTTTCTTATTTTCAGACAGCCTCGCTTGCTTTCAAAGAAGTGTGGTTTCTTTCTGAAAGCTGCCTGCTTATGCTTCAAAGGTTCTCCCCTCTTCCTTTTTTTGACAACCCATGGTTTAACCTTCCTGGTGCCATAGTCTGATTCTTCTAATTCTAAACCCTCTTCACCTTTGCAACAACACCTGTTACCTTCTAAGATGGGCTTCCCCAGTATTCATGCGTGGACCCTCCTCCTACCACAAAAAGCCCACCACCTTTTTGGACACAGCACTTGCTGCCCCGGGGATGGGGGAATCACTTCTTCACCCAGCACAGAGTTAAACTACGGAACTCCCTCCCACTGGAGGCAGCAATGTCCGCCAATCTAGATGGCTTTAAACGAGGATTAGGTTGGAGGAGACAGTTAAGTGGCAGGAGGCGGGTGGGAAGCCTGGGTGAGGACAGAGGACTTGGGGGGCCAGTCCAGCCCCATCTCCAAACCTGTATTTGAAAAAGAAAAGCAAAAATACATTTGCCAAGCACAACAAGACCCGAGTGGGCACTCTAGCTGCAGTCTCTTTGTGCTCGTGCCCAATCAGAGTTGTGCAAAAAATTCCGGCTTTCTCGCTTCTTTTCTATGAGCGACTTTCCCAGCAGGGGAATATTTAATTTATTTTTATTTATATATATTTTTTAAAAATGCATGTTGTGTCCGGAAGGAACACTCTGCGTGTGGGTCTATCCCTATACATCTACTGTAGTCGCAAGCGAGCGTGTTGCTTTCTAAGCGCAAGCGCCTTTCCCTCTCCGTTGTTTCCCCCCGCCTCCAAGTGCGTTCAGCGCATGCTCAGACTTGAAGACTCTCTAATCAGCGCGCGCCTGCTCACTTCACCCTCGTGGTTTTTTCCTTCAGCTGGCTGTGTTTCTGTGTGTTTCGTTTCACGCGTGCGCAACACCGCCCTCCTAGACCCCAACCTTGGCCGCATGCGCGGCTCTGTCCTCGCGCATGCCTCTTCCCCCGACCCGCCCCCCACCGCCACACGCTCCAACTCCCGCTACTTAACCGTCTCCTCCAGCGCTCAACGCAGGCGCAGTGCTCTCGTCGGCGCCGTGGCTGCGACTCCCTCCGCTTCTGATTGGACGCGGCCGCACGCCCCCGGAAGCAGTCTCTGGCGCTGGGTCGGTTGCCCCGGAAGCGGACCGAAGAAGAGGACTACGGTCGGCGGCGGGGGAGGGGGGGAGCGCTTCCCCCCTAAAGCCGGTAGCGACCGACAGCGGGGAGTTAAGATGGCGGCGCCCGCGGGCACGGGCTGAGGCGGAGGGCGGCGGCCCCTCGCCCGCCTCGGTTTCCCCTCCCCCCTCCCGCCCTCCCCGGCTCCTTCTCTTCCTCCTCTCCGCTCCCCCTTCTCCCCTCCTTCCTTCCGCCCGGCCTCCGTTCCCCGCTGGAAGCTGGCGGAGCTGGGCCGGGCCGGGGGCGCGGCGGGCCCCGCCGGCGGGATGATGCGCTCGCAGTGCCTGCTGGGCCTCCGGGCCTTCCTCGCCTTCGCCGCCAAGCTCTGGGGCTTCCTGCTGTACCTGCTGCGGCGGCAGGCCCGCACCGTGAGTATAGCCCCCCGACCCCCGAGGTGGGTGGGTGTCGTTTCCGGGTTGGAAAGAGCCCCTGCCTTCCCGCGCTCCAAGGGCAAGAGTGCCTCTGAGGATGTGCAGAGCGAGCTTTCCCTTTTAAAAGTCAGACGCTGGCCCCCTCCGCCGCCGCCCCTCTAAAGCGGCAGGGAGCGTGGGGTCGCCTCAAGCTAGGAATCCTCCTCGGTTTGCAACTCTCTGCCCTCCCGACCAGAGTGACCCTCCGCCAGCCCAACATAAGAGCATAGGAAGCTGCCTTCTTGTCAGAACCATTGGTCCTCCTCGCTCGCTGTTGTTTGTGCTGACCGGCAGCAACTCTCCAAGGTGTCATTGAATCTGGGACCTTTGGCATGCAAAGCAGATGCTCTACCTGTGAGCTACATAGCTACTACATACATGCTCCCTATTTCCTTGAAAGTTGTTTCGAGGGGTGTGTTTGCATAGAGGAAGGTATTTGTGCATACCTTACTTTGTGCGTACCTGCCTAGTTCCATGGACGAAGTTTTGGCCAGGGTGGAAGGTCATAACGACTTAACATCTTGTTGAGTTTTCCTGGGTATGGGTTTTACTTGTTTGTGTGAGTGAGGTCCAAGTGTAGAGCTGAGAATCCTGGCCTGGGGTTTGTACCAAGGCCTTGGCTCAGGCGTCTCCCCTTGCTGGAGGTACCCTAAGGTGATTGGTGTCTGGTTCGTGTTGTGGCAAACAGTTCAGATGCTGTTAAAATTGAGCTAGCGAGGAAATGCACCGGTTTCAGACTTTGCTGACAGTTCAAGTCCCTTTTCAAATTTGGTCCATGGTTTTTCAGCCGGTCGTTACAATGTCTCACCATTGACCCTGCAGCGGATGTTTTACTAAAAGTTTTGCAAGTGTCGTTTCAGCTTTAAAGAAAACAAGAAGTACCCTAAAACACTCACAAGCCCAGATAGTGGAGATAGTGAATAGCAGCGAGTGAACGTGTCGCCCAGTTTAAAAGTGTAGTACGTAACTTAACACTTCTGAAGTGGCTTCTTGAAAGCCACCCTTTCCCAACTTGGTTTTGGAATATAGCTAACCCAAATGCTGCAGGAGAGTTACAGTCCAAAACAGTTGGAGCATACAGTGTTGGAAGAGGCTTCCTTACCGTAGGTCACAGCAGAAGTAGTTTATAGGAAAACAATGGGGTACCAAAACAGGGGGGGGGTAACTTCCCCATGAACCCATTTGGCCTTAGAGGAAGGGTATTTCTGAGATTGGGAGCTAAGTTGAAACAAAACATCAGGCCTGTGTGTTGAGCCTGAAATTCCTTTACAAACTATACGTATGTAAAACTTGTTTACACCGATTAATACACTTATAACGCTTAATGGTGCCGTGCAGTTTCCTGTTCCTTCAGCTCACAGTTTCATCAAACTTTGGGTGCTTTTCTCAGATATCATTAGGAATCAATCTGCAGGGATTGCCACTTTATTTTTTCTCTCAACGGCTTTAGATGGTCGTAGACTGCAAACCTCATCTTCCCTGTCGTTTGGCCAATCTGGCTAGGGCTGCGGGGGGGGGGGGGAGTTTGTAATCCTCAGTGTCTGGAGGGCACCCATTTGCTATTTCTGCTTTACACCCCAGTTCAGTACACCCCTGCCGCATATGTGAACTGGGACTGGACAAAAAGGAAACTAGAAGCAGTAGGAACTACAAAACAATTTTCTTTGCGATTTCCAGCCTGAGGGGGTCACAATCTGTTTTTTTTTCATCCTTGGATTTCCATTATTTCTGTTTGTTTCAGATGATTTTGGAGGGTGGGAACAACACTGAGGTCCATTGATTCTGTTAACAAATATTAGAAGGGATTTGAAGGGGAAACCCGGGTGCTTTGGTTTTCATGGAGACAGGAAGTGTGAAGCTTGAGATCCTGGATATTTCAGTGTTTGTTTAGATTTCAGTGTTCTCCTTGCATACTGAGGCAAGCTTGACTGCTCCTTTAGCTACAGCCATTGTTGTTTTTCTGCCTGCGTTTGTGTGAGAGAGGGACAACCTGTACCTAATTATGAAAGGGTACCTGAAGTTTTCCTTCTCCTAAGTTTCCCACGGACCTCTGTTTCCTTCCTTGTGCCCCTACCATGCTGAGGACTCTGGGTGCAGTTCAAGTATTGGGCTGGCTTTAGACGTGGGATTCTCGGGTGTAGTGCACGGTTCTCCTATAGATCACTCCATCTCGATTACCTTGTGTGTAAAATTGAAATAAATCTTGACCGGGTGAATGCTGGGACAGTTGCAACTGGAGCATGTTGTTGGGGGAGGCAGCCTTCATCTCTTCCTTCTTGCAGGATAAGCTTTTCACCACACTTTCACCACACTCACAGTTAAGCAGGTTGCCGTGTTTGCACTTGAGAGTTTCAAGCCCAAACTAGACTGGTTCGTGAGCCCATTTCTTTGACACTTGACTAATAAGATACTGTACTTGAAGCTGTGAAATATGTGTGAAATATGTGGAGGGTAGGGGTGTGTGTGTGTGTGTGTGTGTGTGTGTGTGTGTGTGTGTGAAGCAGCTCTGTCTAGATGCTGCTGGCATATGGCAGGGAGTTTATTACCAGGTGGCACACTGATAATTTTATATCTGTGCGGCTGGTTTCTACAGGTGTTGGTTTTGGATTACCAGTTTTGGGGGAAATTAGGTTGGGATATCATGAGGCGGAGGAGCTACCTTGAAGCCCTTTGGTCTCCCTGCTGGTCCTGGGACAGCTGCTGGGGAAGAGTGCTTAAAATACTTGCCGTTCAAGATATGCTTAAAATACTTGCCGTTCAAGATAGCTGTGGGGCACCAGGGATGCCATGCCCTCACTGTGGCGCGCGTGTGTGTGTTCCAAAAGTTTGCTGTTGGCAGAAATATAAGGAAGCAAGTGCCGTGTGTGTGTGTGTGTGTGTGTGTGTGTGTGTGTGTGTGTGCCTGCCTGCCTGCCTGCCTGTGTGACTCCCACTTGCTGTCTTTCCTTCCATGCACAGCTACTGCTGGATCAGCCTGGATCTCCTCCTTGGGGTTGGCGACGGCAGGGTGCTTTGGGAGAAGTCATCCAGCGGAACAGTACCTTGTTTCCCTCTGATTCCTGTTTAGACTGTGGGGAGTTGAGCACGTGAAGGGTTTGAAACCCATTTAGGCTGCCCACTCTGTGCTTTACTGTTGGCTGGCATGAGAATCTATGATGCTTTGCCAAACCGCTCTGTCCAGGCCCTGGACACAGAATTGACCTGTGCCCCCATGGACAGCAGTGAGTCCAAAACGACTCCCAGGCTGTGCACCTGGTCATTTTGGAGCAGTTACTTCATTTGGGACCAGTGAATCCCCCTGTCCCCCAGAAACAGTACTTCTGTCTTGTTGGGGTTCAACCTCAATTAGTTGGCCACCATCCACACACCCCAGCTGCCTCCAGACACCCTAAATGCACCCAGTCCATCTGGTTGCTCCCCTGAGAGTAGCTGCTCCCCCCCCCCCAATGCTGACTGGTGTTGTTGACCAACCTTCCCTAACCTAGTCCTGGCTGGGAGTGGTAGTTCAGGGTATCTGGAGTGCAGCAAATTGCCAAGGGTGGAGGGAGCCTAGTCTTGAGTGAGGCTGGGGGCGTTCCTCCTAACAGAAAGGTTGTGATTGGGAGTGTCTGTTCCCCTTCTAGGAGACAAGGAAAGTGGATGTTGGATTTTTTTCCAAGGCAGCTCAGGAGTTTTTTTTATTTTACTTGTTAAATTTGTATACCACCCTTCATGCGAAGATCCCAGGGCGGTTCACAACATAAAAATAAAAAATGAGAGCAGAAAATACTTAATAAAAACAGGAACAAAATCAAACCGATAATCCCTCCCATGGCCTGAACGTATTTAGGAGGCCATAGGATGTCAATCAGCCAAAACATTTTTGCTTGGTGCCTAAAGATATGTAATGAAGGTGCTAGGCGAGCCTCCCTGGGGAGAGCATTCCACAAACAGGGAGCCACTGCAAAAAAGGCCTGTCCTCTCGTGGAGGAGGCACATGACGAAGGGCCTCAGGTGCTGATCACAGGGTCTGGGTTGGTTCCTATGCGGAGAGGTGGTCCTTGAGGTATTATGGTCCTGACCTGTTTAAGGCTTTATAGGTCAAAACCAGCACTTTGGAGTGGGCCCAGAAACTAATTGGCAGCCAGCCCAGTGTTACATGCTCGAACCTTCTTGCTGCGGTGAGCAACCTGGCTGCCGAATTCTACACCAGCTGAAGTTTCTGCATCGTCTTCAGAGGCAGACGTCTGAGGAGAGAGGGTAGGGAACAGTCATATCAGAAGAAATAATTAGAGTGGCTTGGTGACAGTAGACAAGGCAATGGCAATGCTTTTGCTGTTAATGTTAATACCCGCCCTTCGGATGTTTCCTTTTCCTAGACTCCAGCGCTGAGCTTCTAGGAGCCTGAGCAAGGAGGGCCCTGGGCAGAAGCGGGCTCCTCCCTCCGGGTGCCACTGCAGAATTAGCTCTTGAATGTTGAGGTCCAGGGTGAAATTTGTGGCAGGTGAAGCTGGGAGCTGAGTGGCGTGTTGTGCCGGGTTCTTGAGGAATTGTCAGGCTCATCTGGTAACCCAAAGAAACGGCTAGCAAATGACGCCAGGCCAGACCAGATGTCTGTCTGTCTGTCTGTCTTTCTGCGTCAGGCGGCTAAGGGCACCCCTTTCCGTCCCACCCAGAGCACAAACCCAAACAATGTGTGACATGGGGAGTGCAAAAGCCGTCTCTTTCTTCACTCGGCTTCTTTTCTCTTTGTTCTTCAGCCTCTCTCTAGTAAGAGAAAACTTAAATGCACACAGGCTTTCTTTCTTTTTTTAAAATAACAACCCACTTGTCAACACCAAACCCCAGAAACTTCCTTTCACAACAAGTTCCGAAGCTCTCTCAAAGTGATGGTGAGGTTCTGCACTTTGAGGCCCCAGCGACTTGGAGAGGAAGTAAAGCCTCTGGTTTAGTTTCTCAGGCCGTCTTTACGAGAGCAACCCACGGGGAGTGGGGTTACTCTGGAGTAGAGGGTTAAGTCCACATGTGCCTCATAAATCCCTCCCTCCACCATCTGTTTGATAAGAGGGGGAAGGTAGAGGTGCCCCCAGGACGCTCACACTGACATGTGCTTCAAGGCTTGGACTCTTGACTTCTGCTGCTTACACCTCTCTGCCAACTTTTCTGTCTGTGTGAGAAGACATTTATATCTCACCTTTCCTCCAAGGAGCCCTCAGGAGGTGTACATACATTTCCCCCCGCCCCCACTTTATCCTCCCAACAACCCTGCAAGGTAGGTTAGCCTGAGAGCAGTGTTAGGAATTAACCAGGCACCAGGCAAATTATGCTACTGGCACAGGTCCAATTGCAACTACGCAGAGATTTTTGGGCACCAGGTTGGCAATCTCCGTTTAAAAACCTCTGCCTTGGACCATAGTTAATACCATTTCCATTTCACTGTGTGTTTCTCCTCCTTGCATACTGGGGCAAGTGAATTGTTGTCAAGGAATGACAATCAAGGAACGTAGTTGAGAATCTTAGCATTGGAAGGGACCCTGAGGGTCATTTAGTCCAACCCCCCTGGCAAATTGATATTCCGTTGTGATGACTGAAACCTAGATTTAAGGTGCCATTTGGCAACTGGCTTTTATATCTTGAGTTTTTAACACTGGCTGAGAGTGAGTGGCTGGCCCAAGGCCACACCCAGAAAGCTTCATGGCTGCCTGGGGATTTGAACCTTGGTCTTCCAGCCAGGTACTAAGGCTAGCACTCTAACCACTGTGCCACACTGGGTGTCAGGTCAAAGCATAGGAAGGACTAGCTAGACCGGTGTTTCTCAAACTCGGCCCTCCAGATGTTTTTGCACTACAACTCCCATCACCCCTAGCTAGCAGGACCAGTGGTCAGGGGTGATGGGAATTGTAGTCCAGCGACAGCCGGGGACCCAAGTTTGAGAAACACTGAGCTAAACTGTAGTATCTGCTGCCATGGCCCCAGATGGCCTCTCACCAAGGGTGTATAGGAGAGAGAGAGAGAAAGAGAGAGAAAGAGAGAGAGAAGAGACAGGGCTGCCCCCATTATAATGGTTTGGGGCCCAGGGTGCTCCTTGATCCCCACCCCCCCTCTGCACCCCGAGGTTGCTCTGTTTCCTTGGGCCTCCAATCCCTGCTATCGCTCCTTCCAGCCCCCCAGTTCCAGTGCCTTCTTCTGGGACAGGTGCCTCCTGGCCTCTGGCTGGCTTCCCAGTCGCAAGAGGCTGCCCCTGGCTAATTTTGGGAGGGGACCACGTGGGGTGGGAGGGTGTCGGCCGCAGGCATGGGACTTGCAGGTGCCTGCCAAGGGCAGTTGAGGGGGCAGCTTTCATGTGAGCGAGTGTGGGTGGGTAAGGAGGCAGGCCAGGTCGGGGGGGGGGGGGCGGGAAGAGAGCGAGAGACAGACCCCTGGGCCTGCGGCCATCCATGTGCCCTTGCAGAGGAGCCTTTTGAGGAAAAGCAGCAGGTGGAAGGCAAAAATAGACCTGGACAGGCACGAGATGAGGAGCCGCTGTGTGGAGAGTCATACCATTGGCCTCTCTGGCCCAGTGCAGTCAGCTCTGGCTGGCAGCTGAGACCTTACCTGCCCTCTGTGGCTGTCGGAGACCCTCCAAACCAGAGAGGGCTTGGCATCTGCAGGGGCCTTCTTTGGCATGGGCTCTGAGCCCTCCCCATCCCGTTTCCTAGAGGCCTTTTCTCCAGAGATGCTCCAGGAGGCATGGTGTGAATATCCGAAGGCCTTCTGCACTCTCGGTGTGGAAATTGTGCAGCTGGGGGCAGGGGGCCTTTCGCAAGAGGCAGTGCGTCGCGGGGGTTAGAGTGCTGGACTGTGGCCTGGGAGAAAGGGGTTCAAATCCCCATATAAGATGACCCTCGGGGTCCCTTCCAGCTCTACAGTACTATGATTCCCCGAAGGTAGATGGCAGCATTTTAACTGTATAATGGTAGAAATGACTTCTGGAGTGTAATCATTTCCCCCCCTTTACGCCACTTTGATGATAGCTTCTGGCTGAGAAGTGGTTTGTTGATCAGTCAAACAGCAACCTGGCTACCTGGTGTGTCCCTTCCTGGCCTCTGAGGCAGGTCCGGTGGTAAAATCCAGGAAAAATCCTGGAATGCAGGCAGAGTGTTACGTCAAGAATCCTTCCTTAATGGCAACCTTGGAGGGTGGATCAGTATTCTCCTCCCACCGGCTGGGACAGAGACTGGGAGTTCGACTTGCCTAAATGAATTTGCTCAGGGCAAAAGTGACTCTCTTAAGGCAGACCTTTTGGTTCAGAGCTCAGTCCCTTCACTGCTCTCCGTTTAAGGAGAGGGCCCTTGGCTCGGTGGCAGGGCATCTGCTTGGCATTCAGAAGGTTTTTATCCCCGGGGCCGCCTTCTGCTAAAAGGATCTCTGCCGGAAGGTGACGGGAACAGTCTGCCTCTGCCAGCCAGAGCAGGCGGTACTAGGCTCTGTGGACAAATAGGCCAAACTGGTACAAGGCAGCTTCTTTTGTTCTTGCCTTTTGAAAAAAAACAAATCCAAAAAACGGAAGGTCTTTTGGCGAGAGATATGAGAGTGAATTGTGGGGGGAGGATACCCGAGAACTTGGGGTGTGTGTGTGATTTGCTTGCGGGATTCTCTGTATAATGTTTCTGCTGGTCCAGAATACTCTGCTGGCTGCAACTTGGGTTTGTAATTTGTTGCATTTATACTCTCTCTCTTCCAAGGTGGCGTATATGGCTCCCCACCACCACCACCATTTAATCCCTGCAGCAACAACCCTGAGAGGTAGGCTAGCCTGAGGGAGGCCATGGCTGGCCCCTTTGGTCACGTCCAGCGAGCTTCTCAAATGTGTGGAGAACGCACAGCCTGGGTGCGGGGAGGGTGCCCTGCACAGTTCACCCAGCTTCTCCTTTCCAAGCTGCGTGGAGTTGACACCCTTTTCCTGCTAAGCAGAATTCAGCGGAAATGAGCAAGTGGCCAGGCCCCCCACTTCATAGCGGTTTCCTTGGAAGTAGGAAGAGGGTCGGCTTTCAAAACAGCTAAGTGCCAGGTGCCAGGCTGGTTGCTGTGGGGTTTGCCTTTTAAAAAGTCCTAAATCTGCAGAGATGGAAAACTTCTGTCACAAGGGTATCCTGGAGGCTGTCAGCATCAGTAGTGACAACTGCCTCTCTCAGCTGGGCCTGGAATAAGCGGCTTGGTTAGGGAGGCGATGCAGGCAGGGTGAGACCTCTCTTGATATCCAGCTTTTCTGGTCTTGAGTGTCCTGCCTTCTGCAGTGTTAGAAATTCGTATATATAAGCTAATCGCCAGAAGGGCACCTTAAACCTCAGCTACGGTTGCCACAACGGAATGTCTAGGGGCGCTATTTTGTTCATGCAGTGCAAATTATTATTAATTTCAATTCTATACCGCTTTACATATATCTTAAAGAAAACGTCTCAAAGCGATTTACATCCAGTCAACCAATCCCGAATAAGAGAAATTCAAGCTTCAAGGAAAATATTTCTTCTCTATGTGACATTTTGCTCCCCCCATATTTATTTACCCACTTAATTTATAGAGCTGCCCCATAGCAGAAGGATTCTAGGAAGTCAGGGTGGTTGCAGTGGTGAGTGTGTCAGACGAAGACCTGGGAGTTCTGGGTTCAAATCCTAGCACAGTCCTTAGTGACCTTGGAGTCAGTCGCTGCCTCTTCACCTACCTCACAAGGTCGTTGTAGGGATTAACTGATGAGTGGACCGGACCATGTATTCCTTGGAGGAAAAGGTGGGAGATAAATGCAAGAAATGAGCTCTGCTGCTCACCTGCTTAAGAAGGTTTGAGGGGCCAGCCAGATGGAAATGTCCGTCGCCAACCTGGCGTCCAGAGATCTCCACAGGGCTGCAGGTGGACCAGTGCTGGTCGCAAAACGCGCCTGGCATCTGCCTAATTTCTAACACTGGCCCTTCAGATGTTCTCTCTGGGCCACCCTTCATAACCCCCCCCCCTTTACCTGTGTCTGTCCGGCAGGTGATACAGTACCAGACGGTGCGCTACGACATTCTTCCCCTTTCCAAAGTTTCACGGGAGCGCCTCAGTAAGTACATTGCCCCGTGGGGAGGGGGGTGTCTCCCTGGTTCCCTCCCCCTGACCCAGGCTTTCCCCAGAGCACTGGAAAGAGGGAGGTGTGTAGGGCACTGAGCTGTTTGTCTTGACACTCTTCTCCCCACCTCCACCAGACCAGGTGAAGAGGAAGATCCTTGTGCTCGACCTGGATGAGACGCTGATCCACTCCCATCACGACGGAGTCCTGCGGCCCACGGTGAGGCCTGGCACTCCACCCGACTTCATCCTTAAGGTGAGCCGTTCTTGGGTGCAGAAGGAGCTCGGCGCAAGGGGCGCAGAGGGCAGGGGCTCGAAGGACGCAGAGGAATGGTGGGAGGATCCATCTCCAGAACCACCCAGGGAAGAAGGCTCAGAGCCCGGGGATTGGTGGTGGGATGACGACGAGTGGTCAAGAGCGAGGAAACGGGGAGGAGGAGGTGTCGGAAGCCCAAGGGGTAACAGGGCTTAGTGAGCTGGGAGAGGAAAAAGCTGAAGCAGGAGGGTGGGAGCCCAAGAGACAGGCGGAGAGTCACAGCTCCTCTCCACCCTTGTCTTCCAGAACCTGAAGAGGCATGAAGAGGGTGGAGGAGAGGTTGATGATGTGCACATACCGTATTTCTCGGTGTATAAGACGCCCTCATGCATAAGATGCCCCCTCCTATTTTGGGGGGGACTAAATTAAAAGAAAATGAGGGGAGATGGCCCAAAGTTGTTGAGCTTTTTTTAAGGGGGAATTGCACGCGCACCATCACCCCAGCAGGGCCGTTGCTGGGGGTTGGCAAAGTGGGCAGCCGCTCCCGCCCATGCCAATGTGGGTGGGAAGCTCCCTAGAGCACGAGCCGCCGGGCACAGCTTCCCCTCCATGCCACTATCCCATCCACTATCCATGCCACTACCCCAGTTTTTTGACATGATTTTTGAGTCTAATACACAGGAAAACACGGTATATTGTCTCTGATTGCTTGGGGAAAGTCCTGGGGAGAGGAGGGGGCCTTCAGTCTCTGCCACTGGTTTTCATGGAGGGAGACTCCTGGGAACAAGCTGTTTTGCTCATTAGGCCTGAGCCTGACACTCAGTCAAGTCTGTGGAGATCCTGCTTTTCAGCTAACAAAGAGTTAACTCCATCTTTGAACTCTGTGGTTACTGACCTGCACACTCCCTTGACAGCAGCTGTGTAGGCTCAAGGGAGGAGGAGGAGGCCTTCTTGGCCTCCGCAAGGTGCAGCAGGGAGGGTTAGCAACCTTGAGCCAGTTTGCGGTGGTGCAGCCATCACAGAGGATCTCTTCACCAGCCAGTCTGCATTCTTCACATGTCCAGGGCTGTTTTCCTGGCTTTAGAAAGCAGCTGCCTTGGCTTAGGTGAAGCCCCGGAGTTCCCACAGCAACCCACACCAGCCACTGGGGTTGCTTGGCCTCGTTTTGTGAGGATCAGAGGCAGCTACGGAGCCCTAAGATAACTTGTCAGTGAGTTATCTTCACCCACCTGCCGATTTCCTGCTGGTGTTGGGACTACAACTCCCATCAGCCCCAGCCACCGGCTGTTGTAGTCCACAGCATCAGGAAGGCTCTGGGCTTTATTTTGTTTTGCCGGGCCTTGACTAAAAGGCCTTCCTCTGTTTCCAGGTTGTCATAGACAAACATCCAGTCCGCTTTTTTGTACACAAGAGGCCTCACGTGGACTTTTTCCTAGAAGTGGTAAGAAGCTTGTGCGCGAGACGGATCTTTTATTTATTTTATTTTACTGATTATATAACATTGCCATTATTGTTATTATTTATTAAAAGTGATAGCAACCGGCCTGCAAGTTCACCCCAGCGTGCTGCACGTGGCCAAGTGCGGATTTGAACCCACAGCTGTGACCACTACACTGCCACGGATTCACTGGGCATGCTCCTCCAGTCCAGAGCTTCACACCCTTGAGCTGGACTATATCGGGAGGCCCATCCTCCTCCCCTCACTGAGCTCCGTGGAGAAACTGCCAAGCAGGGATGAGCAAACCCGGCACACTGCGGATGCTGAAGGACTCTGTCCTCCACCGTGCCTGTCCGTCAGCGCCTGTTGGCAGGGGCTGATGGGAGTTGTAGTCCAAAACGTAGGGAGGGTTCCAGCTTGGGAAAAGTTTACTTGGAGGGTGGTGTAGTGACATTGGTGGGGGGTGAGTAGCGGCCAGGGCAACTGGGAAGACATTGTGTTGTGCGTTGCCCATGCGCATCACCCGGAAATGTATTGAATTTGAGTGATGCACATGCCCAGGGATGCATCTTCCCAGAGCCAGCTCTGCCTGGGAGAGGAGCTGGTGTGCTAAATCCATTCTGGCCTGCTCCACCCTTGCCTTGTCTGGTTCAAGGGTGGAGAGCTGATCCCACACCCAACTGGATCAGCCAGCCTTGCCTCTAATTGCCGGCACCTGTCTAGCCTAATCCACGTTAATCCTGCTCAAAGCAATTCGTCCCACCTTCTGTAGGGTAGTAGTCCCTTTCCTCTTCACTTTCTCTCTGAAAACTTCCCCCTTCTTCCTGGAAACTCGGAAAAATTTGAAGCGGGCCTGTGGAGCTCGTGTTTACTTTGCTTACTAAGGCTAGTCAACATCTCCTTCAAATCCAGGGAAGGGTGCAAAGCATGGAATACATAAAAGCACATGCACCAACCCAAACACTGCAACTATCACCTGAGCTCCAGGTATTGCGGAGGGTGGCGACACAATAAGAGGGCCTTTTTAGTGGTGGCTCCGCACTTGTGTAATGCTCTCCCCAGGGAGGCTTGCCTGGCGCCATCATTACTTAGCTTTAGACTTAAGAGTGCGAGGGCTGGCCAGAACCTGAGAAGCTGCCAGAGGGGAGGAAGAGTCTTCCGGAGGCTGGGAAAGAGGAAGAGGTGTTCACTGAAAGCCCCCCAAAGCGTCACAAGGCTCTTGTTGCAGGCTGATAGGAGCTATGAGCAGGGAGCAGCTTCTTCTGTTAAGGACTGAGAACAGAGGGGGGGTGCTTCTGCACACCCCTTCTCTTGCAGGACTAATAATGGGTGCCTGCTGCACTCTTGCCTTGGCTGTCATTCTTTGGAGGGGCTGGGGTAATAACTCTGCCACAATCCCTTCATAATGAGCTTTTCAGACCAACAAGTTTTAAGTGATGCTTAAATGTAATCTGTATTGGGAGGGCCTGGAAGGTTTGGGGAGATTTGATGGCGTTTCCTGAAAGTCTAACTTGGATTATGTGCGGGTGAAAGTTGTCCAAATCTTGGGCTTTCATCTGCCTGGAAAGGAGCCTGCGAGAGTGAAAGGGGCTTCTTTTTATGTGTGAAGGAGAAAGGGGGCTCCCCTCTGACTTCTTCCTCTCTGTTTCCTTTTCTCCTCCTCCTCCCGCCAACTCAGGTGAGCCAGTGGTATGAGCTGGTGGTCTTCACGGCCAGCATGGAAATATATGGCTCTGCTGTGGCCGACAAGCTAGACAATAATAGGAGCATCCTAAAGAGAAGATACTACAGACAGGTGAGTCCTTTGCCCCTTATGGCTAGCTGTACGTTGGGGCTGTGAAACAGCTTCTGGAGTGGGGAAGCAGGGTCCACCCTGGCAATGTAGCCGTGGCTCAGAGGGAAGGCTCTCTACCTCGGCTTGCTTGCTGCCAAATGAGGGGCACATCTGGACGTTCTGGGATAAGGGTGCCAGGTGCACTGGGGTTACCGTAGCAACGCCAGCAAGGCTTGACTGGCTGAGTCACTCGCCCTCCCATTGGTTCAGGAATGCAGAGACGGGCATAATAGTCTCTGGGGCATTGCTTTCATTATGTGAAGTCCCGTCCTGATGCTCTCCTGCTTTGCTGTCAGGGTCCGACTCTGAATCTGTGAGAGTCAGGGGAGGGGAGGCTGTGGGTTTTACACAGCGGTGTCAGCTAGCATGGCAATAGCTTTCTCTCCGTACATATGCATCTTTACTCATACAGAAGAACTGTATGAAGTCGTCCATAGTGGCATTAAGCTTTGCCTTGTGTCTGGAAATAATGAACACTTTAAACAGTGTGGGAGAAGAGATTTCCCCTTAACCGTGGGACTCTGGAAGAAGCGGTTCTGCTGGGAGCAGGAAACCCCTGAAGACCCAGCTGGGGCTCTGCATCATCTGCTGATCCATCACCATAGCTGCCAAGTCTCCCGTTTTCCCCGGGAAAACCCCTTTTTTACTTACCTTTTCCCGGTGGTCCCCCGTATCACTTCGTCTCCTGTTTTTCTCCGTTATTTTCTGCCGGCGGCCATTTTTTTCTTTCCGATTTGCCCTTCTATGGGCACCAAAAATGGCTGCCGCCAGCTTCAAAAGTCGCATCTACGCATGTCCGGAAGTGCATAGACGTGACTTCCGGTGTTGGCGGCGGCCATTTTTGGTGCCCATAGAAGGGCAAAGCGACACCGGAAGTTACATCGACGCAACTTCCGGTGTCAAATGGCTGCCAGTCCCGGATTCTGCAGTCCGGAACTTGGAAGGTAAGTCCACACGGGTTGAGGTGTGCTGAACTTAACAGCAGACTTCCACAAGTCACCCACCCGTCACCACCAAGCTGCAGCCCTGTCCAGTTTAAGAGAGGATTGCTATTTCTGTCCTGTGTGCAAACATACCTCCCCCCCCTCTCTTTCTCCTTCCAGCACTGCACTTTGGAGCTGGGCAGTTACATCAAAGACCTTTCCGTCGTCCATAACGACTTGTCCAGCATAGTCATCCTGGACAATTCGCCAGGAGCCTACAGGAGCCATCCAGGTAGGGGGCTTGACCTGCTGTCCCCTTTGCCCCACGTGAAAATGGGTGGCGGGTGAGGGGTGGCTTCCTGTGCCCTTGACCAGTGGGTCTGCTTGCCTGGGTGAGGGGCCGCTCTTTGGAGCCCAGGGCGTCACATGGTGGTCCTGCTGCATCTTCCCCCTTCTCACTCCTGTCCCCGAGTACTTAAGGAGCGAGCCACTCATTCCCACAGGAGGGCATGCCATTTTAGGGGGTGAATTCTTGCAGATACAGTGGTACCTCGGGTTACAGGCGCTTCAGGTTACAGACTCCGCTTAACCCAGAAATAGTACCTCGGGTTAAGAACTTTGCTTCAGGATGAGAACAGAAATCGTGCTCTGGCGGCAGCGGGAGGCCCTATTAGCTAAAGTTAAGGTTAAGAACAGTTTCAGGTTAAGAACGGACCTCCAGAACAAATTAAGTTCTTAACCCGAGGTACCACTGTATATTCAGCGAGGTATCTTACAAACACGTTTTCGGGTGCGAAGAATTCAAATCTGCTATTCTTTTTGTACGAACTTGGCAAGTCTACGTTCGATTAAAAAGCACGTAAACTGCTTTTGGTAAACCAAATATTTTTAATTTTACCTTCTGAAAATGTCTGGTGATGCTGTAAACATTTTAGTTTCTCTGCATGAAACATATCCTCCTAAGCGTACTTGTAATCACAAAACAACATCAGGAAGTAATGACATCAGCTAAGAAGAAATGCAAACAAGAAGTTGCATCCTTGGACATCAAATGCTCACTTCTTGGCCTCTGATACATGCCTCACGCTTCTCATGAGTTACACCCTACCTGTTGCCTCCGTGACTTGTTTCACGCGCCTCGCTATAGACTAAGCATGACAAGGCCATTGTAAAATTTGCAAACTTACTTCCACTGCAGCAAGTTTACATGTCAAAGGAGGTTCCTATAGCCTGTCAGACCAGTATGTCAGCTCCCAACAGGGATGAAGCGCTGGGGTTGCTGGAAAGTGTCTTCCTTGGATGGTACACAAAGATCATGTCATCATCTCCACACCTCAAGTCACCGATATTTTGGACTCCAGCTGTCCTCTCCTCACAGTCACCTGAGCACAAGAGTGTCTGGATTATCATTTTGCTAAATGCATGCCATGCTGAGCATTGGGTGGTTGGCCAAACACCTTCCACGACAACCTCCTTTTGCAGCCTCACTCTTTGCGGCTGAAACAAGATGTGGCTTGGGCCCTCCACCCAAAAGTGTTCTACTTTGATGTTGAACCAGCAGGTACACATGTATCAGTCTTAAGTTGCTGAGGGTGCTGCCTTTGAGGCCATGTTTTGAAACCCATATGCGACAACGCCCGTTTGCTGTTGTTAACCACCTTGAATGGCTCACTGGACCAATTTTCCTGTGTGATCCAATACCTGTGCACTTGATCAGTAGACAGATCCTTTACGGCAGTGGTCCTCAACCTTGGGCCTCCAGATGTTTTGAGACTACAGTTCCCATAATCCCTGACCACTGGTCCTGCTAGCTAGGGATCATGGGAGTTGTAGGCCAAAAACATCTGGGGGCCCAAGGTTGAGGACCATTGCTTTACGGCATTGCCACTCAGTGAAGTGAGAGGCTCTGCAATGGAGAGTTTGGTACATGGAGGATCACTTTCAAGTTCTGTAGCAGTGTGTAGCATCTTGCCAATGTTGCCTGTCTTACTTGCTTGTTAGACAAGGTCTTCCATCGAGTGCTGCGATCAAGTGTCGCAGTGCGTGGAGGGCACAAGCAAACCAGATCAGCTTACGACCCTGCTTGACCTCTACCCACTGCATGGTACCGCTCTCCGAGCCAGTGTTATCAATTGTAGAATCGCCTCCAATGGCCTGCAATCTCAACACCCTTCATGAAATCCACAAGATTATCAGCAATAACTTCAACTTGTTTTTTCTCTGTTTGAGTGAAGTGGTAGAGATGTCTTCCACCCGGCTCACCTCTCACGGAATACTGTATTTTTCCATGTATAACACGCCCCCCCCCCCCGTGTATAAGACGACCCCTATTTTGGGGGACTCCAAATTAAGAAAATGGGGGGGGGGAGATTACCGTGAGTTGTTGAGCTTTTTTTTGTGACCGACGCTCACAATTTTTTTTGTGACTGACGCTCACAATTTCCAAAGCCACCAATCGTCTGCCCGCTCGCCGCCAATCGCCCACACAATTGCTGCAGCGGCAGCCGATCAACAGCAGGCCCTGCCACAGCCGCCAATGACTTGCCAAATAACCACTGACAATCTCCTGCTCGTGGCTGCAACCAATCGCCCATCACCCCTCAACACTATCCATGTATAAGACAACCCCCAATTTTTAACATTTTTAAATTTAAAAAATCATCTTAAACTGCGATAATTCTGTTCTGTGACAATGCTGGAGGGCGGCTTATCTGAATTGTCCGCTTTCAGCATAACTTTAGTTTTATTTTGGCAGCCATCAAAGAAGATGAAGTCAATTTCACCCTTCTGACAGGAGTTAATCAAATTCCTGATCCAGGGATTTCATCACTTTTTCTTGGGCTCTTGACTTTATTGCGATCATCTACAAGTGTCTCGTCTTCTTCAGTGATCAAACCAGCAGCGGCGATGGCAGCTGTCACACACAGACCAACACTATATCCGATGCTCTGCCTAGCAACATTATGCGTTTCCAATGTGTTGCACTCTGTCTTGGTTTTCCTAATGTCCATTCATAACTTGGGCATCGGCTATTTGTTCTTCATTTTCACCAGCTGAGAAAATTATTTCATTTGATGGTATTGAAGCATCCTGCTTAGTTCTCTGCTTATATGCAGCAAGCGTTCTTCTCGTCTTCCTGCTGCTTCCGCTTTTTTGAGTTGTCTGTTACGCTCAAGCAGATCTGGCAAGCCATTCTGATGTGGTCCAATAGAACCAAGTCTTCTCTCTCTAGCCTTTAATGAAAGTGAGTTCCTTCACAAGGATTTGCATCACCTTAGGGCACGTACAGTTAATGGGAGCTTCCTTTTTGCAACAAGCATTTGCCGGGCAGCCAGATTAATTAAAAAAAAAATACACCTGCAATTGCGGGTGCAACTATACATACCTTATTTTTTAAAATTGTGTAAAAAATGTATCTTAAGGGGTCATCTCTTTCAATCCGTAGTGATGCAGGAATATGTTGTAAGTGTTCTCTGTTCAGTCCCCCGCAGTGCTTGTGTATTGGGAATAAGGCAAGGCTAAAACTCCACTTTGGGATTTGTGTGTGCGTGCGCATGCACACACAAAAGATTCTTCGGCTGTACAAGCCCCTTCTGTATCTCTCTCCTCCCCCCGGCAATCTTAAGTGGTTTGACCCAAAGCAAAGGTTTGGACAGAGGGGGCAGGGTGTGGTTCAAGCGCAGTGATGGTTGTGTTTGTGTCTCTCTGTGTGTTCGGCAGATAACGCAATACCTATCAAGTCCTGGTTCAGCGATCCCAGTGACACAGCACTTCTCAACTTGCTCCCCATGCTTGATGCCTTGAGGTAAAGCTCTGGGGTGGAGCTGGGAGGAGAAAACGGGGATTCTGTGGGTCTTTCTAGAAGAGCCGTGTGTGTGTGTGTGTGTTTCATAAGAACATAATAGCCTGCTGGCTCTGTTCAATGCCCGGTCTAGCCCAGCATCCTGTTCTCAGTGGCCAACCAGATGCCCTAAGGGGAAACCAGGGAGCGGGATCCGAGCACAAGAGCCCTCTCCCTTCATGTGGTTTCCAGTAACTGGCATTCAGAAGCATTGCTGCCTCTCACTGTGAAGGGAGAGCATAGTCATCCTGGCTAGCAGCCATCGGTAGCCCTCCTCCTCCGTGAATTTGTCCTATCCTCTTTTAAAGGTTGAGGTTGAATCCTGACAAGACAGAAGTACTGTTCGTGGGAGACAGGAGGCGGGCAGGTGTGGAGAATTCCCTGGTTCTGAACGGGGTAACTGTGCCCCTGAAAGACCAGGTGCGCAGCCTGGGAGTCATTTTGGACTCACAGCTGTCCATGGAGGCGCAGGTCAATTCTGTGTCCAGGGCGGCTGTCTATCAGCTCCATCTGGTACGCAGGCTGAGACCCTACCTGCCTGCAGACTGTCTCACCAGAGTGGTGCATGCTCTAGTTATCTCTCGCTTGGACTACTGCAATGCGCTCCACGTGGGGCTACTTTTGAAGGTGACCCGGAAGCTACAACTAATCCAGAATGCGGCAGCTAGACTGGTGACTGGGAGCGGCCGGCAAGACCACATAACACCGGTCTTGAAAGATCTACATTGGCTCCCAGTACGTTTCCGAGCACAATTCAAAGTGTTGGTGTTGACCTTTAAAGCCCTAAACGGCCTTGGTCCAGTATACCTGAAGGAGCGTCTCCACCTCCATCATTCTGCCTGGACACTGAGTTCCAGCACTGAGGGCCTTCTGGCGGTTCCCTCGTTGCGAGAAGCAAAGTTACAGGGAACTAGGCAGAGGGCCTTCTCAGTGGTGGCGCCTGCCCTGTGGAACGCCCTCCCAACAGATGTCAAAGAGGAAAACAACTACTGTACCAGACTTTTAGAAGACATCTGAAGGCAGCCCTGTTCAGGGAGGCTTTTATTGTTTAATAGATTACTGTGTTTTATTTTTCTGTTGGAAGCCGCCCAGAGTGGCTGGGGAAGCCCGGCCAGATGGGCGGGGTATAAATATATTATTATTATTATTATTATTATTATTATTATTATTATTATTATTATTATCATCCCAGCTAGTGGCCACTGCTGCCTCCTGCGGCAGGGAGTTCCATAATTGTTTGGGTTGCATTTTTCTGGACCTTTTCCATTACTACAGTGGCGTTTTCGAGCGGTGGTGACCCGAATTGCACACACGGTGTTCCAACTGTGGTCTCCTCCCCTCTTGTGCAGGCTTTCGAGTCTGGTTGTCGCTTTGCTTGTATGCGATCTTTATTGCCCTAGAACTGGTTGATGTGCGAGACTGAATCCCGTGGAAAATGCAGGCCTTGCGTGGCTCTTACTCTCGTCTCTCCCCTGCTTCCTCCCCCTCCAGGTTCACAGCTGACGTGCGGTCGGTGTTGAGCCGGAACCTGCACCAGCATCGCCTTTGGTGACGGTGGCTCCTCCTTTCTTCAGGGCTTGGCCCGCGACCTCTGCCTTATCCCGCCATCGTGACCCCCCCGCCTTGGTCGCTTGGACTCTGGCGAACGTGTCCGGACTCAGCCAACCAGGAGGGGAGGAGCTGGGAGTGAGCCAGCCAGCGCCCCTCAACGTGAGCCGGTGGGCAGCCCCGCCCGCCTCTCCCTGCGCCAGCCAGCTGCACCGCTGACCACCGCCCCGCCCGCTGGGGGACTGGTCATGACTCTTGCAGGGCAGCCAGCGGGGCTGGCGCCATTGGCACGATGGCACCAACTGCTTGGGGGGGAGGCAGATGTACAAGAAAGGGGGTGAAACAAGCCAGCCGCACGGAGGAGTGCGACGGACACTTTGAGACGAGGCTGCGTTTTCTCATTTTAAAGACCGAGCTCCCTGTACAAAGATCTATTTTCCTTTGTTTTCATTTCTTCTCCCTCCCTACACTCTTGATAAAGAGAGAAGCCCTTTCATCTAAGGCCATCTATTTTTTAGATGATTGACAGACCTGGTTTAATTTCTCCACACACACCCATCCCAAAGTCTTGTGTGTCCCCCCCTTTTTTTAGTAGGAGTGTCTCTTCTTCCCACCCCCCTTTTCCCCCTCCATTGGATTTGTGTTGAGGAGGCCACTCCTTCCAATCTGCCCCATGTTTTATTTTATTTTTGACTTTTTTGGGGGGACAGGGAGGGATCGAATGATGAGATATTATAGCCTTGAACTGAGGTGAGAAAAAAAAAACCAACCCGACAACCCTAAATGATTTTCAGGAGTTCTTATTGCCGATGGGGAATGGAGCAGATCGCATTGGTTGAGTGGCTGGCTGGTTTTGCAGTACAACTGGTTTTGAGATCTTAATTCATCTCCCTTCCAAATTGAGACCTGTACATTGATGGGGGTTTCACGGGGGGAGTATTGTCTGCGTAGGGGTAGAGCAGGGTTCACTGTTATTTATAGTTGGAGCTGGTAAGATAGATCAGTGAGGGAAATAGTTATGAGGAAGGTGGGCTTGTGGGGGGGCAGAGAATAGATTCCTCTCTTTACAGGTGATAGTAATGCCCTTTAGCCTCAGTCTCACAGGCCAGGGTGGTACATTCCAGGGCTCTGCAATGTTTGAGGAAGGGAGAGAGATACTTTCCTACCCGTCTAATTACACTAGCAGAGCGAAGGATAGCACCTTCCTAGAAAATGAAGTTGTTGGCAGAAAAGGCTTAAGAGCAACATACTTGCTTTGAAACTAGGTTTGAGTTTTTAATTTAAGGCCCAGCCCAGACATGGGAACTCTAAATAGCACTGTCAAAATGCTTGTCCCCCTGTGCTAGAAATGAGGCTTTGAGCTAAATCATCTGTGCTGGGATGTTTCCCTAGAGTGCCTTTATCTCTTCCTTCAATTCCTCACCTTTCAGCAACTTTTTATCCCTGGGGCTTGGAGTAGATGCAATGAAATGGGACAGATAGTTACCAAGCACCTTTGTGCCCAGGAGTGAATGGCTACACTGCTGGAGGCCTGCTGCAGATGGGGTCTGTAAAGCCACCATCTCCCATGTTGCTGTTAATTGTGATATCCCCTGGTGCCTGGGTAACCAGTCCACCTAGGGTTGCCAGACTCAATAGAGGACAGGACTTCTGTGCCTTTAATTGCCCTGCTCTCTTTTGAGTCTGGAAACCTTTAAGAGAAACCAGCAGAGCCTTTGTTTAATTTCCAAGCAAAGGGTCTGCAGAGAGCAGGGCAATTAAAGGCACAGAAGTCCTGTCCACTATTGAGTCTGGCAACCCTAAGTCCACCTGTGCCCAGCAGGCTCCAGCTTGCAGAGAAATGGTTCCTCTCCTTTGATTAGTTTCTCTTCCTCCTCTTTTCAGCTTGTTTTTCTTCGCACCTCCCTCTGCTAGGAAGTGGCACAGATAGTGAAAGGGAGGCAAAAGGTAGAACCCACCTTCTTAGGAAGAAAGCCAGCCAGCCGCTGAGTGGGGTTTTTTTTGGGGGGGGGGCTTTCTCAGGAGGTGGGGAGGTTTGATTTAATTGCTTGCATTTCCACCGCGGGGCGCTTTCTCCACCAGCCAGTATCCAAAAAGGGGGTGGGGGTGGAGAAGCTTTCCCCCCAAATATAGGCAAAGCATCCTCCTCCCCCCACCAACCTGTTTTTGTGCCTGAGCTAAGCTGCCCCCTGCTGGATCCCGGTTGATCCTCGTGTCCCGAGAAGGGTTATTTATTGGCACTGCAGGGCTCCCATTTGGGGGGAGGAAGGGAAGGCCAGGCGTCCTGCCAGAGCAACAGGAAGGCTGTCCTCCCCCTCCCCTCCCCCCATTGGTCGCCATTCACGTGACTGGCTCCCCCTCCTTCCGCAACTGTTTTCCGGGGCGGGTACACGTGACAATTCCTCTCCGCTGACGTCAGTCACATGACGAGTCGCTTCGCCGCCATCGCCTCCCGATCCTTCCGCACCTCATTTTTAAAAATAAAAACAACACCCTCCGGTTTTACATCGCCGGCTAGGGGTGCCTGAGCCCTCGGCCGCCCCGCTTTCCACCCCCCTCGACGCGACCCCTTCCCCGGAGAGAGAGGAGGAATGGCGCCCCCCCGGACTACTTTGTTTTGGTGTCAAAATGGCACGCCAGCGGCGCAGCGCTTGCGCCGTTCGCGTTCGTGAATCCCATTTGACGTAACACTTTTGACACCACACCGGGGGCCCTGAGAGATGTTCGCGGGCAGGGCCGGCCCCTGGACCTCACAACCGGGCGGCTGCGGGGCTGGGAAAGGCCGGCGGGGCTTGAAGCGCCAGCCGCCTTCCGCTATTCCGCCAGCGCGAGCTGCCCCCTCTCTACCGCAAACTGCGCCACCTGCGTGGAAATGGCGCCCTCGCAGCCACGCGACTAGCGCAGGGAGGGCTGTCCCGCCGCCTCCTCCGCGGGCCTAGCGCCCTCGCTAGCTGCCGGAGGGGGGGGGAAAGCGGAGGCCGCAAAGCCTCCCTCAGTGGCGGCGGCGGAGTCTCTCCCACGTTCTAACGGACGCTCGTGAGAGGAGAGGAGCCACCAACGGCTCTCCGTATTCTCGCTCGCCGCTTGCGCCGGCGACGCGGCGCGGCACCGCCTCCGAGGGCAGCGCCTACGCTGTCGGCGTTGTGGTTGGCGGCCGCGAGGCTTGCTCCGCCCCCTGGGCTGAGCCGCGTATCCCTGCGCGCGAGAGAGAGAGGGGAGGTGGCGGAGGCGGAGGCGTCTCCTCGCGCGCCTGCGTGAGTGCGCGTGAGTGTGTGTGGCGCGGCCCCGTCAGCTGGTCCATCTCCGTCGCCTCCTCGCCCGGCCGCCTCTGCCGCCGCCATGAAGTTCGTGTACAAGGAGGAGCACCCGTTCGAGAAGCGCCGCTCGGAGGGGGAGAAGATCCGAAAGAAGTACCCGGACCGAGTCCCGGTGAGTCCGAGAGGAGCGCGGAGGAAAAGAAGGGGGAGCAGGGGACCCCCCTCAATCCCGACACAACGCACCTTCCCGTATCCCTCCGCCCCAGAGAGAGAGAGAGATACCCCTTTGCCCCCTTCCTCGCTTTAATGCCCCTCCCCCCTCGCGCGCCCCACTTTCCCACCCACCTCTGATCCTAAAGGGGATTTCCGACCCCCTTTGCTTCCCTCCGCTCCCTTTGTGGGCGCCGCCCTCCCACGTCTTACAAAGCGCTCCGGGCGGCTTACAAAACAAAGGGCGGCGGTCACTGCAATAGGCGATCCTATTTGGACCCCCCAAAGTACTGTTTCCTCCTCCAGCTGCTGGTGTTTTTATTTTATTTTTGTGCTTCCCCCCATACATTAAACTTCCCCGGGCGGCTTACAAAACAATAGGAATAATACGTAGTATATGCGCTGTTCATTAAACCCTCCCTGCTTCCAGGGCAAAGAGAAGTCCCAGGGAGGGGAAACCCCCGCGCCTTGTTTTGTTCCGGCAGTCGCCCCTCCCCACTTCGCAAAATAAGGGCAGCTTTAAAATATGTAAGATCGGGGCTCCTTTGGGAGGAAGGGCGGGATTTAGCGAGAAGTCCTGCAGGCTGGAGAGCGGCGCAAATGGAGCAAAATGCAAGACTTCCGCGCCTCCTTCAAAGTTGGCTTGTGAACAGACAAACAACAAGCGGAAGTGATCTCCTTGGTGCTAAGGGAGGATAGTATTGGTGGGGAAGGGGGTGGCTTCTCTGGAGTAAACAGGGATTGGGTTACCCTTGAAAATACGGAAAGGAACTTGGGGCACATTTAAGGACTTTCTTTTTAAACAGACTTGGGCTGTGCAGTTCTGGTACACCCAGCAGGCCCCAAGGAGGACGCCCCCCCCCTCGAGTCTGTGGGATTTAGGCTGGAGTAAATGTGTCCTAGACAGTGCGTATACTGCAGCCGCTTTTGCCAGGCGTATGAAGCGTTGCCATACGTATATGTTT